>NW_009258124.1:645730-649679 GCF_000149755.1 Phytophthora sojae
GTGCGCAAGGAGATCCTCAAGAACGTGAGCGGCATGTTCGCGCCCGGCAGGATCACGCTGCTGCTGGGCCAGCCCGGCTCCGGCAAGTCGTCGCTGCTCAAGATGCTCAGCGGCCGCTTCCCCATTGAGAAGAACATCACGGTGGAGGGCGACATCACCTTCAACAACGTGCAGCGCGAGCAGATCGTCAAGCGCCTGCCGCAGTTCGTGGCCTACGTGAACCAGCGCGACAAGCACTTCCCCATGCTGACCGTCAAGGAGACGCTCGAGTTCGCGCACAAGTTCTGCGGCGGCGAGCTGTCGAAGCGCGGCGAGGAGATGCTGTCCAAGGGCTCTCCGCAGGAGAACCTGGAGGCTCTCGAGGCGGCCAAGGCCGTGTTCGCGCACTACCCGGACATCATCATCCAGCAGCTCGGACTCCAGAACTGCCAGAACACCATCGTGGGCGACGCCATGACCCGCGGTGTGTCCGGCGGTGAGCGCAAGCGCGTGACCACCGGCGAGATGGAGTTCGGCACCAAGTACGTGACGCTCATGGACGAGATCAGTACGGGTCTTGACTCTGCGGCCACGTACGATATCATCAACACGCAGCGCAGCGTGGCGCACACGCTCCGCAAGACGGTGGTGGTCGCGCTGCTGCAGCCGTCGCCCGAGGTGTTCGCGCTGTTCGACGACGTGATGATCCTGAACGAGGGCCAGGTGATGTACCATGGCCCGTGCAGTCGCGTGGAGAACTACTTCGAGAGCCTGGGTTTCTCGTGCCCGCCCGAGCGCGACATCGCTGACTACCTGCTGGACCTGGGCACGAACGAGCAGTACCGCTACCAGGTGCAGAGCTACCACACGAAGCAGCCCCGCGGCGCCGGCGAGTTCGCCGAGTCCTTCCGACGATCGAACATCCACCGCGAGATGCTCAACCAGCTCGAGGCCCCGCACGAAGCAGACTTGCTGCGCAACGTGGCCGAGGTCATGGAGCCGACGCCCGCGTTCCACCAGTCGTTCGTGGAGAGCACGCTGACGCTGCTCAAGCGCCAGCTCATGGTGACGTACCGCAACAAGCCCTTCATCTTCGGCCGCCTCCTGATGATCCTCATCATGGGCCTGCTGTTCTGCACGGTCTTCTACGACTTCGACCCGACGCAGGTGTCGGTGGTCATGGGTGTCATCTTCTCCACGGTCATGTTCCTGTCCATGGGCCAGTCGTCGCAGATCCCGACGTACATGGCGGAGCGTGAGATCTTCTACAAGCAGCGCGGCGCCAACTTCTTCCGCACCACGTCGTACGTGCTGGCCACGTCGGCGAGCCAGATCCCGTTGGCCGTCGTCGAGACGCTCATCTTCGGCTCGCTCGTGTACTGGATCTGCGGGTTCGTGTCGGAAGCCAAGCTGTTCATCATCTTCGAGGTCATCCTGCTGCTGTCGAACCTGGCCATGGGGATGTGGTTCTTCTTCCTGTCGGCCATCGGCCGCAACGGTGACATCGCGACGCCCCTGGGTATGGTCTCGGTGCTGGTGTTCGTCATCTTCGCTGGCTTCATCGTGACCAAGAGCGAGATCCCGGACTACCTCATCTGGGCGCATTGGATCAGCCCGATGACGTGGAGTCTCAAGGCGCTCGCTATCAACCAGTACCGCTCGGGCCCGATGGACGTGTGCGTGTACGACGGCGTGGACTACTGCTCCAAGTACGGCCTGAAGATGGGCGAGTACTACCTGGGTCTGTTCGGCATGGACACGGAGAAGGAGTGGATCGTGTACGGCGTCATCTACACGGCGGCCATGTACGTGGGGTTCATGTTCCTGTCGTACCTGGCGCTCGAGTACATCCGCTACGAAGCCCCCGAGAACGTGGACGTGTCGGAGAAGACGATCGAGAACGAGTCGTACACGATGCTGGAAACGCCCAAGACGAAGAACGGAACCGACACTGTGGACGACTACGTCGTCGAGATGGACACGCGCGAGAAGAACTTCACCCCGGTGACGGTGGCCTTCCAAGACCTGCACTATTTCGTGCCCGACCCGAAGAACCCGAAGCAAGAGCTCGAGCTGCTCAAGGGCATTAACGGTTTTGCTGTCCCTGGATCGATCACCGCGCTCATGGGCTCTTCGGGAGCTGGTAAGACGACGCTGATGGATGTGATCGCTGGCCGCAAGACCGGCGGTAAGATCACGGGCAAGATCCTGCTGAACGGCTACGAGGCCAACGACCTCGCCATTCGCCGCTGCACGGGCTACTGCGAGCAGATGGACGTGCACTCGGAGGCGGCCACCATTCGCGAGGCCTTGACTTTTAGCTCGTTCCTGCGCCAGGATGCATCGATCCCGGCCGCCAAGAAGTACGACTCGGTGAACGAGTGCATTGAGTTGCTCGGACTTGAAGACATTGCCGACCAGATCATCCGCGGCAGCTCCGTGGAGCAGATGAAGCGACTGACGATCGGTGTGGAGCTTGCTGCCCAGCCGAGTGTGATTTTCCTGGACGAGCCGACGAGTGGCCTGGACGCGCGCTCCGCCAAGCTGATCATGGACGGTGTCCGCAAGGTGGCCAACTCGGGCCGCACTATTATCTGTACCATCCACCAGCCTTCGTCGGAGGTGTTCTACCTGTTCGACAGTCTGCTTCTGCTGAAGCGTGGTGGCGAAACGGTGTTCTACGGCAACCTGGGCAAGAACTGCCGCAACCTGGTGGACTACTTCGAGAGCATTCCCGGCGTGGCCCCGCTTCCGAAGGGCTACAACCCGGCCACGTGGATGCTGGAGTGCATCGGCGCCGGTGTCAGCAGTGCCGCCAACCAGATCGACTTCGTGGCCAACTTCAACAAGAGCTCGTACCGCCAGGTGCTCGACCGCGAGATGGCCAAGGAGGGCGTGACGGTGCCGTCGCCCAACCTGCCGGAGATGGTGTTCGCCAAGAAGCGCGCGGCCACGTCGGCCACGCAGATGAAGTTCGTGGTGACCCGCTTCTTCCAGATGTACTGGCGCACGCCGACGTACAACGTGACGCGTATGGTGCTGGCCATCTTCTTGGCGTTGCTGTTCGGCATCGTGTTCGTGAACGCCGAGTACGCGTCGTACTCGGGCCTGAACTCGGGCGTGGGCATGGTGTACATGGCGTCGCTGTTCCTGTCGATGACGGCGTTCCAGAGCGTGCTGCCGCTGACGTCCTCGGAGCGCGCCTCTTTTTACAGGGAGCGCGCGAGCCAGACGTATAATGCGTTCTGGTACTTCCTGGGCTCGACGCTGGCCGAGCTGCCGTACTGCTTCGTGCTGGGCGCGCTCTTCACGCTGGTGTTCTACCCCATGGTGGGCTTCACGGACGTGGGCGTGGCCTTCATCTTCTGGCTGGCCATCTCGCTCAGCGTGCTCATGCAGGTGTACATGGGCCAAATGTTCTCGTACGCGATGCCGTCGGAGGAGGTGGCGGCCATCATCGGCCTGCTGTTCAACGCCGTCTTCATGACGTTCATGGGCTTCAGTCCGCCGGCCTACGCGATCCCGTCGGGCTACATATGGCTGTACAAGATCTCGCCGCTGCGGTTCCCGGTGTCGATCCTGGTGGCGCTGATCTTCTCGGACTGCGACGACCTGCCGACGTGGGATGAGGCCTCGCAGGCGTACACGAACGTGGGCTCGAAGCTGGGCTGCCAGCCGATGGCGGACGCGCCGGTGACCGTGGGCCACATCACCATCAAGGAGTACACGGAGGAGTACTTCGGCATGAAGCACGACACGATCACGCCCTACTTCTTCGTGCTCATCGGCTTCATCGTGCTGTTCCGCGTGCTGGCGCTGATCTCGCTGCGCTACATCAACCACCAGAAGCGGTAGATAGATCGCTGCAAACTAGAAACTGGAGGCCGGCTATTATGAGCTGGTCACCCTTGTATATTTCTGCATTTCGAATCCTCAAATACAACAAATATTGTAAACCATACATTGTTCT
>NW_009258124.1:670011-672107 GCF_000149755.1 Phytophthora sojae
TGCTCTTCATATATGATTTGTATTAAAACCCTAGCGGTGCCTCAATTTTCGCAAAGTAATGTGCCTCAAATCACCGGATTGTGGCAAAGAGGCACGACTACCTCATCTAGAGCACCCTGGTAATGCTGCGTTTAAAACCCTGAGGTTTCATGTGGTGCTGGCAATAACAGGCAATACGGTGCAAATCGCTGTGACGGTTGCTCGCGGCATGGCGTGCGCCCCAAGCTATTATAGTGTCGGCCTGTTCTCCTTAGCAGTGCATCCGGTAGTGCAGGCCAATTGGATCGCACGACAACATTCAATCCTGTCCAGCAAATGGAGACTTTCACTAAAAAAAAGTCTCAGTATTAAAGGGTCCTTCACTTTCCTTATTATACAATTTGTAGGACCTTCGCGTACATAGGACCTTCAGGCAGTGAAGGGACGCGACGGTTGGACAGCCAATCACAGGCCGTCTGAGCTGCGATATGCTCCGATGATGGCACCCATTTTCTATTTTCGGCTAGTTTTGGCAGCAACAGTTATCACCTAGCCCGCGCCGGATGACGGCGAGCTCTTGTTATTTGTGGCAGCGGCCTCACCGTGCCACATAGGCTGCTTCACACATTTTCGCTCGAAACTGAAGTTCGGACCCCACAAACAAACCCATCTCGCCACGGCCCGCCGCCACAAACGTCAATGCGGTAGCGAGCGGTAGACGCACCGCGCGCGGCTTACGGCCGCTTCAACCTGGCCAAGCTGCACCGTTTACCCTCGGCGCGCACGAAGTCATCCTCGTCCGGTCGTCCACCCCGTTGTTTGACAGCGGCCCGCATTGACCCGGGCCAGGCCAAATCGAGGCCGGTAACCAGGCAGTCATTCTCCATTTTCCTGCTTAGCGCTCAGCCAGCAGCCAACATGGAATTATCCACACAGCCGTCGCCGACCACGGCCAAGAAGCTCGGCCTCGAGTCGGGCCAGGCCCTCATGGCCGAGGGCCCGCAGGTGCTGCACCAGTACGTCGCCACCAAGATCGGGGCCGCCATGGGCCGCGCCATGCCGCAGATGGACGTGCGCTTCAACAACCTCTCGGTCACCGCCGACATCGTCGTCGTGGACGACTCGGGCGCCAAGCACGAGCTGCCGACCATCCCCAACACCATGAAGAAGGCGTTCGTGGGCCCCAAGAAGCGCATCGTGCGCAAGGAGATCCTCAAGAACGTGAGCGGCATGTTCGCGCCCGGCAGGATCACGCTGCTGCTGGGCCAGCCCGGCTCCGGCAAGTCGTCGCTGCTCAAGATGCTCAGCGGCCGCTTCCCCATTGAGAAGAACATCACGGTGGAGGGCGACATCACCTTCAACAACGTGCAGCGCGAGCAGATCGTCAAGCGCCTGCCGCAGTTCGTGGCCTACGTGAACCAGCGCGACAAGCACTTCCCCATGCTGACCGTCAAGGAGACGCTCGAGTTCGCGCACAAGTTCTGCGGTGGCGAGCTGTCGAAGCGCGGCGAGGAGTTGCTGTCCAAGGGCTCTCCGCAGGAGAACCTGGAGGCTCTCGAGGCGGCCAAGGCCGTGTTCGCGCACTACCCGGACATCATCATCCAGCAGCTCGGACTCCAGAACTGCCAGAACACCATCGTGGGCGACGCCATGACCCGCGGTGTGTCCGGCGGTGAGCGCAAGCGCGTGACCACCGGCGAGATGGAGTTCGGCACCAAGTACGTGACGCTCATGGACGAGATCAGTACGGGTCTTGACTCTGCGGCCACGTACGATATCATCAACACGCAGCGCAGCGTGGCGCACACGCTCCGCAAGACGGTGGTGGTCGCGCTGCTGCAGCCGTCGCCCGAGGTGTTCGCGCTGTTCGACGACGTGATGATCCTGAACGAGGGCCAGGTGATGTACCATGGCCCGTGCAGTCGCGTGGAGAACTACTTCGAGAGCCTGGGTTTCTCGTGCCCGCCCGAGCGCGACATCGCTGACTACCTGCTGGACCTGGGCACGAACGAGCAGTACCGCTACCAGGTGCAGAGCTACCACACGAAGCAGCCCCGCGGCGCCGGCGAGTTCGCCGAGTCCTTCCGACGATCGAACATCCACCGCGAGATGCTCAA
>NW_009258124.1:672937-684204 GCF_000149755.1 Phytophthora sojae
GCGAGCCAGACGTATAATGCGTTCTGGTACTTCCTGGGCTCGACGCTGGCCGAGCTGCCGTACTGCTTCGTGCTGGGCGCGCTCTTCACGCTGGTGTTCTACCCCATGGTGGGCTTCACGGACGTGGGCGTGGCCTTCATCTTCTGGCTGGCCATCTCGCTCAGCGTGCTCATGCAGGTGTACATGGGCCAAATGTTCTCGTACGCGATGCCGTCGGAGGAGGTGGCGGCCATCATCGGCCTGCTGTTCAACGCCGTCTTCATGACGTTCATGGGCTTCAGTCCGCCGGCCTACGCGATCCCGTCGGGCTACATATGGCTGTACAAGATCTCGCCGCTGCGGTTCCCGGTGTCGATCCTGGTGGCGCTGATCTTCTCGGACTGCGACGACCTGCCGACGTGGGATGAGGCCTCGCAGGCGTACACGAACGTGGGCTCGAAGCTGGGCTGCCAGCCGATGGCGGACGCGCCGGTGACCGTGGGCCACATCACCATCAAGGAGTACACGGAGGAGTACTTCGGCATGAAGCACGACACGATCACGCCCTACTTCTTCGTGCTCATCGGCTTCATCGTGCTGTTCCGCGTGCTGGCACTGATCTCGCTGCGCTACATTAACCACCAGAAGCGGTAGATCCAGCACAGACTGGGGGCCAGCTATTTCTAGCTAGCCTCGTTGCACATATCCTGCTTTTTGGAACCTCAAATAAAATAGTTCTACACGTCAGTTCTTCTTTGAGTGCCTTCCGATCTGTGACTGGAGGGAGGCCCTGCGGGATTGCGCCTCCATCGCGTATCGCCAGTCGCCAGGAGTGCTCGCATCAAGCACTTTGGCATGGCGGTGGTGGTGGT
Organism: Phytophthora sojae; assembly: GCF_000149755.1. NCBI lineage: Eukaryota > Oomycota > Peronosporomycetes > Peronosporales > Peronosporaceae > Phytophthora > Phytophthora sojae. The sequence goes on from NW_009258124.1 coordinate 673,789, forward strand.
GGGGAGGGTTGTCGTAGCGAGCCCTGCGACTACGATTTCGTGACACGATTGTTACAGAGCGAGCGGTGGTGAAATACGATCCAATTCGCAGGGGAGGGGGGGACGTTGTCGTGACATTTTACTCGGTTGTGATGGTGCTCGTGGACTGCAACTCTCACTGGTTCAACACGATTTCGACCCAGAAGTCTCCAACGAACACACTTATGGGTCAGTTGCCCGGTGAGCGATGAGACCTTGCAAGCAGTGAATCAAACCTCGGTTGCCAGGCCATCGAGGCTCGATGGTATCTACTTGGCCTCAAACCAACCAGAACTTATTAGACACTCATGTTTTTTTCGTCTCTGTGTGTTTTGTGGGTTTCGCACGGCTGGACGATCGAGACGATGGTAAAACAAGTTCATGAAATGCTACATCAACCTCCTGCACTGGAGAAACATTAACCTGACCTCCTGGATCCCTGGCCACCGCTTCAACACATAGTAGCGCTGCTGGCGCCGTAATCTATCGCTCGCCAATGTGCATTGCACTTTCATGCCTTTGCAGCGCTGAGCTGTCTCGGCGAGCTGTCGCCGCTTTCAGCGTTCCGCTAGTTGGCGCCTGCCGTCATCAGCCGAGCTAGTTTTGGGCTGCGTGGAAGTCAACAAAACGATCATCACTTGAAATGACTATGCAGGTTAAAGCCGGGCTCTCGAGCGAGTCTTTTTGGGTATCTGTATTTTCTTGATTTGGACAAATCCAAGGTCACTTCAACATGTAACAAGTGGTACCGCCGTCTTTGTCGCCAAGAGGACCCCGATCGAAAAGCTGCTTCGCGACCGAGTGAGTTAGTTAGTCCAGGCCATTCTTGAATTTCCTGTCTTCCGCCCAAGTCAACCGGGAAGAACGGAAACCGCGATGAATACGACCGAGCCGTCGTCAACCTCGACGGCCGACGGCCCCGAGCTCAGCTACGAGTCGGGCAAGACCCTCATGGCCCAGGGCCCGCAGGTGTTTCACGACCTCATGGTCACCAAGCTCCCGGCCGCTACGGGCCGTCCGCTACCTCGGGTGGAGGTGCGCTACAGCAACCTGTCGCTGTCCGCCGACATCGTCGTGGCCGACGACCACGCCACCAAGTACGAGCTGCCGACCATTCCGAACGAGCTTAAGAAGACGCTCATGGGCCCCAAGAAGAAGACGGTCCGCAAGGAGATCCTCAAGAACGTGAGTGGCCGCTTCGCGCCGGGCAAGATCACGCTGCTGCTGGGCCAGCCCGGGTCGGGCAAGTCGGCTCTGATGAAGGTCCTCAGTGGCCGCTTCCCCATGGCGAAGAACATCACCATGGAGGGAGATATCTCGTACAACAATGTGCCGTACGACCACCTCGTTGACAAGCTGCCTCAATTCGTGTCGTACGTGGAGCAGCGCGAGAAGCACTTCCCGACGCTGACCGTCAAGGAGACGCTCGAGTTCGCCCATACTTTCTGCGGTGGAAAACTGCTGGAGCAGGGCAAGGGCATGCTGGACATGGGTGCGCAGCACACCAGCGATCTGGAGGCGCTCGAAGCTACCAAGAAGATCTTCGCACACTACCCCGATGTTGTGTTGCAACAGCTGGGTCTGCAGATCTGCCAGGATACCATCGTTGGTGACAACATGTTACGTGGCATCTCCGGTGGTGAGAAGAAGCGCGTGACGACTGGTGAAATGGAGTTCGGCATGAAGTACGTGTCGCTCATGGACGAGATCACTACCGGCCTGGATGCCGCTGCCGCGTACGACATCGTTGACACACAGCGCAGCGTTGCTCATCGCATGCAAAAGACGGTGGTCATCGCGTTGCTTCAGCCTTCTCCTGAGGTGTTCGCGTTGTTCGACGATGTGATGATCCTGAACGAGGGTGAGCTCATGTACCACGGGCCATGTGACAAGGTGGAGGCATACTTTGAGACGCTGGGGTTCAAGTGTCCGCCTGGTCGTGATATCGCCGACTACCTGCTGGACCTTGGTACGAAGCAGCAGCACCGCTACGAAGTTCCGCACCCGACCAAGCAGCCCCGAAGCCCGTGTGAGTTCGGGGAATGCTTCCGCCTGACGCAGATGTACCAAGAAATGTTGAGCATCTTGGAGGCACCCTACGATCCGGAGCTGGTCGCAAGCGTGAAGGACATCATCGAACCGATGCCCACATTCCACCAGTCTGTATTCGCCAGTGTGTTGGCGCTTCAGTGGAGAGCTCTGCTCATTACTTACAGGAACCAAGCCTTCGTCATGGGGAAGCTGGCGATGGTCATCGTGATGGCGTTGTTGTACTGCTCCATCTTCTACCAGTTCGATCCAACGCAGATCTCGGTGTCGATGGGCATCATGTTCGCTGCCGTCATGTTCCTCTCGATGGGCCAAGGTGCGATGATCCCGGTGTACATCTCGGGTCGGGCCATCTTCTACAAGCAACGCCGCGCCAACTTCTTCCGAACGGGGTCCTATGTTCTAGCCACCACCGTGAGCCAGATCCCGTTGGCCCTGGCCGAGACCATCGTCTTCGGCTCGATCGTGTACTGGGTCTGCGGGTTTGCGTCTGACGCGAAGCTGTTCATCATCTTCGAGATTGTGTTGTTCGTGTCGAACCTGGCCATGGGCATGTGGTTCTTCTTCCTCGCTGGTGTGTGTCCCGATGCAAACGTGGTGATGCCGGTGGGCATGGTCTCGATCCTCGTGTTCATCATCTTCGCGGGCTTCGTTGTGACCAAGAGCCAAATTCCCGACTACCTCATCTGGGCCCATTGGCTCAGCCCAATGGCGTGGGCTATCAAGGCCCTGGCTGTCAACGAGTACCGATCAAGCGATTACGATGTGTGCGTGTACGACGGAGTGGACTACTGCGCCAAGTACAACGGTCTCAATATGGGCGAGTACTACTTGAACCTGTTTGATATCTCGACGGAGAAAGAGTGGGTCGCATACGGCATCATCTACCTGCTGGCGATTTACGTCTTCTTCATGTTCCTGTCGTACTTGGCGCTGGAGTACGTCCGCTACGAAACTCCCGACAACGTTGATGTGACCGTGAAGCCCATTGAGGACGAGAGTTCGTACGTCCTCACTGAGACCCCGAAGGCTGCTAACAAGAGCGAAACCATTGTCGAGCTCCCCGTCGAAACTCGCGAGAAGAACTTCATCCCGGTGACGGTGGCGTTCCAAGATCTGCACTACTTCGTACCCGATCCGCACAACCCGAAGGAGCAACTCGAGCTGCTCAAGGGCATCAACGGGTTTGCTATCCCCGGGTCGATCACCGCGCTGATGGGCTCAACTGGTGCTGGCAAGACGACGCTGATGGACGTCATCGCTGGCCGCAAGACTGGAGGCAAGATCACGGGCAAGATTCTACTGAACGGCTACGAGGCGACCGACCTTGCCATCCGTCGAAGTACCGGATACTGTGAGCAGATGGACATCCACTCGGAGGCGGCCACGATTCGTGAGGCCTTGACTTTCAGCTCGTTCCTGCGTCAGGACGCGTCGATCTCGGACGCCAAGAAGTACGACTCCGTTGATGAATGCATTGAATTGCTCGGACTGGAGGACATCGCGGACCAGATCATTCGTGGCAGCTCAGTCGAGCAGATGAAGCGCTTGACGATCGGTGTGGAGCTTGCCGCGCAGCCGAGTGTGATTTTCCTGGACGAGCCGACGAGTGGCCTGGACGCGCGTTCGGCCAAGATCATCATGGACGGTGTCCGTAAGGTGGCCGACTCGGGTCGTACGATTATCTGTACCATTCACCAGCCCTCGGCTGAGGTGTTCTACCTGTTCGACAGACTGTTGCTGCTGCAGCGCGGTGGCCAGACCGCTTTCTACGGTGACTTGGGTGAGGACTGCCGCAACTTGATCGACTACTTCGAGAACATCCCCGGCGTGGCCCCGCTTCCAGTCGGATATAACCCCGCGACGTGGATGCTGGAGTGCATTGGCGCCGGTGTGGGCCACGGATCCAAGGACTCGATGGACTTCGTGAGCTACTTCAAGAACAGCCCGTACAACCAGCAACTGGAGACGACGATGGCGAAGGAAGGCATCACTACCCCGTCCCCGGACCTGCCCGAAATGGTGTTCGCGAAGAAGCGTGCTGCAAACTCGATGACGCAGATGAAGTTCGTGGTGTGGCGATACTTCCAGATGTACTGGCGGACTCCAACCTACAACCTCACGCGCATGTACCTGGCCATCTTCTTGGCTCTGCTCTTCGGCTTGATCTTCGTCGGCAACGACGACTACGCGTCGTACACGGGACTTAACTCGGGCGTCGGCATGGTCTTCATGTCGTCACTGTTTAACTCGATGGCTGTGTTCCAGAGCGTGATGCCTCTGACCTGCGCCGAGCGTGAATCTTTTTACCGTGAGCGCGCAAGTCAAACGTATAATGCGTTCTGGTACTTCGTGGCTGCGACGCTGGCGGAGATCCCGTACTGCTTCGTCAGTTCGCTGCTGTTCACCGCCATCTTCTACTGGTTCGTGGGCTTTACGGGCTTCTGGACGGCTGTGGTGTTTTGGCTGGACTCTTCATTGCTGGTCTTGATGATGGTGTACCTGGCTCAGTTCTTCGTATACGCGACGCCAAGTGAGGAAGTCGCTCAGATCTCGGGCATTCTGTTCAACTCGATCTTCATGATGTTCGTCGGCTTCAGCCCCCCGGCCTACAAGATTCCCTCAGGCTACACGTGGCTGTACAAGATCTGCCCCTTCAAGTTCCCCATCGCCAACCTCATCACGCTTGTGTTTGCTGACTGTGACGAGTTGCCGACCTGGAACGAGACTACGCAGGCGTACGAGAACGTGGGTTCCCAGCTCGGTTGCCAGCCCATGGCCAATGCTCCGGAGACCGTAGGCCACATCACCATCAAGGAGTACACGGAGGAGTATTTCGGCATGAAGCATAGCCAGATTGCTCGCAACTTCGGCATCACGGTCGGCATCATCGTGCTGTTCCGCATTTGGGCCGCGCTGGCGCTGCGGTACATCAACCACCAGAAGAAGTAAGCAACAACTGAGAAGCACTTCTGTGCATAGTGCATAATACTCATTTCATAATACATTTTTGAGATGTTCAGTATTTCCAAAGGCAACAGCAAGAGCATTTTGCTTTGCAAGCGAATCCATATCAACGAATCGTTCACGGTTGTTGTGCATTTTCGCTTCATAAAGTACCTTTGAGTTTGCTACTACTTCATTAATCTACCAGGTCCCAAACGCCGCTCCCAATGAGGAGAGCCAATCATAAGTGAGATTCCAAATGACTTCAACAAAGTATGGACTGGTTTATCGGCTCCAAAGCCAAGAAAAAACCTTATGGTTTTATTTTTGGCCGGCTGCGCAGCCTTCTCCGCCTTCACACTTTCCGCCCCGCGTCTCCAACACGACAGCGCGCTCCGAGCGTGCCGCACGCCTCCCCCGCCGACCACCCCAGACCCGAGTGCCCCCAGGCGCGCCCCACGCAAGGACCCGTCGAAAGCAGCTACAAAACCCGGCAGGGCGGGTGTTGTGCTGCCGGTTTTGGTAGCTGTCGGCCAAGCACGAGGTCGTGCGCGCTCGCTGACGGTATGTGAGCGTTTTTCTATTGTGTATGACTTTGTATCGGGACTGACGGGAATCCATGCGCTGTGCTTAAGTTGTGGGATGGCGATGACGTGTGCATTTGCGCCTTGAATTCGATTATCCATGTTGTATGAATAGGAATGTATTAAGAGTTAATACAAGCTGCGTGATCCTACGACTCCAAGTCTTTTTGCTTCCATTGGTGACTAGCTGGTGTGCAGCGGTCGACGATGCCACCGTTCGCTTTGCGGGTGATAAATGCTGAGCAGAGCGCGTCGTACGCAGAGCGGTGGTCAGCGCGCAGCTTTCTCCAGCGCTTCCGTAGCGACCCCGCGGTTTTGGATCGGCCTTTACCGTCGATACTCCCAAGCGCAGCGTTGACCTTCTTGTCCAAGTCTTCCGCTAGCGTCCAGACACGCTGCTTCCACAGCCGATACGCGACGCCGTCCCGGCCCAGTGGCGCCGTTGGTACGTCTACCTCTCGCCCTGCTGCTATGATCATGATGTTGACGCCTGCCTTGAGGTCAGCGCGAACAAACTGTTGTTTCTTTTGGGTTGCCGTGTGCCACAGCTCTTGTGTGTACCAGTTGTAGAAGCAGCCAGCAAGAGAGTGCGCTTCAACGACGGTGTCAGTGCTCGCCTGCGGGGCCTGGCCAGCACAGCGACAAGGAGCAGGACCGTCAGCGCTGGTGGCCTTGCTCTCGTGGGCCGCGACGAGCTTCTGAAGTGTGCGCTGCATTGCTGCGATGGACGATAGCATCTGGGTGACGGCTGCGGCAAGTATGGTGGTGTTTCCATTGCTGCGTTCACCCAGCTGTCCGAAGTTCTCCGTTTGCCAAGCCGTGCGAAGCTGCCGACCCCAACCAATGCACGTGTCCAGCGAGAGCCGAGCTCCCAGCGCTACGTTGGTTGCGTCCAGAGCTTCGTGGAAGCGGTACAGGTAATGCGATGTGAAGCCTGTGGCAGCCTGCTCCTGCTGGACTGCCGTCGCGACGTCGTCAAGATGGATGAGCAGGGACGCGAGCGCCGCATCCAGGACTAAGGCGTCAACGTTGAGCGTGGTGTCCGTGAAGCCGCTGACGTTCTTGAAGAGCTGGCCGCGCAGGGTTAGCAGCTGGGCGTACTCGAGCGCAGGAAGAAGCTCGCTCAAGGTGGCAATCGTGGGCGTGACGCATGGCAGGTGCGGGTCTCGGTATCCAGCGAGGACTTTGCCGACACTCTGGTCCTCGCGTGTCGTGGTACCCACGTACGCGAACGCCTTCGTGAGCGAGTCTAGCAGCCAAGCTCCCCGGGTCGAGATCCACTGGATCGCAAGCTGCGGTGAGGCGTTTGCATACGCTGCGGAGCCGCGACGCAAGGAGTGGCTGCTCAGCCCTGCGGTGAGCGTCGGGGGCAGCGGGGCAGAGGCCTGGGCTTGGCGCTCGCAGACCATGGTGATGACGTCGTTAATATACTTGGACACGTTGGGCCTTCCTCTCACGCGCTTTGTTGGTGGCTCGTTCCTTGGTTCAGCTTTCTCTTCAAGGTTCTCCCAGTAGAGTATAGCTTCGTCTTGGCTGTAAGTCTTCTCCCCTGGCAAATCCGATGCCGCCGCGTGCGGCACTAGCGGGAACACATAGCTGGAAGGCTCCGACGCTCCGACGAACAGCATTCCGAGGCCGTGCAGCATACACTAGTCGCGGCCTTGTAAATTGAGATGCCTTGAACCACCGAAGTCTTGATTCGAGCTAGATGCAGAAAGAGCTCCCCCGATGCCGCCATAGATAGCTGGCTCTTCCTAGCAAAACAGGTATCGATCGCTCGACCAAACGTGTGCCACATTAACGTTAGTACAGCAGCGTCATGTAAGCTCTTATAACCTGAGCCAACCCCCTTAATCGCAGTTTCCTGCACCAGAACACGCAAGTCGCCGAGCGTGCAGCCTGGAGCTTCACCAGTCTGCACGCCAGCTAGCAAATTTCGCTCCTCAATAGTTGAACCCATTTTGTCGCGTATTTTCGCAATTCGCTTGCTGTCTGACAAGTACAGAGGGTACCGCTCTCGGAGCAGGTTCACAACTTGGGACATATAGCCCACAGCAGTAGCCTTAGCAAGACGGCCTCCTCGAGCACTTGGCTTAGTTTGCAAGAAAATGGAGAAGGCGGTTAGCAAAGAGTAAAAGTTTTGACTTGGTAGAGCATCAGGAATAGACAGCGACTTCGCAATACTAGCAATTGACTCCTCATTCATGTTAGCAAGAGCTAAGAATTCGCTGAAGCACTTCATCGCCGCTGCCTCCTGCCCTGCTGTCCCTTGCGGGATGTCAAGCCCTCTCGGCGCTCGCTGCATCTTTTCAAATGGGAGAGGAGAGAAAGCAGACGAGTCACAGCCACCAACGATACAATCATGATTTGTATTGGGAATTTGTGGTCAAATATGAGTAATGCAACAATTATACTAAACTTTTGTATTGGATATTATTCTAGCAAGACTGTAAATTCCCAAAATAATTGGGAAAATGTTGGGATACACACGAATCGATCGTGATTGGCTAAATTCATTGAAGAACTTGTCCTGATTGGATAGATGCAATGACAGAGAAGCGCAAGGAATGCCAAGTTGGGAGAAAGCTTCCTTATCCTACAATAATACACACGGGAACGCCAGCAGCCAAGCCTCCCATCAACGCATATGCGGATCTGAAGGCGATAGTACAAGCGAGTGCCCGATACATAGTACTTACTGAAATTTTTTTAAAGAAATATCAGCAAGTACAATTAGCTACCATCTTGGTAGTTCCAACGCAAGCAAAAAGATCCCGAACAATGAAAAAAGGGAAAATATAATTAGGTGTTTTCAAATGTGAAAGGAGCGAAAACTTTCGCTCTTTTGGCTCTCACTTTCGCGAAAGTGAAAACCGCTTAATGTTTATGTGTGTTGTGTGTGTTATGTGCTCTAAAGGTCTTTTTAAAGCGTTTGTACAATAAAAGTAAGCGTGTTTTTTACAGAAAACCACATTTTTAAAATTATAATTCATTTTAGTTGTAGTGTAACTTTTTTTTGATGAAAACAATTAGGAATGAAACTATAAATCATTCGTAACATGGACTTTTACAATTATTTTAGTTGAAGTAATAGTTGGCATAGCGTCAAAAACTAATATGTTATTTATTATCTAAATATTGCTAATAAAAAATTGAGCTGCTTTTTTGAAAATTAAGAGCTCGACCCTTTGCTTTTGTTGCTTGCTTCTGAGACGGCCACTCCATCAAATATTTTAGTTAGGTTTAAGACATAATTATTGGTTGGCTGGTGAGCGCAGTGGAAGGTCCGTACGACCCGATGTTCATCGCGAGTGTGAAGTACATCATGGACCCGATGCCTGCATTCCAGAGGTCGGAAAATAAAATATCAAATTGTATTTTGGTCTTGGAGTCACAGTAATAATCATTGCAATACAGGGTCAGCCAGTAATACAGTATTTTCACAATTATTGACAATAAATATATACGGGATTTTCGTTATAAGCTTAGTTTTTGTATTGGCGCAAGTACTAAAATCAATTATGACATGAAACACTGGGGTTACAGCCGAGACGTCATGCGAATTTTGTTCCGTTTTCAATGAGCTTTATCGATAATTCTTTCCGGAGAGTATTTTCATTACTTTTATTACATTTTCTAAATTTCTTGTGTTGTGCACGCAGGCACCGTGACGACTATTCTTGGTATGCGTACACTTAGTCACTACCAGCATGTCCAGTCGTCAAAGCATTTCAAAAAAGGATTGCACAACCTATTCTGCGATCAGCTGCATCAAAGCTCCCGGAGCAATTCACGCACAACTGCTGACTTTGAATCACTCAAGGTGAGGTCGAGAGATCTATTTTACATGTACCGTAGTGCAACCACGCGAGCACTCTGTCGCACAGCGTTGATGAGCTACAGGGGGGTGGACAGCTGGATGATTTCGCTTCCCAAGGAAACTGGGATACGAAACTGGGATACTAGACTTCTCCCACGCTGCGGTTTAACACCCCCGGCGACGATCGGACCTTCAGCAAATTGTCGTACTTGCCGAGTCGAGAGATCTCTTGCTCATAGCAGCTCACAACCCCATAGAGGCTGGATAAAAGTGCCGCCCCCAAGCGCAGCCTGGACCTATCACCTACAGAGAGATACAATGAGGTAAATTTCCCAACCAAGTTGAGCCAGGAAGGCACGGCAGGAATGCAGGTCGTCAATGGGGACGCGCGACTGGATTTCGCTACTGATCCGCTGACACCTCTAGTTGCTGATACAGTGTACCGCTGCCATCAACATGGTGTTTCGTTTGGGCCTCAGCCCAATCTAGCCGAGCGTAAGCATCTGGCACTGCCAGAAAAACCTTACTTTCACTATCCAACTTTTCGGAAATATCAAATATCAAATAAACATCTAAATTAGGGTCCATTCAAACGTTCTTTTGGGTCCTGATTATGGCGAGCCCGCTCTCTGCGCGGAACACTTCAACGTGCACAAGTACCGCTATCTATGCAGCCGAACTGCACTGCGCTCTGCGAGCCACGCACCCGACATGCCCCTCCGACTCGGAGACCGAGGGCCTTGGACCAAGGCTGGCGTCTCCCAGTCATTCTGGAATTTCCTGCCTCTTGCAGAGGTCAGTCAAGACCATGAACCCTTCCTCCGCCGCAGCTGACCAGTCCGCCGTCGAGGGCCCCGAGCTCAGCTACGAGTCGGGCAAGACCCTCATGGCCCAAGGCCCGCAGGCTCTGCACGAACTCATGGCCACCAAGATCCACGCGGCAATGGGCCGCCCCCTGCCGGAGATGGAGGTGCGCTTCAGCAACCTGTCGCTGTCCGC
>NW_009258124.1:685583-700105 GCF_000149755.1 Phytophthora sojae
CTTCTTCATGTTCCTGTCGTACCTGGCGATGGAGTACATCCGCTACGAAACTCCTGACAACGTCGATGTGTCGGACAAGTCGGCCGAGCTTGAGAACTCGTACGTACTCGCCGAAACACCGAAGGGTGCAAAACGTGGTGCCGACGCGGTCGTTGATCTTCCCGTTCACACGCGTGAGAAGAACTTCGTACCGGTGACTGTGGCGTTCCAGGATTTGCACTACTGGGTGCCGGACCCTCACAACCCGAAGGAGCAACTCGAGCTGCTCAAGGGCATCAACGGTTTTGCTGTCCCCGGTTCGATCACTGCGCTGATGGGCTCTACTGGTGCCGGTAAGACGACGCTAATGGACGTGATCGCCGGCCGCAAGACTGGTGGCAAGATCACGGGCAGGATCATGCTGAACGGCTATGAGGCGACTGACCTGGCCATTCGCCGCTGCACGGGCTACTGTGAGCAGATGGACGTGCACTCGGAGGCGGCCACGATTCGCGAGGCCTTGACTTTCAGCTCTTTCCTGCGCCAGGATGCATCGATCTCGGACGCCAAGAAGTACGACTCCGTGGACGAATGCATCGAACTGCTCGGACTTGAAGACATCGCAGACCAGATCATCCGTGGCAGCTCCGTGGAGCAGATGAAGCGACTGACGATCGGTGTGGAGCTTGCTGCTCAGCCGAGTGTGATTTTCCTGGACGAGCCGACGAGTGGCCTGGACGCGCGTTCGGCCAAGATCATCATGGACGGTGTCCGTAAGGTGGCCGACTCGGGTCGTACGATTATCTGTACCATTCACCAGCCCTCGGCTGAGGTGTTCTACCTGTTCGACAGACTGTTGCTGCTGCAGCGCGGTGGCCAGACCGCGTTCTACGGTGACTTGGGTGAGGACTGCCGCAACTTGATCGACTACTTCGAGAACATCCCCGGCGTGGCCCCGCTTCCAGTCGGATATAACCCCGCGACGTGGATGCTGGAGTGCATTGGCGCCGGTGTGGGCCACGGATCCAAGGACTCGATGGACTTCGTGAGCTACTTCAAGAACAGTCCGTACAACCAGCAACTGGAGACGACGATGGCGAAGGAAGGCATCACTACCCCGTCCCCAGACCTCCCGGAGATCGTCTTCGGCAAGAAGCGTGCGGCCAGCTCCATGACGCAGATGAAGTTCGTCGTGTGGCGGTTCTTCCAGATGTACTGGCGAACACCGAGCTACAACCTCACGCGCATGTACCTGGCCATCTTCTTGGCGTTGCTCTTCGGCCTGATCTTCGTCGGCAACGACGACTACGCGTCGTACTCGGGCCTGAACTCGGGCGTCGGCATGGTCTTCATGTCTTCGTTCTTCAGCTCGATGGCCGTGTTCCAGAGCGTGATGCCTCTCACGTGCGCCGAGCGCCAGTCTTTTTACCGTGAGCGCGCAAGTCAGACTTTCAATGCGTTCTGGTACTTCATGGCCTCGACGCTGGCGGAGATCCCGTACTGCTTCGTCAGCTCGCTGCTGTTCACCGTCGTTTTCTACTGGTTCGTGGGCTTCACGGGGTTCTGGACGGCTGTGGTGTTTTGGCTCGAGTCCGCTCTGCTGGTGCTGATGTTCGTGTACTTGGGCCAGTTCTTCGCGTACGCCATGCCGTCGGAGGAGGTCGCTCAGATCACCGGCATCCTCTTCAACTCGATCTTCATGATGTTCATCGGCTTCAGCCCTCCGGCCTACGCGATCCCGTCGGGCTACACGTGGCTGTACGACATCTGCCCCTTCAAGTTCCCCATCGCCAACCTCATCGCGCTCGTGTTCGCCGACTGCGACGAGCTGCCGACGTGGAACGAGGCCACCCAGTCGTACGAGAACGTGGGCTCGCAGCTCGGCTGCCAGCCGATGGCCGACGCTCCGGAGACCGTGGGCCACATCACCATCAAGGAGTACACGGAGGAGTACTTCGGCATGAAGCACCACCAGATCGCGCGCAACTTCGGCATCACGCTCGGCATCATCGTGCTGTTCCGCATCTGGGCCGCGCTGGCGTTGCGCTTCATCAACCACCAGAAAAAGTGAGTTTGGCAACCTGTAGATGAGCTTTTCGATATGAATACAAGTGTGTTGCCGTTGTACTTCAGCTGTAAAGTACCCTTCGGTACGGCTTCTGCTTCCGCATCCGAGTTCTTATGTAGTGCGAGCCTGCTGTCTGCTGACGCCACCGGGAAAACTCGCCAGTCGCTAAGCGGCACCACCGAACTCGCCGACATGTCGGTGCGGTGGTGCCGCCGTGGTGGTAATGGCCGACACATTGCCCACGAGGCCGCGGCCAGCGGAGACCATGGCGGGCGAGCGGAAGCGCTCCATCCTAAGGAAGCGGGCGAAAGCTCGGCGGACACTAGGGAGAGCGCTTCATGCCGCTATGGGTTACGAACCAAGGTGGAATGGTTGCTGTGGTTACGAACCAAGGCGGCAGGCAGCTTTGGTGGACCGAAAGCAATCCGCGAGCAATTGGTCGAAACAAAAGGTCCTTTTTGCGGAGTGATGGTCCCAGCCATCATCATGACCCGACTATGCACCTGACGCGAATGCTCCTGCCATCATCAAAATGACGTACGAATTGTGTGCCACTCGGCGTTCCTTCAGTTTGCAGCAAGATATTCCCAATTGTTGCATTTCGAAAGCAATGAATTTGTCGACTAGCTGCATGCCATACGTTACAATAGGATCTCCATGCTACGTTCACCACGCTAGCTCATGCACAGTCATATTTTTTTTCGGAAGCTAACGATTTCGTTAGCATGACTTTTTGATAAGTAGGCGGCGACACGCTGCTGATCCAGTGCTGGAGCCTCACGAAAAAGAGGCTTGATGATGCTCGAGCCCTATCCGTTCTCGCGATAATGCGGCACAATGGCGGTACAGCTCCAGCCGGTTTGACAAATCCATACATTTTCCCATATAAGTCGTCCGTCAAGGATTGTGTCCACCATAGACGATGTAACCGGCGTGTCTCCGGATACTTCAGCCTCGCTGAAGGCTGAAGCCTGAAGCGCGAAGCGCTTGGCGCGCGTCGAGCAGCTCATTCTGCATTTTACATTCAAGGACTCAAGTCGATCCCCAAGCAACCGACTGATCTCCGATGGAAGACGCTGACAAGCTCAAGCATCTCGGCTACGAGTCGGGCGCGGCCCTGATGGCCCACGGCCCGCACGAGCTGCACCGCCACATGGCCACCAAGCTGGAGGCGGCCTTGGGCCACAGCATGCCCCAGATGGACGTGCGCTTCAGAAATCTGTCCCTGAGCGCCGACATCGTCGTAGTCGACAACGACGGCTCCAAGCACGAGCTGCCGACCATCCCGAACGAGCTCAAGAAGGTGTTCGTCGGCCCCAAGAAGCGCACGGTGCGCAAGGAGATCCTCAAGGACATCAGCGGCGTGTTCAAGCCGGGCAAGCTCACCCTGTTGCTGGGCCAGCCCGGCTCGGGCAAGTCGGCCTTGATGAAGATGCTCAGTGGCCGCTTCCCCATTGAGAAGAACATCACAGTGGAGGGCGACATCACCTTCAACAACGTGCCTCGTGAGGAGACCATCCAGACGCTGCCCCAGTTCGTGTCGTACGTGAACCAGCGCGACAAGCACTACCCCACGCTGACCGCCAAGGAGACGCTCGAGTTCGCGCACAAGTTCTGCGGCGGTGAGTACATGCGTCGCGGTGAAGAACTGTTCTCCAAGGGCTCCGAGAAGGAGAACCTGGAGGCCCTTGAAGCCACCAAGGCCCACTTCGCACACTACCCGGAGATCGTGATCCAGCAGCTTGGACTGCAGAACTGCCAGGACACCATCGTTGGTGATGCCATGCTCCGCGGTATCTCCGGTGGTGAGCGCAAGCGCGTGACGACTGGTGAGATGGAGTTCGGCATGAAGTACGTGTCGCTCATGGACGAGATCAGCACGGGTCTCGACAGTGCCGCCACCTACGACATCATCAGCACGCAGCGCAGCGTCGCCCACACTCTCCACAAGAACGTGGTGATTGCGCTGCTTCAGCCGTCCCCGGAGGTGTTTTCGCTGTTCGACGACGTCATGATCCTGAACGAGGGTGAACTCATGTACCACGGACCTTGCGACCGTGTTCAGGACTACTTCGACAGCCTGGGCTTCTTCTGCCCGCCTGAGCGCGATATTGCTGACTACCTGCTGGACCTGGGCACGAACGAGCAGTACCGCTACCAGGTGCCGAACTTCGCGACCAAGCAGCCTCGTCGTGCCAGCGAGTTTGCCGACCTGTTCAAGCGGTCGGACATCCACCAGGAGATGCTGCGCGCTCTGGACGCCCCTCACGCCCCCGAGCTGTTGCAAATTGCCAGTGAAAACATGAAGCCGATGCCGGTGTTCCACCAGTCCTTCCTGGAGAGCACCATGACGCTGCTGCGGCGCCAGCTCATGATCACCTACCGCAACAAGCCGTTCGTCTTCGGCCGACTGACGATGATCATCGTCATGGGACTGCTGTACTGCACGACATTCTACCAGTTCGACCCGACGCAGATGTCGGTGGTCATGGGTGTCATTTTCTCGTCCATTCTGTTCCTGTCCATGGGTCAGTCGTCGCAGATCCCGACGTACATGGCCGAGCGTGACATCTTCTACAAGCAGCGCGGCGCCAACTTCTTCCGCACGGCGTCCTACGTGCTGGCCACGTCGGCCAGTCAGATCCCGTTGGCCATCGCTGAGTCGCTCATTTTCGGCACGCTCATCTACTGGGTCTGTGGCTTCGACTCGAACGTTGCCAAGTTCATCATCTTCGTGGTCGTGCTGTTCCTCATGAACCTGGCCATGGGAATGTGGTTCTTCTTCCTGTCTGCGGTTGGCCCCAACACGAACGTTGTGACGCCTCTGGGTATGGTCTCCACGCTGATCTTCATCATCTTCGCGGGCTTCGTTGTGACCAAGAGCCAAATTCCCGACTACCTCATCTGGGCGCATTGGATTAGCCCAATGAGCTGGAGTCTGCGCGCCCTCGCCATCAACCAGTACCGGTCCGACACCTTCAACGTGTGCGTGTACGACGGCATCGACTACTGCTCCGAGTACGGCGGACTCACGATGGGCGAGTACTACCTGGGCCTGTTCGGCATCGAGACGGGCAAGGAGTGGATCGCCTACGGCATCATCTACACGGTCGTTATCTACGTGGTCTTCATGTTTCTGTCGTTCCTGGCGCTCGAGTTCCTGCGCTACGAAGCCCCCGAAAACGTCGATGTTTCTGAGAAGATGGTTGAAGACGACTCCTACACGCTTGTGAAGACGCCCAAGGGTGTTAACAAGGCCAACGGCGACGTCGTTCTCGACCTTCCTGCTGCCGACCGCGAGAAGAACTTCACCCCCGTCACGGTTGCGTTCCA
Organism: Phytophthora sojae; assembly: GCF_000149755.1. Lineage (NCBI taxonomy): Eukaryota > Oomycota > Peronosporomycetes > Peronosporales > Peronosporaceae > Phytophthora > Phytophthora sojae. The sequence goes on from NW_009258124.1 coordinate 690,964, forward strand.
GGACCTGCACTACTTCGTTCCCGACCCGAAGAACCCCAAGCAAGAGCTCGAGCTGCTCAAGGGCATCGACGGTTTTGCTGTCCCCGGATCGATCACCGCGCTCATGGGCTCTTCGGGTGCCGGTAAGACGACGTTGATGGATGTGATCGCTGGCCGCAAGACCGGCGGCAAGATCACGGGCAAGATCCTGCTGAACGGCTACGAGGCCAACGATCTGGCCATTCGTCGTTGCACGGGCTACTGCGAGCAGATGGACGTGCACTCGGAGGCGGCCACGATTCGCGAGGCCTTGACTTTCAGCTCTTTCCTGCGCCAGGATGCATCGATCCCGGCCGCCAAGAAGTACGACTCGGTGAACGAGTGCATTGAGCTGCTTGGACTTGAAGACATCGCAGACCAGATCATCCGTGGCAGCTCGGTGGAGCAGATGAAGCGACTGACGATCGGTGTGGAGCTTGCTGCTCAGCCGAGTGTGATTTTCCTGGACGAGCCGACGAGTGGCCTGGACGCGCGTTCGGCCAAGATCATCATGGACGGTGTCCGTAAGGTGGCCGACTCGGGCCGCACCATTATCTGTACGATCCACCAGCCTTCGTCGGAGGTGTTCTACCTGTTCGACAGCCTGCTTCTGCTGAAGCGTGGTGGTGAGACTGTGTTCTTCGGAGACCTGGGCCAGAACTGCCGCAACTTGATCGACTACTTTGAGAACATCCCTGGCGTGGTGCCGCTGCCCAAGGGCTACAACCCTGCGACGTGGATGCTGGAGTGCATTGGCGCCGGTGTCAGCAACGGTGCCGCTAATCAGACCAACTTCGTCGAGTACTTCCAGAGCAGCCCATACAACCAGCAGTTGCAGGCCAACATGGCCAAGGAGGGCATCACTGTCCCGTCGCCGGACCTCCCCGAGATGGTCTTTGGCAAGAAGCGTGCAGCCAACTCGATGACGCAGATGAAGTTTGTCGTGTGGCGCTACATCCAGATGTACTGGCGCACGCCGACGTACAACCTCACGCGCATGTACCTGGCCGTCTTCTTGGCTATGCTGTTTGGCTTGATCTTCGTGGATGTCGACTACGCGTCGTACTCGGGCCTGAACTCGGGCGTCGGTATGGTGTTCATGGCCGCGCTGTTCAACTCCATGATGGCTTTCCAGAGCGTGTTGCCGCTCTCGTGCTCCGAGCGCGCCCCTTTTTACCGTGAGCGCGCGAGTCAAACGTATAATGCGTTCTGGTACTTCGTCGGCTCGAGTCTCGCCGAGATCCCGTACTGCTTCGCCAGTTCGCTGCTCTTCACGGTGGTCTTCTACTGGTTTGTGGGCTTCCAGGGTTTCATGGCCGCTGTGCTCTTCTGGCTCATCCTGTCGCTCACGATCCTCATGCAAGTCTACATGGGCATGATGTTCGCGTACGCGCTGCCGAGCGAGGAAGTGGCCGCCATCATCGGCGTGCTCATCAACTCGGTCTTCATCCTCTTCATGGGCTTCAGTCCGCCGGCGTACGCCATCCCGTCCGGCTACAAGTGGCTCTACACCATCTCGCCGCTCAAGTTCCCCATGTCGGTCATGGTGGCGGTCGTCTTCGCCGACTGCGACGAGCTGCCGACCTGGAACGAGACGACGCAGGCGTACGAGAACATCGGCTCGAACCTAGGCTGCCAGCCCATGGCCAACGCGCCCGCCGACATTGGCCACATCACCATCAAGGAGTACACGGAGGAGTACTTCGGCATGAAGCACAGCACCATCGCGCGCAACTTCGGCATCGTGATCGGCTGCCTCGTGCTCTTCCGCATCTTGGGCCTGCTCGCGCTGCGCTTCATCAACCACCAGAAGAGATAGATACTCGACCGGTACAATAACATTTCATTGACTTTTTTTTTCAAGCCAAAATCGATCGCGAATTAACTCACTTAAATTATTGAAATTATTGCGAAGCAGTTTTCATTTGAATCATTTCCCTGCAATTTTGTCAATGTATTGAATTTGATTAAGTCGATAATTAATTATTTTCCCGGATATGATTAACTATAATAATTGGTAAAACATCCTGGATATGATTTACTAAAATAATTGGTAGTAAGTATTATTTATTTATTATTTTTATTCATTTACACTGTAAACATAGGTAAAAGGATACACTGATAACAATATAAATTATAGACAATGCTCCACGATTATTATTTTGAAAATTGAAATAATAAAAATAATGTTTTTCAAAACAACAGACTCATTTCGAATATCTAACAGCATGCTCGCTCAGTATTTGTTTACTTCTTTTGGTGGTTGATGAAACGCAGCGCCAGCACAATGATGCCGATCAAAATGCCGAAGTTGCGCGGGATCTTGTCGTGTACGAAGCCAAAGTACTCCTCCGTGTACTCCTTGATGGTGATGTGGCCCACGGTCTCCGGAGCATTGGCCATCGGCTGGCAGCCAAGTTGAGATCCGACGTTCTCGTACGCCTGGGTGGTCTCGTTCCATGTCGGCAGCTCGTCGCAGTCGGCGAACACCAGAGAGATCAAGATCGACATGGGGAACTTGACTGGGCAGATGTCGTACAGCCACGTGTAGCCCGACGGGATCGCGTAGGCCGGAGGACTGAAGCCGACGAACATCATGACGATCGGGTTGAACAGCACGCCGACGATTTGAGCGACCTCCTCAGACGGCATGGCGTACGCGAAGAACTGACCCAAGCACACCTGCATCACGACGAGCAACGACACGCCCAGCCAGAAGAGGATGAACGTCTCGAAACCGGAGAAGCCGACCATGAAGAAGAAGATGATCACGAAGATCAGCGAGCTGATGAAGCAGTACGGGATCTCCGCCAGCGTCGAGGCCATGAAGTACCAGAACGCATTGAAAGTCTGACTTGCGCGCTCACGGTAACAAGACTCACGCTCGGCGCACGTGAGAGGCATCACGCTCTGGAAGACGGCCATCGAGTTGAACAGCGACGACATGAAAACCATTCCGACGCCCGAGTTCAGGCCCGAGTACGAAGCGTAGCTGTCGTTGCTGACGAAAATGAGCCCGAAGAGCAGGCCCAAGACAACAGCGAGGTACATCCGCGTCAGACTGTAGCTCGGTGTTCGCCAGTACATCTGGAAGAATCGCCATACAACAAACTTCATCTGGGTCATCGAACTGGCCGCGCGCTTCTTGCCAAACATCACCTCCGGGAGGTCTGGAGCAATAGGTTGTACGGACTGTTCTTGAAGTAGCTCACGAAATCCATCGAGTCCTGCGTCCCATGCCCCAATGCACTCCAGCATCCACGTCGCAGGGTTGTAGCCCTTTGGGAGCGGAGCTACACCAGGGATGTTCTCGAAGGAGTCGATCAGGTTGCGGCAGTTCGGACCTAAGTCACCGTAGAAAGCCGTTTGGCCACCGCGCTGCACCAGCAATAGTCTGTCGAACAGGTAGAAGACCTCGGCCGACGGCTGGTGGATCGTGCAAATGATGGTGCGGCCCGAGTCGGCCACCTTACGGACACCGTCCATGATGATCTTGGCCGAACGCGCGTCCAGGCCACTCGTCGGCTCGTCCAGGAAAATCACACTCGGCTGAGCAGCAAGCTCCACACCGATCGTCAGTCGCTTCATCTGCTCCACGGAGCTGCCGCGGATGATCTGGTCTGCGATGTCTTCAAGTCCGAGCAGTTCGATGCATTCGTCCACGGAGTCGTACTTCTTGGCGTCCGAGATCGATGCATCCTGGCGCAGGAAAGAGCTGAAAGTCAAGGCCTCGCGAATCGTGGCCGCCTCCGAGTGCACGTCCATCTGCTCACAGTAGCCCGTGCAGCGGCGAATGGCCAGGTCAGTCGCCTCATAGCCGTTCAGCATGATCCTGCCCGTGATCTTGCCACCAGTCTTGCGGCCGGCGATCACGTCCATTAGCGTCGTCTTACCGGCACCAGTAGAGCCCATCAGCGCAGTGATCGAACCGGGGACAGCGTAGCCGTTGATGCCCTTGAGCAGCTCGAGTTGCTCCTTCGGGTTGTGAGGGTCCGGCACCCAGTAGTGCAAATCCTGGAATGCCACAGTCACCGGGATGAAGTTCTTCTCACGAGTCTCGACAGGTAGATCCACAATCACGTCGCCCTTCGAGTTTGCCGCCTTTGGAGTCTCCGTGAGGAAGTACGAGTTGTTCTCATCCTCGACAGGCTTCACCGACACATCCACCGTTTCCGGTGTTTCGTAGCGGACGTACTCCATCGCCAGGTACGACAGGAACATCAAGAAGACGTACACGGCCAGTAAGTAGATGATGGCGTACGCGACCCACTCCTTCTCCGTGGCGATACCGAACAAATTCAGGTAGTACTCGCCCATGTTAAGGCCGTCGTACTTGGCGCAGTAGTCCACGCCGTCGTACACGCACACGTCGAAGTCGCTGGAGCGGTACTGGTTGATGGCCAGCGCCTTGAGAGCCCACGCAATTGGGCTAATCCAATGCGCCCAGATGAGGTAGTCGGGAATTTGGCACTTGGTCACGACGAAGCCCGCGAAGATGATGAACACGAGGATCGAGACCATGCCCACCGGCATCACCACGTTGGCGTCGGGCAGCGCTCCAGCGAGGAAGAAGAACCACATGCCCATGGCCAGGTTCGACACGAACAGTACGATCTCGAAGATGATGAACAGCTTCTCTTCGGCCGCAAAACCGCAGACCCAGTACACGATCGAGCCGAATATAATCGTCTCGGCGAATGCCAACGGGATCTGGCTCACCGTTGTGGACAGCACATACGACCCGGTTCGGAAGAAGTTGGCTCGGCGATGCTTGTAGAAAATGTCTCGCCCAGCGATGTAGACGGGAATCTGGGAGCCTTGGCCGAGAGACAAGAACATGACGGTGGCGAAGATCACTCCCATGACCACGGAGATCTGCGTCGGGTCGAACTGGTAGAAGATGGAGCAGTACAGTAAGCCCATGATGAGGACCATCATGAGTCGACCCACGACAAAGGGCACGTTCCGGTACGTGATCATCAGAGCCCGTCGCTGAAGCGCCCAAACACTTGCCAGAACTGACTGGTGGAATGCAGGCATCGGGTCCATGATGTCCTTCACACTCGCGATGAGCTTCGGGTCGTACGGACCTTCCACCGCGCTCACCATATCCTGGTAAATAGGTGACAGACGGAAGCTCTCCCCGAATTCGTTTGGCATTCGCGGCTGCTTCGTCGGGTGCGGGACTTCGTAGCGGTGCTGCTGCTTGGTACCCAGATCCAGCAGGTAGTCGGCGATGTCGCGTCCCGGGGACACTTGAACCCCAGCGTCTCGAAGTATCCCTCCACCTTGTCACATGCTCCGTGATACATCAGCTCTCCATCGTTCAGGATCATCACGTCGTCGAACAGCGCGAAAATCTCCGGTGAAGGCTGAAGCAGTGCAATGACCACCGTCTTGTGGAGTCGGTGGGCCACACTGCGCTGCGTGTTGATGATGTCGTACGTGGCGGCACTGTCGAGGCCCGTGCTGATCTCATCCATGAGCGACACGTACTTCATACCGAACTCCATTTCACCAGTCGTAACGCGCTTGCGCTCACCTCCAGACACACCGCGCAGCATGTTGTCACCGACGATTGTATCCTGACAGATCTGCAGTCCCAATTGCTCAATTACGACGTCCGCGTAGTGTGCGAATATGGCCTTCGCCGCTTCCAATGCCTCGTGGTCATTGTGTTGGGAGCCCATGTCCAGCATGCCCTTGCCTTGCTTGATTACGTCACCGCCGCAGAACTTGTTGGCAAACTCCAGTGTCTCCTTGACTGTAATGGTCGGGAAGTGCTTGTCGCGCTGGTTCACGTACGACACGAACTGCGGCAGCTTGTCAATGATCTGTTCTCTTGGTACGCCGTTGAACGTGACGTCACCCTCCATGGTGATGTTCTTGGTCATGGGGAACCGGCCGCTCAGGATCTTCATTAGAGCCGACTTGCCGGAGCCCGGTTGACCCAGCAGCAGCGTGATCTTGCCCGGCGCGAAGCGGCCACTCACGTTCTTGAAGATCTCCTTGCGCACCGTGAGCTTCTTGGGGCCCATGAGCGTCTTCTTGAGCTCGTTCGGGATGGTCGGCAGCTCGTACTTGGTGGCGTGGTCGTCGGCCACGACGATGTCGGCGGACAGCGATAGGTTGCTGAAGCGCACCTCCATCTCCGGCAGGGGGCGGCCCATTGCCGCGTGGATCTTGGTGGCCATGAGTTCGTGCAGAGCCTGCGGGCCTTGGGCCATGAGGTTCTTGCCCGACTCGTAGCTGAGCTCGGGTCTGTGGGCACCCGAGGAAGAGGACGAATCCGTGTCGTTCATGGCAGCTTTCCCTGGTAGATTTTGACTCGGTGAGTCGGAGGCAGGAAATTCCAGAATGACGAGTGCTGGGGTCGATGTGCAGGCTACCATGGGCCTAGTGGTGGCCCTACAGAGCTGTATACGGCGCGTAGTGCTGCATGGGTCAAAGGTACTCGCGGTAAGTATGTGGGCGACATAGCTCACGCCGTTGTTGAAGTGGTACGACTAGCACAATCATGGCGGACCCAAAACAAGCTCGTGGAAGAACTGACTGATACAAAGTCAAGTGATTCGAGTAAGTACGGTGTGCATAGAACCTAAATTAATCAGTATTGGGTTCTCGTTGCCCCATTCAAGCGAGCGACATCGGACGACTTGAGAGTAGGAAAACTAATCTGTGGTACGAACCGTCCGCACGCCCGCGGGACAGATCAAAGCTTGATATTTCAAGCTGCGAAGCGCCACCGCATCCACAGTGCCGCAGCAAGGGTAGTGTTGTTTTTTGGAGTTGACTTCAACGACATAATAGCAAATGAGAAACGCAAATAGATTGTGAGCGCACCCCGCGATACTTAGTCTCTTGGCACAGGAAGGTTGGTTGGAGCATGTTAAGCGAGCACTGCCAGCGCGTTCTGGTCGTGGGCGAGCATACTCGACAAGATCGAACAGATCGACGTTCACTGGATCGTGAAATTCGTGGGTAAGTCAGCGCCGGTTGAAAGTCCCAGAAGCAGGTGGGTATCAAACTTCAGGACAGTTTCACGTACAATATCGATGTGGGCGTCAGTGACAGGAAACTCATCGTTTACGCGTTGCTCTAACCGGTCCTGGCGGAACCGTAGTGCCGGAGACAGTCGAACCAGCACGATGTTCTGTACTCCGGGGTAGTGGCGCCAAATTATTGCTTTGCGATTCAGCCCAGGGCACCCGACACTGACGCCGATCTCCACCTTCACCGTGTCAAATTCATCCCAATTCAGCCCACCTGGTAGAACTGCACCAACAACGTTTGTATTCGGTCCGAAGCTGCAATCCGGCTCCCATAGCCGTTCGCCCGCCACACCAACTGGAGGCTCGTCAACAGTAGATACGTGCCCATGGCAGTCCCCGTCCCGACAAGCATCGCTGTATTGAATCGAGAAACGACCCTCTCATGAACTCTGCCGGGAAACTCCACGATCCAAATTGTCCCGTCTCGCCACTCCATGAACCGTGAGTTGAGTGCTTGTCGTTCAGATCTGACGTAGCGGTGCCAGCCTCCAGTGAAGCTGTGTATAGCTCCACTTCGGCGGGGTGGTCAAGGCCATCGTCGCGGAGAAGTAAGGTCTTGACTTCGTCCCAGCCCAGGAGCCTGATGGCATTGTTGATCCTGCATGCTTCTCGCTGAGAAAGTGTTCGCCACACTTTTTTTTCCAAAAAAAGTTAAGGATTGAGTTATTGTGCTTTGCACGAACTTTGGCATGCGATTAAGGGCTCTAAACCAACGAGCAAATCCTTCCCGGTGATCATATCTCGCAGCCTAACTCTAAGTTAAAGTTAAGCTAATCAACCGCCAGTACCAGGCACAACGCAGAGCAAGAACGGAGCGGTTGCCACTGCAAGAATAAATCGGTTGTCGCTGCAAGAAAGCAAACTGATAAGGTCCCCGATAGAATGGCGCCAACTCCTTGCATAATACAGTAAGCACCGATTTCGGCGGGGACGTTTTCTTTCGCTCTCTTCGTCGTGGCCTTGCGCGTTAAACCAAGCTCGAATTTCAGAGCACGGCATATAGTAGCAGTAGAAAATTTCTACTAGAAATGTTTGGTAGTGCAGGAAACGCTGACTTTAAAGCTGCTTGCAGATCCTCGATATAAAAACAGGGATGTTCTTCAATGTAGACGTAGTTTAGTACGATAGATCGCCAACGCATGTCAATCATCGACTAGAAAGCAATCAGACAAAGCGAGCGAGTTAGAATTAGAATGTCAGCGCCGTAGTATTGTCGGATTTACTCCAGCCATTCAACGAAAGTGAGCAGAACTCAACGTTAACTCGTTGTCTTAGCAGCTATTCTATCTTAAATCGACGAATTAGCCTCCTAACTCAATGATGGGCTAATCACCGTGATTTGCTAAAACAACGAATTATGTCGTTGTTTAGACAGAAAGCATGCAAGACACAAGAAAAAAGATTGACAATAATGTGAGGGACCAGCAGGAGGTGAGACTGAGTTGTAATCACACTATTACACATTCGTGTTATCTTCTTGAAGTTATCTACAGGTTGCCAAACTCACTTTTTCTGGTGGTTGATGAAGCGCAACGCCAGCGCGGCCCAGATGCGGAACAGCACGATGATGCCGAGCGTGATGCCGAAGTTGCGCGCGATCTGGTGGTGCTTCATGCCGAAGTACTCCTCCGTGTACTCCTTGATGGTGATGTGGCCCACGGTCTCCGGAGCGTCGGCCATCGGCTGGCAGCCGAGCTGCGAGCCCACGTTCTCGTACGACTGGGTGGCCTCGTTCCACGTCGGCAGCTCGTCGCAGTTGGCGAACACGAGCGCGATGAGGTTGGCGATGGGGAACTTGAAGGGGCAGATGTCGTACAGCCACGTGTAGCCCGACGGGATCGCGTAGGCCGGAGGGCTGAAGCCGATGAACATCATGAAGATCGAGTTGAAGAGGATGCCGGTGATCTGAGCGACCTCCTCCGACGGCATGGCGTACGCGAAGAACTGGCCCAAGTACACGAACATCAGCACCAGCAGAGCGGACTCGAGCCAAAACACCACAGCCGTCCAGAACCCCGTGAAGCCCACGAACCAGTAGAAAACGACGGTGAACAGCAGCGAGCTGACGAAGC
>NW_009258124.1:700205-1004192 GCF_000149755.1 Phytophthora sojae
GCGTCAGCAGACAGCAGGCTCGCACTACATAAGAACTCGGATGCGGAAGCAGAAGCCGTACCGAAGGGTACTTTACAGCTGAAGTACAACGGCAACACACTTGTATTCATATCGAAAAGCTCATCTACAGGTTGCCAAACTCACTTTTTCTGGTGGTTGATGAAGCGCAACGCCAGCGCGGCCCAGATGCGGAACAGCACGATGATGCCGAGCGTGATGCCGAAGTTGCGCGCGATCTGGTGGTGCTTCATGCCGAAGTACTCCTCCGTGTACTCCTTGATGGTGATGTGGCCCACGGTCTCCGGAGCGTCGGCCATCGGCTGGCAGCCGAGCTGCGAGCCCACGTTCTCGTACGACTGGGTGGCCTCGTTCCACGTCGGCAGCTCGTCGCAGTCGGCGAACACGAGCGCGATGAGGTTGGCGATGGGGAACTTGAAGGGGCAGATGTCGTACAGCCACGTGTAGCCCGACGGGATCGCGTAGGCCGGAGGGCTGAAGCCGATGAACATCATGAAGATCGAGTTGAAGAGGATGCCGGTGATCTGAGCGACCTCCTCCGACGGCATGGCGTACGCGAAGAACTGGCCCAAGTACACGAACATCAGCACCAGCAGAGCGGACTCGAGCCAAAACACCACAGCCGTCCAGAACCCCGTGAAGCCCACGAACCAGTAGAAAACGACGGTGAACAGCAGCGAGCTGACGAAGCAGTACGGGATCTCCGCCAGCGTCGAGGCCATGAAGTACCAGAACGCATTGAAAGTCTGACTTGCGCGCTCACGGTAAAAAGACTGGCGCTCGGCGCACGTGAGAGGCATCACGCTCTGGAACACGGCCATCGAGCTGAAGAACGAAGACATGAAGACCATGCCGACGCCCGAGTTCAGGCCCGAGTACGACGCGTAGTCGTCGTTGCCGACGAAGATCAGGCCGAAGAGCAACGCCAAGAAGATGGCCAGGTACATGCGCGTGAGGTTGTAGCTCGGTGTTCGCCAGTACATCTGGAAGAACCGCCACACGACGAACTTCATCTGCGTCATGGAGCTGGCCGCACGCTTCTTGCCGAAGACGATCTCCGGGAGGTCTGGGGACGGGGTAGTGATGCCTTCCTTCGCCATCGTCGTCTCCAGTTGCTGGTTGTACGGACTGTTCTTGAAGTAGCTCACGAAGTCCATCGAGTCCTTGGATCCGTGGCCCACACCGGCGCCAATGCACTCCAGCATCCACGTCGCGGGGTTATATCCGACTGGAAGCGGGGCCACGCCGGGGATGTTCTCGAAGTAGTCGATCAAGTTGCGGCAGTCCTCACCCAAGTCACCGTAGAACGCGGTCTGGCCACCGCGCTGCAGCAGCAACAGTCTGTCGAACAGGTAGAACACCTCAGCCGAGGGCTGGTGAATGGTACAGATAATCGTACGACCCGAGTCGGCCACCTTACGGACACCGTCCATGATGATCTTGGCCGAACGCGCGTCCAGGCCACTCGTCGGCTCGTCCAGGAAAATCACACTCGGCTGAGCAGCAAGCTCCACACCGATCGTCAGTCGCTTCATCTGCTCCACGGAGCTGCCGCGGATGATCTGGTCTGCGATGTCTTCAAGTCCGAGCAGTTCGATGCATTCGTCCACGGAGTCGTACTTCTTGGCGTCCGAGATCGATGCATCCTGGCGCAGGAAAGAGCTGAAAGTCAAGGCCTCGCGAATCGTGGCCGCCTCCGAGTGCACGTCCATCTGCTCACAGTAGCCCGTGCAGCGGCGAATGGCCAGGTCAGTCGCCTCATAGCCGTTCAGCATGATCCTGCCCGTGATCTTGCCACCAGTCTTGCGGCCGGCGATCACGTCCATTAGCGTCGTCTTACCGGCACCAGTAGAGCCCATCAGCGCAGTGATCGAACCGGGGACAGCAAAACCGTTGATGCCCTTGAGCAGCTCGAGTTGCTCCTTCGGGTTGTGAGGGTCCGGCACCCAGTAGTGCAAATCCTGGAACGCCACAGTCACCGGTACGAAGTTCTTCTCACGCGTGTGAACGGGAAGATCAACGACCGCGTCGGCACCACGTTTTGCACCCTTCGGTGTTTCGGCGAGTACGTACGAGTTCTCAAGCTCGGCCGACTTGTCCGACACATCGACGTTGTCAGGAGTTTCGTAGCGGATGTACTCCATCGCCAGGTACGACAGGAACATGAAGAAGACGTACACGGCCAGTAAGTAGATGATGGCGTACGCGACCCACTCCTTCTCCGTGGCGATACCGAACAAATTCAGGTAGTACTCGCCCATGTTAAGACCGTCGTACTTGGCGCAGTAGTCCACGCCGTCGTACACGCACACGTCGAAGTCGCTGGAGCGGTACTGGTTGATGGCCAGCGCCTTGAGAGCCCACGCAATTGGGCTAATCCAATGCGCCCAGATGAGGTAGTCGGGAATTTGGCTCTTGGTCACGATGAAGCCCGCGAAGATGATGAACACGAGGATCGAGACCATGCCCACCGGCATCACCACGTTGGCGTCGGGCAGCGCTCCAGCGAGGAAGAAGAACCACATGCCCATGGCCAGGTTCGACACGAACAGTACGACCTCGAAGATGATGAACAGCTTCACATCGGACGCGAACCCGCAGACCCAATAGACGATCGACCCGAAGATGATGGTCTCGGCCAGCGCCAACGGGATCTGGCTCACAGTCGTCGCTAGAACGTAGGACCCCGTTCGGAAAAAGTTGGCCCGGCGGTGCTTGTAGAAAATGTCTCGCCCAGCAATGTAGACCGGGATCATCGAGCCTTGGCCCATGGAGAGGAACATGACAGTGGCGAAGATCACTCCCATGACCACGGAGATCTGCGTCGGGTCGAACTGGTAGAAGATGGAGCAGTAGATCAAGCCCATGATGATCACCATCATCAGTCGCCCCATGACGAACGCCTTGTTACGGTACGTGATGAGCAGCGCGCGCCACTGAAGCGCCAGCACACTGGCAAATACAGACTGGTGGAAAGTCGGCATGGGGTCGATGATGTCCTTCACACTCGCGACCAGCTTCGGGTCATACGGCGCCTCCAGTGCAGCCAGCGTGTTGCGGTAGATCCGAGACTGGCCGAAGCACTCCGCGAACTCCCTCGGGCTGCGGGGCTGCTTGGTCGGGTGGGAAACCTCGTAGCGGTGCTGCTGCTTCGTACCCAGGTCCAGCAGGTAGTCGGCGATGTCGCGTCCCGGGGGACACTTGAAGCCCAGCGTCTCGAAGTATTCCTCCACCTGACTGCAAGGTCCGTGGTACATGAGCTCGCCCTCGTTCAGGATCATGACGTCGTCGAACAGCGAAAACACCTCCGGGGACGGCTGCAGCAAGGCAATGACCACCGTCTTGCGGAGTCGGTGGGCCACACTGCGCTGCGTGTTGATGATGTCGTACGTGGCGGCACTGTCGAGGCCCGTGCTGATCTCGTCCATGAGCGACACGTACTTCATACCGAACTCCATTTCACCAGTCGTAACGCGCTTACGCTCACCTCCAGACACACCGCGCAGCATGTTGTCGCCCACGACAGTGTCCTGGCAGATCTGCAGTCCCAGCTGCTGGATCACAACCTCCGGGTAGTGAGCGAAGATCCTCTTGGTGGCTTCAAGAGCCTCCTGGTCGCTGGTGTGCTGCGCACCCATGTCCAGCATGCCCTTGCCATGCTCCAGCAGCTTACCACCGCAGAAGGTGTGGGCGAACTCGAGCGTCTCCTTGACGGTCAGCGTCGGGAAGTGCTTGTCACGCTGGTTCACGTACGACACGAACTGCGGCAGCTTATCGACGATCTGCTTGTGGGCCACACTGTTGAACGACACGTCGCCCTCCATGGTGATGTTCTTCGCCATGGGGAAGCGGCCACTGAGGACCTTCATAAGAGCCGACTTGCCGGAGCCCGGTTGACCCAGCAGCAGCGTGATCTTGCCCGGCGCGAAGCGGCCACTCACGTTCTTGAGGATCTCCTTGCGCACCGTGAGCTTCTTGGGGCCCATGAGCGTCTTCTTGAGCTCGTTCGGGATGGTCGGCAGCTCGTACTTGGTGGCGTGGTCGTCGGCCACGACGATGTCGGCGGACAGCGACAGGTTGCTGAAGCGCACCTCCATCTCCGGCAGGGGGCGGCCCATTGCCGCGTGGATCTTGGTGGCCATGAGTTCGTGCAGAGCCTGCGGGCCTTGGGCCATGAGGGTCTTGCCCGACTCGTAGCTGAGCTCGGGGCCCTCGACGGCGGACTGGTCAGCTGCGGCGGAGGAAGGGTTCATGGTCTTGACTGACCTCTGCAAGAGGCAGGAAATTCCAGAATGACTGGGAGACGCCAGCCTTGGTCCAAGGCCCTCGGTCTCCGAGTCGGAGGGGCATGTCGGGTGCGTGGCTCGCAGAGCGCAGTGCAGTTCGGCTGCATAGATAGCGGTACTTGTGCACGTTGAAGTGTTCCGCGCAGAGAGCGGGCTCGCCATAATCAGGACCCAAAAGAACGTTTGAATGGACCCTAATTTAGATGTTTATTTGATATTTGATATTTCCGAAAAGTTGGATAGTGAAAGTAAGGTTTTTCTGGCAGTGCCAGATGCTTACGCTCGGCTAGATTGGGCTGAGGCCCAAACGAAACACCATGTTGATGGCAGCGGTACACTGTATCAGCAACTAGAGGTGTCAGCGGATCAGTAGCGATCAATCCAGTCGCGCGTCCCCATTGACTATCGTGCCTTCGGGCTTGCCCACCTCGATCGGTCCCATGCTGGACTTGGAGGCAGGCCTTTGACCATCCTTTATTAGAGCTGTGAGCTGCCACGAACCACAAGATCTCTCGACAAGGCATTCCACTTGAGCTTGCTTCCGATCGACGCCGGGAGAGGTCATGTTAAACTGCAGCGTGGGAGCCCCTGAATAGCATCCCAGTTTCCTTGAAAAGCGAAATCAACCAGCTGCTCGCTGCCCACCCAAAGACCCATCGACGCTGAGCGACATATTGTTGCGTGGTTGCATTGAGCTCTCGACCTCAGTGAGGTCCAGGGCCTGGGGTGAGGTCCTCGCCATGAGTGATGCGAAAGCAACATCTGTGCATGAGTCGCTTCGGCTATGGTGCGCCTGATCGCAAAGTAAGCCTTCAAGAGCGGGACAAACACTTCAATGTTGGTTGTCATTGACAACTTGTCAGAAATGTGGTGCGCTGTTCTCACCAAATGCAAGACGGCAGGTAGGACGAGTTGAAATGGCATGGTGAGTAAATTACAGGTTGGTCGTGTGTGCTTCTGTTAATAACTGTAAATGCACTAATAACGTTATAATAAGTGTACGCTTAGTCATGCCAGCATACAGAAACAGAAGGTAACAGCCGGACCACACCTAGATTGGACAGCAAACTTGCAAGGATGAATTCTAGCTGTTGGGAGACATACATGTAGTAGCGTTTCTAAATGTCAGAACCACACTGCTCTCATTTTCAACTGCACGCAGCCGTGCTGCTGTTTTATTTTATGCGGCGCGAACCGATAACAAGTACCTACTCACGCCAGCCTTGCAGGAGATACTACTAATAATCATGGTACTCTGTTGTGGCAGCCTTAAATTCACGCTTCCAGAAATGACCGTGTAAGCCCAATCGCCGTAGGATGCGACGGTAATAAGTAGTGTGATGCGCCAACGATCTAGCCAAAGGCAATCTGTCAGATGCCAGATCAACAAAATTCCACGAAAACAAGGAGCTCGTACCTGGTGCCGGAATTCGCCTGGCATCGTTGTCTCCTCGACCATCACCAGACCGTCATTCGGGTAGTTGTGCTGGTTGAATGGATTCAGGCAGAGCTTGCCAGCCAGCACGAGCGGGTAACATCGGCGCGGGAGTTTCCCTAGCCGCTCATCCAGCTCTTCAGCGGATAAAGTCGCCAGCTCCTCCGCTGCTACGCCGCCGTATCCTGCCATGCCGATGTGCTTCTTCATCGAAGCGTGGTACCGTATTCTGCACAGTAAATAAGCATGGCACACATCAGTTCTTTTGCAAAAGCAAAGAAACAATCCATCCCCTCCACCACGCAAGTTTTACCCTCGATTCGGAGGCGCAAGCATCACCACTTTGGATTTTGTGTAGTTCCAGTCCACAGATCGAAATGCTTCCTGGTAGCAGCAATATTTAAGGAGAAAATACTGGAGTTTAGCATTAGAACCGCGTACACCCCGCCTCAAGTCAATTCATTACCCGCAGCACGAGAGCGCCGTATCCGTGCGTCACGAAGTTTACAGCCTCGTCCGTCGTGTGCGGTTTCTGGCTCTTCAAAAATGCCGCCAGCTCTGATTGCATGGAAGAGGATCAACGCATCGAAATGAATTAGCGCACTACCAGTGCAGCGCTACGCCTCGTACGCAAATTGCACCGCAACCTTTGCCAGAGGTGGCGAGATCCTGAGAACGCGGCCGGAAGCGGAAGGGCTGCACGTCAAAGCCTCGCGCCGCGTGCAGATACAGCTCCAGCGGCCGCAGCGGCAGCGAGCCGCCGTACAAGTCGTGCACGGTGACCAGCACGCCCCGCGCCAGCATGGCCCCGCCGCGCCGGTCGATCGCCGCGCTCGCCATCCTCACGGTCTCATCAGTTGCACAAAAACAAAAACAATTACATGCTAAAACAAAACCGCTCGATCAATTGAATTAAAATTATGGTCCATAATTACGTTAATCTGGTCCCATTTGTCAGTTTAAATCCCAGTATGTTTAATTCACGCCTATCAGCCATTTTTCCATTATTGTGAGCTGCAGCGCACACCAAGAGAAGACAACGATGAACGCGACGGCCCCCGGCGCGCAGAGCGTGCACGGCGTGAACCCGCAGACGCTGGTGGAGAAGATCATGCGCAACCGCGTGTACGCGAGCGTGTACTGGAAGGAGCAGTGCTTCGGGCTCACGGCCGAGACGCTGGTGGACAAGGCCGTGGAGCTGACCGAGTTCGGCGGCACGTTCGGCGGCAACCAGCAGCCCACGCACTTCCTGTGTCTTCTGCTCAAGATGCTGCAGCTGCAGCCGGAGCTTGAAGTTGTGCGCCAGTTCATCGAAAACGACGACTACAAGTACGTGACGGTGCTGGGCGCCGTGTACCTGCGGCTGGTGGGCAAGCCCCGCGAGGTGTACGAGCTGTTGGAGCCGCTGCTGAGCGACTACCGCAAGATCCGCAAGCGCAACGTCATCGGCTGGGAGATCACCCACGTGGACGAAATCGCGGACGCGTTGCTCAACGAGGAATACTACGTCGACCTAGCGCTGCCCCGACTGGTGGACAGGGAACTGCTAGAGAGAAACGAAGGCCTGCCGCCGCGCAGGAGCCCGCTCGAGGACGAGCTTGACGCGGCTAGCGACAGTAGCGATAGTAGTGATAGTAGTGGTGAAGAAGAAAAATGAATGGACAATGATTTTTTTGTACTTGTGGTTATACTGCTACGACGTGCTGTACATCCGTGGTGAAGCTAATACAAGTACAGCTCTGCTCGAAGACGATGCAAGCAGTTGTTTAGTGGTGGAAGAAGTACAGCTGCATTATTGAGTTGACTCAGGTTTGAAGTTCTTGAACAGTTAGATAGAATTAATGATCTTCCTAGACTCATAAGTACCGTACAAGCCACAGACTTCTGACGGTGCAGTGTCAAAGCATACGCCGTGGCGATGTCTGCCGGCTGTGTGCAAAAAGATGGCTTCCTCTTCGTTCGAGGAAGAAAAATGGCGGTGGTAAGTATCTTACGCTCCCGTTGGCGAAGGCGTCATCCACGATGGTAAATCTCGCGAGCGTGAGCTGGCTGACGAGTGCGACGTGCAGAAGCTGTCGAGAAGAGAGATCGACTCTTTCGGTGTACTCTGGCCGTCGAGTAGAGGCCCCGGAGCCCAAGCGGATAGATCATCGATTGTAAGTTGCAGTCGCTGCTTCCGTTGGGTTGCGAGGTCTTGCTTTTTCTCCTTCCCATGCAGCAGTTCCGACACGAAGCCGACCAGAGCTCCTCCGGCTTGGTTTGGATGAGCGACCTTCATGTCTTCAATGTCTGTCGTCGCTAGATCATCCATAATAGGCGGGTCGTAGTCAAAGCCTTCTCCATCCTCGGCGATTTCGGTGGGTTGCTGAGACCGCGCAGAAGTCCAGCTGCCTCCATTGACGTTGGACGCGACCTTAGGGGGAAAGGTGCACATGCTGAACACGCAGTAGCTCACACAGCGCACGCACGACACACAGACGCGGTGTCTCTCCACAAGCCCCACAGTCTTCTCGACATCCTGAAGATCCGAGCACTTCCGGCAAGTGTAGTGTCCACAGAGCCTGCAAAAATGTTTCTTGCGCAGCATACTGAAGGGGGTGTAGCATGTTGCGCAGTACGAAGCCATGTTGGCCTCGTCAGAGGACGTTGGTAACCGAGATAGCGGGTAGTAGCCCAAACGGCGGCGTAGAACAACGGTCTCGAGTAGCGACACCTTGTTCACCATCGCGCGCAGGAGCTGGACAGCAGACCGAGGCATCTTACTTTGGTCGTGCCGTGGGTGGTGGTGGTGCGTCGCGTAGAAGAAGAAGCGCGTGAACTTTTCCTCTGAGTCTTCCTGGACGACGTACCCTGCCAGTATCCCTTTCAGTTCCTGTCGAGCGTCGATTCCGTGCTGATTATGCTGGTGATAGCAGCCTTCCTGGCTACTCGAGGCAGCCGTGGGTGACGACATCGTCACAGTGCTAAACTCCAGGTCTTCGTCCTGCATATCCATCGTCTGCATCACGCGTGTGAGCGATTTGGCCTCAATCTTCTCCTCCAGGTAGTCCAGGAACGTCATGCTGCGCTGTTTCCAGACCAGCCGCTGCTTCTGCATAAGCGACACGGCGTTGAGCTTCAGCTTGGCGGAGCGAAGAGGGGGTATCCGGCAACTGGAAGACCCTTCACTTATTCGCCAGGTTGCAGGCTCAGAGGCTCGTCGGGCTTGTGCATGCGGATGCAAGGCTGCGTTGCCCGCCCCAACGTACAAATTGCAATCCACAGTGCGAACATTGACTCCGTAGACATACTGGTCGCCAAAGACCGCCTCCATGCTGCGGTGGAACTCAGCGGCGTTGTCCGTCGAAAAGACACTCATGATCTCCCTCAAGCTGCACGGCAGGTTCATCTTGGCGACGACGCTGTACTGGTCTTTGGCTTTACTCACCGACTCGAACATCTGGCAGTCGGGCTTGGATCGCGCCATGTGTTTCCAGCGCCCCACCATCACCTGGCGCTTGGACACCGACTCCAGCTGCTTCTTGGCTCGGCGCGCAACAGACACGAGCTTATCGTCCGTCAGAACGGCCGAGCTGGAGAACGTCGTGGACGACATCAGTCCTTGTTCCAGCGCGATCGCAGCTCCAGCCGCCGTCTCGCTGGGGGCAAGCGACGTCGCGGACGAAAGCGACTCGGAGCTCTTGTTGTGCTCCGGCACAGCCCCGAACTGGCGGCGGAGCAGCTTCTCTCTGGTAAGATAAGGCCCCCCCGCAGGCACCACTGGAGCTTGAGAAGCTGGAGTCACTAGTCGGTTGGGTTGAAAAGACTGCTGCGGAGACAGGTGCCTCCTCCTGCTGGGCAGAGCGTTGGCGCGGCCCTCCGAGACGCTCGTCACGAGCCTCGGCGGCGGTGCCATGAACCTCAGCGCTGCGGCGGGAGTGGACGGCACGGACGAGGAGGCTGCTGGACCGATCGCTGCAGAAGTGGACGTCTCTTCGTCTTCGCTGTCGGGCACGAACCTCTGCCTGGCCGTGCGGACCTGCTCCCGGAGCGCGGGCGCCATGTGGTCGTCCAGTAAGCTTAGCTGCATCTTCGCCTTGACCCGGCGCTTCTTCTGGGCGAGAGTGGGCGTGAGCGCCACTCGAACACTGGGGACATGCGCGCGCGCTGACTCCGGCAGCGCCTTCGGTTTCCCCCGCTCGGGCGGCGACGCTTCCTCCATCGCTCGCGGCGCTAAATAGAAAGTGAGATAGATAACTGAGAAGAAGGCGCAATGGATACCATCGTATGCACCCTTGTAAATACCCGGAAGTCAGCTTCAACTTGGCTGTGTGCGGTGTATGGAAGATGTGGGTGCACCACACGACAGTAGCGGCTAGAATGGTGATTACTTTTTCCCCAAGCAGAAGACTGCGAAACGGTCAAGAGTTCAGCTCCGCTACAGCGAGGGCCGCCACTTCCAAGTCGAGGGGCTCTGGCGGAGAACGCTGATGCGTGGTGCTAGTTGTCTGCATAGAGCCCGCATGGTCGGGGCACCCACTCGGGGGCGGAACACTGGTTTGAAGTCAGGGGACAGGCGAAGCTTTCTCTGGAGCGGCCCAGAGGCAGTCAACTCCGCCGTGCCATGCAGGACTTGCCTTGCAATGGTGTCGGGTGCGCGTGCAGATACGTATCTCGATCTCGCTAGTTGAAAGTTCAGAGCCCGGATATGCGTTGGCGTTGTGCGGCACCTGCTGCACTTGCGTGCCCTCGGACGGATTTACCACGCCCGGCGGCATTCATGTAGCGCGCTCTGCCCACACACGCGCACGCCCTGCAGGACCCCCAAAAGTAGAACCAGCGCTGGAACCTCCTGCCTGCCCAGACGCGTACGTCCTTCACCAAGATGTAGCGCGCCTGCCGCTGCCGCGCTCTTTAGCGCAAATCTGGGCGGTTCAATTGGACAAAAAACCCGGACGAGCGAGATGAGCCCGTGGCAGCGCACGCTCGGACAGCCGCTGCGCTTCGCCGGCGTGGGGCTGCACTGCGCCCAGAAGGTGGCGGTCCGCGTGCTGCCGGCGCCCGCGGACTCGGGTATCGTCTTCCGCGCCAAGACGCGAGCAGAGAGCGTGGCCATCCCCGCGCTCATCGCGAATGTGGACGCGCGCAAGAGCCAATTGTGCACGCAGCTCACGGCCAACGGCACGAGCGTGTCGACTGCCGAGCATTTGATGGCGGCGCTGGTGGCGTCACGCGTGACGAACGCGTTCGTCGACTTCGAGCGAGACAGTGAGACTTCCAGCGTTGAGCTGCCGGTGCTGGACGGGAGCAGCATCAAGTACGTGGAAGGGATCCGCCGCGTCGGCGTCGAGGAGCAGCACGGCGCGGTGCTAAAGTATCTGCGAATCAAGCGCCCTGTGCAGGTCTTAAAGCAGGACAAGGCGGCGTGGCTGCTCCCTCTGCCGATGGATCTCAGTGGATCTCCTGCTTCGATGCAGGCGCCGACGCTGCATATGTCGGTGCAGGTGAACTTCGAGCACAAGCAGCTGGGCACGACGTTCTGTCGCTTCGCGCTGGGGGCTGATCCGGCTGCGAGTTTGGACGCCTTCCAGCGCGAGATTGCATCGGCCAGGACCTTCACTTTCGAAGACGAGATCGCGTGGATGCAAGCCAACGGCCTGGCACGCGGCGGATCGCTCGACAATGCCGTCGTGTTCTCCTCCAAGGACGGACGATCCACTGTGCTGAACGAGGACGGACTGCGCTTCCCGGACGAGTGGACGCGGCATAAGATGCTGGACTGCGTCGGGGACATCGGTCTTGCGGGGCTCCCGCTGCACGGCTACTTCTTCGCGACGAGTCCAGGCCACGCGCTGACCCATGAGCTGCTCCGAGAGCTCCTCAAACATCCCGAGAACTACGAGGAAGTGTCCTAAAATCAGCAAAATAGAGAGGGTAAGAAGGCCAACACAATGTGCTTTTACTGATGTTTTTGGTTATGAGGTGCGTGAGCACTGAAGTGGGCTGATAGGGGACGGCGGAAGAGGATCCGAAGCCTACTTCTTGTCGTGGTACGCGTTGACGGCGTTCGCATGCAGCTCCGAGATGTACTTGCGGTGCGAGCGCCAGTCCGAGCGGTCCCTGAGCGCCATGTCCGGGTTCTTGCGGACCTCGCGGTTCCACTTGACGTCGGGGCTGGCCGTCAGGTGGCGCACGCCCGTCGATAGGCACATGACGGTGGCCACGCCCAAGGCGGCGAGCAGAGGGTACGTCTACAGTAGAGATAAACATGCACACAGAGGGGTTAGCGCGTCTACTGGATGGAGGGACGTGCGGGCTGAGGATCACCACGTACGGAGGGGTCGCTCAGCCAGACGGAGCTTTTCTTCGCGGCAGCTCGGGCAACCATGGCGATAGATTAAGGAGGAGGAGGGGAAGGGGGGGCTTGGTCACTTGCTCGCTTGGTGGAAGATTGCGGAATGAGCTGAAGAGCTGGAGGAGGGGTTTCGCCAATTTCAACTTCAATATGGGTTGTATGGGAGTTTGTATGCTAAAATGGTGTGGATTTAGTGTACGACGTTTCGGTTTAACAACGGACCGCCGGGAAGATCGGCTGTGGAGCTTGGGCTTTGACAAGGGCTTCAACGCTGCACGAAGAACTATGGCGTCGCTAAGCTGTCTCTCGCACTGCCGATGGACGAGCTGCTATGTGCTGCAAGTCACTTACTGATGATAAGCTTACCCCGGAGCGACTCGTGCACTCGTCTATTTATAACTTGGCAAGTCAACACTTATCTCTTCTGGTGGTTGATGAAGCGCAGTGAGAGCAGCCCCAGCATGCAATGTAGGCGAGTACGATGCCGAAGTTCACCCCGATCTCATCGTGCTTCATGCCAAAGTACTCCTCCGTGTACTCCTTGAGCGTGATGTGGCCGACCGTCACGGGCGAGTCCTGCATGGGCTGGCAGCCGAGCTGCGAGCCCACGTTGGTGTACGACTGGGTGGCTTCGTTCCAGGTCGGCAGCTCGTCACACTCGGCGAAGACCAGAGTCACGACGATCAACAACGAGAATCGCTGAGGCACCATCTTGTAGAGCCACTGGTAGCCGTCCGGGATGGCGTACGCCGGTGGACTGAAGCTCATGAAGAGGAAGAAGACACGAACACGCCCACGATCGCGGCCACCTCTTCGTTATGGAAGGCGTAGACGAAGACGTGGCCTAAGTACGTCTGCATCAAGATGAGCACGTGAACGTTGATCCAGAAGAGGATGGAGGTGAAGAGAACCTTTATATACGTTAACCGATAACTCCAGAGGCCTGGATATGCATGCCTTGGGCAATGCCTAATCGACCACGGTGGGCGCTGTTCATTGGGGCTTGATACAGTATTTCTCGTGGCTTTTAGACGATTTTCTGGGTTTCTGGTGGTTTGATGCCGATTTTCTTGGTAGTGCTTGCATCCTTTGGACACGTGAGAGATCACAAGTCTCCTGAGCCCTTCCTAGTTCTCCTCTTTTCAGCCGCATATCGCCTGGTTGGGGCACTTTGGAGTAAACGCGGGTCCGTTGAACAAGAAGAGGATACCCGTCCAGAAGCCCGATACGCCGAGCTTCACGATAGACTGTCGGCAGATTGATCTCAACCGATGTTGCTGCTCTCGCATATGAAACTTCAATCTACCCGCGATACCGATCGATCGCTTCACGCACATTTACCCACCTCAACATGAACACCCATTACCCCACTCAAATCTGTATCCGTTGTTAGGCCGTGTGAGGTATTACAGGTAGGATAGCGTCGATTTCTTCCTGATCTACTCCTGCGTCTTGCAGTCTTTTTCGCGCCAGCGCCGTCTCCTCAGCTACTCTCACTCTCTTCAACTCCGTCAGAACAGCGGCTTCCAGCTCAGCCTTCTCCTCAAGCGCTTCCTTCTTCCTTCGCTCCAGCTCTAGCAAATGCGCTGCTTGGTTGGCCTGGTGTTGGATGAGATCTTTCACGTCCTTGTCCAGACGGACGAGTGCGTCGTCCACTGTGTTCATCCAGGCAGCCATCGCATCGAGCCGCTTGGGACCGCAGAACTTTTCGAACGCAGCGGAACTACCAGATGCCTCGCTCTTGGCCTGGCTGATGGCCTTGGCTTTCTCCTGCAGCTCTCGGTTGGTCGGCGTGCCTTCCAGCACTCGGTCGCGTGCCACCCACTCCTCCGGTCGGTCAGGTTGCGATAGGTACTGCACCTTGACTTGACCAGGGTTCCCAGCTGCAACAACATCGACTTCAATCTCCTTCACCTCGGCGTCCAGCAGCAGCGAGCCATGGAGCACCAGCACCGTGTCGCCGGCATTGATAACCATCTCTCCGGGACGGTCTCAACTTGACTTGACGCGGTTCAGCGTAACGGACGATTTGTAGATTGCCTGTAGATCGTCGTCAGCCAATCACCATCCCTGACGCGAGCTCCAACCTAGTGATGAGTCCTGCCTGCATGGACCTTGCCATGGTGAGCAGGGGGGACCGACCTCGTGGCGCTGTCTTGCGTCTAGTTCTTGCCGTCGACGACTCGGCCTTCTCTTTATTATGCACTTCACTATTACAAGGTTGGCAGGAGGCTCGTCGTTGAGACCGCGCACCAATCCGCTGCTGCAGTTTTCGGTACCGTGGCACACGCCCTCTTCCCCACCTGGCCGGGTTCTATCTAGCAGCAGCGGGTAGAATGGCGTCGATCTCTTCCTGCGAGATGCCTGCGTCTCTGAGTCTCTTCCGCGCCATGGCGGTCTCCTCGGCCACCTTGACGCGCTTGAGATCTCTGGCCACCTCCACCTCGAGCTCTGCCTTCTGCACCTCCGCCTCTGCCTTCCTCTTCTTGAGCTGGACGTTGCCCGCCTCCTGACTAATCTGCTCGCGCATGAGTCCCTTCACCTGCTTGTCGACTCTCGTGAGCGAGTCGTCCAGCGTCTTCATCCAGCCGATCAAGGCCACGAGCCGCTCCGAGCCGGGCAGGGTGATGGGTCTCTTGCTGGCCGCCGCGTCCTGCTGCATTGGCTGCGACTGCTGCTGTTGCTGTTGCTGCGAGGTCCCGTTGGGCATTGAATTGTGCACCAGCAGCTCCTCCTTGGCCTTCTTCTGGCGCTCGCGATTGGGCGGCGTGTCCTCCAGCACGTTCTCCTGCTCAATCCACTCGTCCCAGCTCTCGGACCAGCCCGTGAAGTGCACGAAGAACCTCCTGGCGTCTGGCGCGCCGTCCTCCGCGGGCTCAATCTTGAGCACCTCGGCGTCGAAGATCAGCAGGTCGTAGTACACGAGCACCGTGTCGCCCACCTTGATCCCCATTTCGGTCGCCAAGTTCAAATGCGTCTGGCTAGACACAGCGTCCAAAATCTCTAGATTCTCTACCATTGGTCATAATATCCACCAATCCAATACGCGTATGAAGCGACCAGTCAAATCCCCCGTTCGTTGTTCGGGTCTGAAGACACTCAATAGGACGGCGGAGCACAGCGCACAGCTCACCGACCCTCATGGCCACCAAGGGCGAGCACGAGAAGCCGGAGACGGTGGACGACGAGCACCAGCCGGTGAGTGCGATGGACATGCGTGTAGTGCCTGTATCTGCCCCAATAGCGCCGCCGTACTCACGCCATGTTGCGTGCTCAACCAGATCGTCAAGAAGGTGCGGCTGGATGTGGACGCCAAGGTGACGGAGGACGTCAAGAAGGTCAAAATCGACGAGAACGCAGCCCCGCAGCCCGAGATCGGAGGCCACGAGGTGCGGAACCATTGGATTTGTAGGTTTTAAGCTGGAAAATTTGGGCTCTAACGCGCTGGGTGTTGGTTTGTAGGACGAAGCGACCGAGAAGAACTCGTCCACGTCGTCGTCGCCGGTTGCCGAGGAGCAGGAGCAGGACAAGGAGAAGGAGGCTGAGAAGGAGGAGAAGGTGGTCAAGCCGAACACGACGGGCAGCGCCTTTGGCGGCTTCAGTGCCTTCAGCGGCAAGAACGCCTTCGCGGCCTTCACGGCTCCTGCGAGTGCGGACGCCAACGGCTTCGGCACCAAGGCGACAGACTCGGGCTTTGCGGGTTTTGCTACCAAGGCCTCGAGTGGCTTTGGAGACGCGACACCGTCCTCGTCCTCGACGTCTACGGACGCAGCCACGACCAGCTCCAGCGGCTTTGCGTGTTTTCAGGGAAAGGCTCCCGTGACGTTCGCGTCGTTCGCAGCAGCACAGCCGACCACGGATGGATTCGGAGCCAAGGCGTCGTCAGCTTCGTCGACGGACTTCTCGGACGCAGATGTGGTGAAGAAGGCGGAACCGGTCGTGCCGGCGCTGACAGAAGCTGAGGTAAGAGCTGCGGGTTGATGTGAATTGATGAGGCTTGAGCTCACGTTGTGGCGCGTGGTGATGTCCTTACAGCTTGCGAACGGAGAGGAAGGCGAACAGATTTTGGTCGAGGTACGTGGCTTTTGCGCATTATTACGGTGAATTTGTGCCCGTTGGTGGAGTGCTGATGCGAATGACGACTTCACGTCGGTGTTTATTCCTACCTACAGAAACGTGCCAAGCTGTTTAAACTGGTCGAGAAGGACTACGCCGAGGTCGGTATCGGCCCGCTGCGGGTTTTGAACTCGACGGACGCCAAGACTGATGGCGACAAGTTGACTGCGCGCGTTGTGATGCGACGCGAGTCGTACCCGCACGGACCCGGCACCAAGCTGCTGATGAACGTAAGCTTGGGCTCCTGCGTCCTGTGCGAGAAGAAAACAGAGAAGACGATGCTGCTGACAGTTCTGGAGGCAAATGAAGACCCGGAGGCGGAGAAGAAGGTCGTCTCGGTGACGTATCTGATGCGTTTCGGGTCGCCCGAGGACCTGGACACTGTGATGGCGCGGATCCAGGCGCACATGCACTCATCGTCAACGTCCAGTTGAAGCCGAGCCTGACTGAGCGCAGTTGCTCTGCTTGGCTGTAGAGCTCAGCACAAGCCGTGTAGCGATATTAGTCCAGCCGACGAGAAGTCTCAACGCTGGGCGCATGCCGGTCGGGTCGGCAGCGCAAGAGCAAGCAGGCACACACAGGGAGGCCCTAGCCCAGTACCAACTTGCACGCGCAGTTATCCGTTAGATAAAAAGAAGTTACAGCTGAACCATTGCGTTGGTGTCCTTCATGCATATTACATGTAGTAGTATTCCATTGCTGTATCCCCTCGTCTGTTGCTCGACGCACGTCGTACCTAGGGAGTTGCAGTGCGGTTCAACTGCTATACCGTCCACTATTCGGGTAGATATTTGTAAAAAGTAAATATAAAAAAATGTATCTGACCAATCAGCCGTCTCGAAATCCGTAATTACGCTCTGAACCGCCCGCGCACAAACGGTTGGATGCCTGGGTGAGCCCCTCCCTGCAGTCTGCGTGGACTTTGGGTCGGATCATTCTGCAATATTCAGCGACAGCGGCCTACTGGGTCTATCCATTGAGCGTGCAGGGCGATGAAGATCACAAGCTCCCTCTTCTGAGAACCATAAACCATGCGGAAGATAGCTGCATCCGGAATCACTATATGCAACCACCGAGTCCAGCCACCAAGTCGTACGTGTCTGTATATGTCTATCTGTGTATATTTGTATGTATGTCTATCCACTGGAGTGCGATGATGAAAACAGTGTCTGATTTGGCTTGAACCAACTAGCCGTGAAGAGTCGAATATATCACTATCACCCATAAAATGAGCTCTCCACCTCATTTGTATATGTGTACACCTTGTATCGAGAGGAGTGATGACCACATACTTTGGTCCGTGTTCATGATCTGCCTCATGGCAATGAAATTGCTCAAAGTTCTGACCTCTCCTACCAGTCTGCATATCTGTATATTCTTTGTATACTTGTATTTGCTTCTTCATACTCCACGCCGGCAATGTTCTGCAGCCTACTGGGTCGACGGGGACGGTGTGCGCGGCAATCCTTCTAGCTTGCGCTGAAAAGTTCGAGCTGGATGGTGTCGCTGCGTGCGCAAGATCTGTC
Organism: Phytophthora sojae; assembly: GCF_000149755.1. NCBI lineage: Eukaryota > Oomycota > Peronosporomycetes > Peronosporales > Peronosporaceae > Phytophthora > Phytophthora sojae. The sequence continues at coordinate 717,921 of NW_009258124.1, forward strand.
ACTGCCTGGTGGGTGAGCATTTGTAATTGGATCCGGTACTTTTTCACAGAAGCAAGAGTAACAGCGAGCTTACTACGGATTCCGCTGCTGTGTGCGTCTCGGGCGTCTGCGTTGACTGCTGGAGCTGCCTTCGGGTGGTAACGGTGGAAGGCAATGGTGTTTCGTGGCGCCTCGTGCGGCGAAGTCAACATAGCTGCTTATATCTCTTAACGAGTTGTATACTTGTATGTTGGGAGGCCTCTGCAATGGTTGTTGATGATTAAAATCTTCATGCACCACTCTGAAAGGAATGGCGGCGAGCTTGCTCAAAGTCTACTTTGTGTCGATAAACCGAACACCTAGAACCAAGCTGAGACAACCACTTGTGTGTATATGGGTATTGCCTGATTGTTTGTCGCCGAGGAGGATACCTACTTATCATTACCACCTAAACTAACCCTTTTGGTCTTCGGACAAACGTGTGGACTTCCTACACCTGTGTTTCTGAGGCGACACTTCATATCATTATTCATGTTGTATATCTGTATGCTTGGTGCGATGGAGAAAGAGTGACGATAAACTTGTTTTAGGATTCCCCTTCATGAAAGCCGCCTACATCGGCATATATGATGAGCATCCATCTACCGACTTTCTCCTGCACTTCACTCACTGTGTGGGTCCTTCGACCGGGATGGCGATGATTAAAATATCCAACACAGACCTGTTCTGAAACAACGTGTGGATACGATTAACATGCATCACCATATGAGCCATCCCAACTTAAACAACAACTTCACCTTGCATATTGCTCTTCTATCTTGTTGAGGCAATGATTATAATATTCTCAGACCTGTTCTGAAGCTACGTGTGGAAACATAACAACATGCATCACCATATGAGCCTTCAACTATTTTCTTAAACCATATCAGCGTAGTTTACATTCCGTAAACTCTTCAATCTACTGTTCTCATTGATTCTTCATTTCATACATTTTCTCTTCTCGCCAAAAACGTCTTCTTTAATCTTACGTCGTGTTGCCCTTGACTGCCGCCGCTGCCAGCGTCTCGAGGATGATTGTCTTCGCGCGTTGGTAGTCCAGTGGGTCCAGCGAGTACAGGTCTTCACGGGCTCGGTCTCCGCAACGGCCAAACTCTTCGAAGTCGCTTGACCGCAGGATCTGCTCCGCCACCGTGCGCTGCAACTGCTGCATCTGAGCCGGAGCCAACTTCTCTTGGGCGAGGGCCAGCAGCTCGAAGGCTTGGCCCGCAAACCGCAAAGACTCGAGGCGAAGCGTCTCAACGGGCCAGCCATCGCGACCTGGAAGCACGAAGTACATGTCGCCGACCTTCCACATCGGAGCGCGCCATCGAAGATCGTCCCAGGGTCTGGACGGCCAGAGGCAGTAGTTCCACCGCAGGAATCCGTCAAGCTCGAAGAAGAAGGTGAGGTATCCGACGAGCTCGCCTTCCACGAGTGGCGACGACACGAATTGGTTGGGGAATGCTGGCCCACAGCAAACGTACCAGCAGACATGGCCTCCGCGAGCACGAGCATCGTTGGCCAGACGTCGCGTTACCTCGAGGTCGGCACACGCCAGCGGCAGCAGCGGCACGTAGTCAGCCACTTGAGGCGGCGCGTAAGCAGGAGAGAAAAACTCCGAGTGGTTCACTGCCAGCTTGATGCGGAAATTCGGCGCGAGACGCTGCATGAAGCGCAGCTGCTCGTGGAAAACCGCTACATCGCGCGGCTCATCCGCGCATATCCGCACTCGATCAGCGATCTCCAACGCAACGCAATGCGCGTAAAACTGCTCGATGAAGGACTCAACTTCGGAAACTCGTCTCAAATAGCGCACGCGTTGGGTTGTGCGATCCTGGCACCGGATCCGCCAGCCATCGATCACAAAGGCAGGAGCCTGCGAATTAGCTGTGGGAGGCGAGGGTGGAGGGGATGACGAAGCGTTTGGTTGGTCTTGGCTAAGAAGGCCCAGACCGTTGCTGGTGCCACCTCCATTTGCCGACGAGGATCCAGCAGTTGGAGACGCCAGTCCAGAACCCGACGAAGAAGTTCGGCGGCGCACCTCTGTCGGTGGTGCCGGATCCGGAGCTGACGCAGTCGGAGGAGGGCGAAGATGGTGCGCAGTAAGCTCAGCAGGAGCGTTAAAGCCTGCAACGGGGTCGCGCCAGATCGACAGAAGCCCGAACACTTCAATTTCGTGATCCAGATGATGACTACCGGCCAACTCCAGCAGCCGATCAAAGTGTGTAAAGTCGATCGTCAGCGGAACTCCATGGGCCGAATCCTCGTACACTTCTAAGATAGCGTGTTCAAACAGCGCTGAGGGGTTGTGCTCCTCCATGTAGCACTGCTGGCCCGCCCAGGGCATCTCCGTAGCCACCACCGACAGACATTTCTGCCCCATTTCCGACAACGGCGCCATATACCGATCAATAAGTTCAAAATGGCGATTGCTCCACAATGCGACGCGATGAGCTCGCGCTACCGCAGTCCAATGCTGCCACAGATCCAGCCGAAAGTGCCAGTTGCTGGGTGCAGGAAGGCGCACATCCACCACACGCACCGCACAACTACTCGACCACGTAAGCTGTTCATCCCGGAAACCTGCCTCTTGAGTAAACACACGCAGCGGCAGTTCATACACGCCCGGCTCCAGATTCTCTCCAACACGAACCCGCAGATAAACACCATGTTCCCTCGCCGCCTTGGCGCTCACGCCCGTACGCTCCAGCGTCTCCATGACCAAGTCCGAGTTCTCGTCTTCCACGCAGCCGACCACGAAAGATTCCACCTTCAACATGTGCGGGGGCACAAACCTCGTGTCCACCGCGACGCGAGCCCTTGGGCCGTGCCCCAACGGCAGCATCCAATTGCTCGTGTCCGTAGTAAGTAGGAAAGGCACATTGGACTTCAACCTCAACTGCACTCCGGTCACCTCGTTCCTGGCGGCAGTCAGCCTCACGCCCTCGGGCAGCTCTACGTGAGCCGTGGACGAGGCCCAAGCCACGCGGCGGTTGCCCATGTTCATGGTCCCATTGCCCGTCTGCTCTCCACCTTGAGATCCTGCTTCTGCGCTGGCCTGCGCCGCCTGGTTCCTCTCCGTGTCCTCATCGAACGGCTCGTCGTCCTCCATGTCGGCGCTGGGGTCCGCACTCCTCATGGTCTTGGACATGGCGGGGGCGAGCTGCGTCAGCAGCCACATGTTGTGGGTGGACGCTTGTTGTCCACTTAGCGAAGCGTCCACCACGTCAAACGAGAAGCTCGTCGCGCGCGGAGGGACGCTGACATTGTTGCTACTGGCACTGGCGTCAATTTGGTAGGGCAATTGCCTTGCAAAGTCGTCGAAGGAGCTCGTGCGCGCGCCCTCTCGCTCCTGCTCCAGCTGCTGCTGCTGGCGCATCTCGAGCCCCGCGGCGTCGTCCATCTCGAGGCTCGAGGACGAGGACATGGACTCGTCGTTCGACATGGACGCGTCGTCGTCCTCTTCTCCTCCTCCTCCTCCGCCCTCATGCGCGCCCGCGAAGCTGCCGCTGCTGGCCGAGCGGATGCGCTCGTCGATGCCGCTGCCCTGCCGCGTGAAGCCGCGCCCGCTCTGCTGCTGCGCGCGCGGCGACGCGTCCCCCGCCGTGTTGGCGCCTGCCTCCATCCCAGGATCGCGGAATGAAGATGTGCGGTACACCACTACAATTATCACTAATAAGAATATAATAATCAACAGCAAAAACTGTTTACCTCTACCTAAAAGCCCTTAGAATACGATATATGACTCTCTTAGTCGTGCATTATGCTAGGAGAGGGTATTGTGGAAAAGGAGACCAATGGTGCTGTTCGTGCTCTACGTCAAGGCGGACCTGGAGAACGTGGAGACGCTGGAGGCGCCCCCGCTGCACCGCTGGTGCCTGGACGTCAAGGAGCCGCGCGGCGACGAGAAGCGTGAGGCCGTGTTCGTGTCGGACGAGGAGGCGGTGGACGTGGCCGGCGGCCGGGGCGAGGTGCACTTCACGCTCAAGTGGCCGGGCGCCAACAAGCCGTCGCAGCTCACGGTGGTGCGCGACATCAAGAAGCTCACGCGCGCGGTGTCGGCCGCGGACTCGGGCGAGTTCGTGCCCTTTGTGGGCTTCGAGTGCCGCGGGATTGAGCCCTATGCGTGGCACCCGGAGAGCGGCTACAAGGTGGTCTCTGCTGGCGGCCAGGCGACGTTCGAGGACGTGGACTTGAGCGACGACTGGGCCGACTACGACGAGGAGGGCGAGCAGTCTGTGGGCGTGTACGGAGTCGAGTACAAGTTCGAGGTGCACAAGTAGAGAGAAGAGTGGAGGGAAAAGGGAGAGAGAGAGGACGAGACTTCATCAAATGAAAAAAACTGGTTTTACGGAGTTAATGGTCGTCTTAGGGGGCGAGGTGGAGCGAGTCTTGAGAGCCGAGGCGGACGAGCTCTTCCTTCTCGTCGAGGTCTTTCTGGATTTCCTGCGCGATGTCGTTGAGCAGCGTGTCGAAGTCCCAGGGCTCGTCTTCTTCGTAAACCTGCGAAGACGGAGTGTTAGAGCGTGTGGTGGAGAGGTTGACAAAGGTTTTGAAGGGAGCGTACTGCTCGTTCGGGGCACAGGGCGCTCGTTAGGAGATGCAGATCGACGCCGTGGGTCTGTAGCAGACCAAGGTGTCGATCATGAGGAGAATGAGGAGGTTGAGTGAAGCACGGTGAATGTATTTACCTGTGCGCTTGGGAGAGCGAACTTGATGTCTTTGTCCAGCTGCTTGAGACTTTGCACCGCACGCGTCGTGTTGCGAGGAGCCTCAGCGACTGCGAAGAGAAGTAAGGTGTTGGTGATAAAATCACGAAAATGTGGATACTGACGTTGCAGAACTACTGACCCATAGTGGTGATGTCTGGCTCGCGTTCTTCTTCTTCGAGGTCTGGGATCTCCATGATATCTAGCACCATCAGTGGACGAGCGAAAACGTTAGCGAAAGGAAGGCAGCATTCAATGGCTGAGTAGATTGAGTTACCGGTGGTCTCATCGTCCTCTTCGAAGTATCGGTTCTTTTGGTTGCGTCGGTCTCCACCTGAAGACCCCGTAGCTTCGGAGCCCTTGCGACGTCGACCCACGCGCTTCGACTCGCTCGTTAACGCTCCAGTGGCCGCAGGGGTGGCATCGGGGTCGGGGTTCCCCCCCTCCTTCTCGTCACTGGCAAGAGTCGTCTCGTTGCCCCAGCCGATACTTGCGCGCATCGGCGGCTTCTTGGCGTCGTCTGGCAGCACAGTCTCGTCCTCATCTACGTCAAAGGCTGCTCGGCCGCGCTTTGCATCGCCGTTGGCATCTCCATCCTTGCTCTCTTTTGCCTCGGAGGGCATGGTAGCAATGGTCTTGCTTTGCGACGTTTCGAGAAGATCTATCAATGAAGCGCCGCTAAGTTGACCTTCAACCGAATTGTCAAACTCTGCTGATAGAACCGTTCGTGACCTCAGAGCAAATGGATAGAGCAAAAGCAGTGACTGTGGCGCCTGGCAGATCCTGAAATTTGGCCTTGAAACAGTTTGCCGAGAGCAAAAAGACTTGAAAGGGTGGACGGTAAAAAGCCCAGCAAGATTCAATGATTTATCAATTGTCCAAACATTTTTCCCCCCCTAGCTCAACAACTGACATGCCCGTGGTCGATTTCTTCTGAGCGTCGAAGACAACTCCAGTATTATTGAATCAGTAGTCCGTCGTCTATGTAGAAATCATCAAGTCAAGCCCAGCGAGAACTAGTACCGTAGCCCCGAGACCAAGCGAAACCAGGAGGAACTCCTGGGCCTTACGCGATTTGGAGGGGTTCTTGGCCATTTGCTTGGCTGCAGCTTGCGTGATCTTGGCAGCCTGAGCCTCGGTAATTCTGATCTTGGACGTTTGCTTCGCCGTCGTGAACGCTTCCTTCCACTTGGGGCTATTGACATCCAGCTTCTTGAAGCTAGCGCCAGCCTCGACAGCGTTGGCGAGCTTCTTCCAATCTTTCGCGACGGTAGTGGCAGCGGCAGTGGTCTTAGCTTCAATATTGTTGAAACTCTTCACGGCCATGAGCGCCTTTTGCTGTTTGGAGGCGGCGTTAGCGGCGGCAACAACGGCGGTGGAAACCTTCTCACTAGCACCCAACCCGGCAGCCTTTATGCCCGCGTTAATCTCTTTCATAATCTTGATGTCATTAAGCGATCTCTCTTCGCTCTCAGCGGTCAAATCGTCCGTTGGGGTTCCCTTCAAGTGGCGAGCGGCGTTGTCTTTTTCGGCGCTCACCAGAGTGTTGCAGCTCACAGCAAACGTGGCCACGAAGAACACGAGGAAGACGCCCAGACGCATTAAGACAGACGATGACTGAATGCGTGGCGTAAGAGCCTGTTCGCTACGTAGCTGGAGATGGAGACGAAAACCAAAAGTGTGACCGGATTGGTCAAAAGTAGGTAGCACACAACAAGACAACTAGAGATGGCACTGTGAATTCGTCTCCGGCTCTTTGAGGTGGAGAGGGGCGGACCTACCTAGAGATTTACAGGGCCAGGCACAACATGGGAGACGAAGATGCAATTGTCCTCGCTGCGTGCTCCGCCGTGGCACAGGCTGTGGCTTTGTATGCAGACAGTTGCGAACCAGGACCTCCTGCTGGCAAGAAGAACCGTTTTACCGTCACCACTCTGCGCTTCGAGTCGATGCTTCAATCATCAGCCTATTCAAGCTGGTTCGAGACCAATCTCGAAATCCACCTTCTTCCGTATAGCTAGCTTTCTACAAGAGCATACGTCTTGGGCGAAATGTGGTGTGGTTAACGCCGTTTTTGATGTCATCGGAGGCTGGAGATGACGCCATCAGCAGGAAGCTTATTGTCAATAATTGGGCCAATTTAATATTGTACGGGACACTGTAGCCTAATAATAAAAATTAATATTGAAAAAACTGATTATTTATTGTATTGCACTATTTTTTTTCGACCTCTGCCACGAAGCACACCTGCTTTTTCGCATCTAGAAATGGCCTCGCGAATGTCCTCAAAACCTTTTCGTCGCACTGTGCGTCGCGTTCTCCGTTACCTGCAATAAGCAAAACCGCCCCACCCGAGATTCGATACTGGACGCCTCTGTCTTGCTGACAAACTCCCACTTGGCAGCCGCATCGATTATATCTCCTCCACGCTCGACGCGGGTACCCAATAGTCCATCTCGTCGGGGTTTACAGCCCACCTCGACATCGCCTCAACGTGATCCTCCGTTGTATCATATTCGCGTACGAACTGAAGCGGTATACTCGACCGCCCCAACGTAATCGTGCCTGTATCATCATGCGTGACACGCTCTTCACCCGCCAACTCACTCCCAGCCACGGCGTCGTATCTCCAATACGATATACAAAGCGACACTTGCCGGAATATGTACCACGCGTGGTCGTCCTGGGCCCCACCGGACGCAACTTCGCGGCCGGTATGTCTGGCGGTATCGCGTACATCTTCGACGCTGACAGCAGCTTCCAGAAGAAGTGCAACATGGGCATGGTGGGCGTGGCCCCGCTGACCGAGACGGCGTCGGCTGCCGAGATCCAGGAGGTCAAGGCACTGATCACCAAGCACCTCGAGCGCACGCAGTCGCCCAAGGCGCAGAAGCTGCTGGGCAACTGGGACGCTTCGGTGACCAAGTTCATGCGCGTCATGCCGTACGACTACGAGCGGGTGCTGCTCGAGCGCGCGACTGTCGTGAAGGAGACCAAGAAGTCGGCTTCCGCCTCCGCCTAAACTACAACGATCACTTAAGATATGTACAAAGGGAAGATAGTAAAGAGCATGAAATGTATAACCAAGGTAATCGCAGAACGGCTATGAGGTTACAAGCTGTATAATAACTTACAACACTGCTCATGAAGTTCATGAGCAGTGTTACCCTTCATGATGAAGGGCATATTATAGGCTATAATTTTGTGACGGGGTCACACAGCACAATGCACAGAGGAAGTGCGTGTGGATATTACTATCCAGGTGAACAGCAGTTCACCAGTTCCCGGCCTCAAAGGGAACGGTTTGCTGCAAAGGAGTAGGTTATAAGACTGACTGTATTTTGGTAGAGGTTAACTTGGTCGTAATACAAACTACAAGTTAACTATACAAAAGCCCACACAAACTCAAATGGTTGGCTTGCGGAGCTACCGGTACCATGTACCATGTACTCGGGAGAGTGACACCCGTCACTCTTCATGTAATGGGTACACTTGATTGTACCCCGTTACAAATTTATTAATATAGCAGCAGTAGCAATTTGGCATAACATAATCCATGAATTACCATACAGCTATTTAATGTCGGCATTGTGTGTTCTGTTCAAAATTTCCGCCAAGCCAAATCTCCGGCCAATCTCCGTGGTTGGTTATAGGCACCCGTTTAAGTACGAATTGGTCTTGACATGGACCATATGGGTTGGGCCCAGCCTGCAAATACGGCTCCACTGGCAGTTCATATCTCCATTTCCACAGGATAGCAATGGTCGCCAACAAGCAACTCGCCGCCTTCTTCTAAACCTCGCGTGGCCAAGGCCTCTTCAGCTGCAACTTATGTAACAGTGATACGTCTTCGTTAGAAGACAACTCATCCGACTTCGGCGAAGGTCCCAATCTCTACACAGTAGACGCGATCTACGCGAAAAAAAACTAATCCAGCAGGCGTCGCTTATTATTTTGTTGACTGGGTGGGCTATGCGGAGCTAACATGGCAGCCCGCAGTTGACCTGCCTCAAGACCTCATCAGTGAATTTGAACGTGCTGAGCTTGGTGTAAGCTGGCCGGTCGATTACCGAGCGGTGATTCCAATTGGGGTTCCTACCGGCACCAGTGGCAGGGGTAGACTTGCTAGGCGCACCATATAAATTGCAATATAAATTGCGGGAATTTTTATTATTGTTTGCTAAGAAATCGCAGGTTTTCTTAGTGCTTCGTGTCAGGTGCAATCCAATATGATACTGTATTGGCGGACCTCTGCTTCGTGGTGCTTCTGTGTGGTAATGGCCTTGGCAAGCAGGGAAGAAAGGCCTGCAGGATGGAGGGTCTACAATTGAATCGGGAGCTGATCCAGATGAATGATAGCAAGGATGACATCCCTCTCTACGTCGCAACGTTTACAGAGCTTGAAAATTAGCTTTCCCTGAAGTCTCGCAGCAACTTGTGGTAGATCACCACAACATCAGTAAGCGTGTCGGCAGGTAAGCAACACAGAAACTGACGGTCTGAAGCAGGAGATGCAGCTGCTTACGGATCTACAGGCGCAGCTCCGCAAGGCCCAGCAGGCTGTCGGAACGGCGTCGGGGGACGAACTGCCCAGAAGTGCTTTAGTTGCAAGGCAAATTTTGCGTGAATATCAGCGCTACCCGCTAAAGTGATAGTGCCTACGTTTTGCCTACTCCATCTTCCACACTGCAGCAACTCATAAGCTTAGCTTGAGGAACCCTTCTATAATGTCGTTTTCTTCCGCCCACTAGCTCAACAAAAGGACAAATTTCATTTAGCGTGTAACCAGGAGAATTTGAAGCTGAAATCGGCACCTACACGATTGTCAATACGACAGACAGTATGTCAGTATTTCGACAAAATTTCGGCACAAACATCGCTATACCGTACTTACCGAGGTGTGCCAGTGAAATCTGCGTGATGTAGATCAGTAGGTTGATCAACATGGATTGAACCATTCCCGTATGCGTCTCCAGCACGAAACCAAGTTGACGCCATGGTGAAATGTCCAGGGTGCGTCTCAATACGATCGCTGAGATAATCAACGAGCCAAATTCCAGCGAGCTGTAAGCCAGCACATTCAGAGCGGACGACAAGAGCTGCCCAATAGTAAGCTCAGTCATCGATGCGTAGAAGGCACGGTTGGGCATGTAGAAGAGAACACTGCGATATGCGACTGCAAATGCACATTCAGAGCTTGTGTGAGTGAGCTGGCTACGATCGGATACTACACATTCGTTGCTTACCGTAGACGACGGGAAGAACCACCTCAACATACTCCACCAGGATAACGTACTCCGTAATGAAGAGTACTTGAGTACTCTTTTTGATGAACAAGGCTCGTTCGTCTTTCGAGAAAATTGAGCTGATCACAGCGTTGTCCGCTTCAGCGGGAGCACTTCGCGCTGCAAGGGTATGAAGCTGCGGGACAACGTCATCCAAGGTCTCCATTGGGATAATTCTCCGAGTATCAAAAAGTCGATTGGTCTCCGGACTGTTTGCCATAGTTCCTGTTATCGACGTAGGAGCATTCCGAGCATTCGTCGCACACGAGTCGTTAAAGTTTGCAATCGTTCTGGTTGAAGCCTCTCGGAATATACTTGTACCACAGAAGCTTCGGTGTCTTGTATCATTCAAGCTGCTGTCTACTGCCAGAATCCTCATGGCCACTTGCAGAAAGTTTTCCTTGGCAAGTGGGTGATCTTGTGGGATTTTAGCCATGAGCACCTTCACTTCCTTTAAAACCGCCAAGATATCGTGCATTGAAAACCAGAAGTGCACTACGTCGACGACCATGATGGTGACAGTCAACGTCCACGACGAAGCGCTCTGAAGAGTGTTCGATATGTAAAGTGCGTTGAAAACTTCCACGACAAAAATGACGGACTGGGGCTTCAAATCGTCGTAATCGACAAGAGTTCGACTGACCCAATTCTTGGCGATGAGCTTGATGATTGGCAACACGAGCACGAATAGCACTTGGTTCACGCCAGTTAGCGAGACAAAACCGTAGGTGTAGACCGGATAGATGAACGTCAGCGCCACCTGACAGTTCACCACTGCGATCTGCTGGTTCATCTCGGCCAGCAAAGCTGGATCTGCTCGTACCCGATGCCCAAAAATCCAGACAAAGCATATTGTCATGACTGGTATGTTTTCCGCGAGAAGATGCGGAAGAGAAGCTTTCAGGAATGGTGCTACTGGCAACTTGCGACCACACGCCTCCGGTTCAGTCAAGAAGTTTCAAACGACCAAGTCAAAGTAGGTAGTTAGGAGACCAGACCATTCGTAGCGGGCATTCGCTATTTTGCGCTCTACCCGACAAGCTCTAAAGACTTCTAAGTTTGCCCCTCTTCCCTGTCCGATGGCACCTTCGGCGACCCTTCAGGCTGTCAAGTACGTGCTGTTGCTCCCGGAACTTCTGGAGGAAGCTCGCGATGAGCCGCTGTACGCGAAGGTCACTCGGCGAATGCGGTCCGGCGTATCCCTGTGCGGCATAGGAAGCGAGCGCGAGCGCAAGTGGAAAATCGCAGCAGAGCAGGCCATAGCTTGGGCGGTATCGGAGGAAGAAGTGGAGTCGAACTCCTCCCCGCTTATCCGCGCGCCAGTGGTGGTAACCAACGACAGCTACTTCATTCATGGACAAGTAGCGGAGTATTACGGCGACGAAGTTCTGGTCAACACAGCAGAGGGAGCCCATCGGGTAGCCCGGTCAAGCGTCGTCAGGACAACACCGATCGCTGCCGTTCTTCTCCGCCAATTGTCGTTTGCGGCAGATTGGAGCCTGCCAGAAATATTCGACCTCCATCAGAAGATTTTAGACCGTGTCCTGGGCGCAAACGGCGCCACCACCACCAATGATGTCAAGCAAACAATGCATGAAATCGTTGACGACGGCATGGCCCCATCAGCAAGCGAGATCGTGAAGTGGATCAATCCGCAGTCCGGACAGGAAGTCGCTTTTCCCGTTCAACATCCCGTCGATTACGCTTTCTACAAGGATGGCGGGGTGGTGCCAATTCCCGCGACGGTGGGTTCATCGTTTTGCTCGCCGCCACCAACGGCTAATATTCACCAGGCGGCCACTACTACAAGAGCAGTTCGCAGGATCTCGTTCCTTACCCCCGGTAATGACTCGACACGTACGGCAGTAAGTGCAATGTTCGACACGCAGGATGACGACGACGATATTCTCGAAGAGGGCGAGACCAGCGTTCCGGCTGAAACACCAAGTCAGCCAATGCAGCAGCAGAACCGCTATGACGCACCGCCTCCGGCCAAACGCGCTCGTACGACACTGGGTGTCGCGCAACAACAACACAGTGGTGAAATTCTAGCAGCCCTCGCGGCCCAACCTCGCCTGCAACGCATTTTTGCGGAAACGTTTCTACCAGATTGCACGGAGACAACAAGTGCATCCACTCAGCCACTCCAGGCCACCCCAACTGCTCCCCCAAGTGCATTTCGTATGGGTGCAGTCCAACAAGGCGCAGCGCAGAATTTGAACGGCCGTAATTCAAGTCTTCCTGCCGGCTCGCAAATCCAAGTTCACGAAGCGATTGCAGCACCCCGGCATCAAGGTACGGCATTAGAGGAATACGTGGATGGAATGATTTCTTCGATGTCTTGCTTGTTTAAACCCTTGCCCGGGGTGTCCACGCGAGTTCAAGATATCCAGTTTGGAAACGAGGTCTCTCGATCATGCACTTTCAGCCTCTCGCATTTGACGACAAGGTGACATGGTACAACAACGGAGGGTCCAACTTCCAGAACTTGGGGTCGTCGACGGCAATATCCAAAGCCCCTCAACCTACGGACGTCCATGAAGTGGTGGCTGCTTGCCAAACACTAGAGCTCTTCGCCAGCGAATATTTTTCGGCCGACCTGAAATCTTCCATCACGGCGCTAGTCGCACTAGTTACGGGGCTCGCTCGTTCTCATGTGTGGGAGGTCGACGATCTACCATTGCTCGTCTATTGGATCAATATCACGCTAGAAGAGTATCGCACTCAAGTCAGCCACGCAACACTGGTACCTGGTGAGTTCCAGAAAAAGTTTTCGCTGGAGAACAGCAGCCTGCAGCACATCCTGCAAACTGTGTCTTCTCGACAGCTTCAGCGTCTCCGCAACGAAATTACGCAAGCTGGTCGAGCCCCAAAGCGCACGGCAGAGCAGTTACACAGTTACACAGCGACACAAGTACGAAGTCGGCTGCGCCGATGACGAAAGACCTAGAGAAGCTGATTCCACTGCAAGACGGGACGCAGCTATGTCTTCGGTACTTATCAGTAAAAGGTTGTCGCTCCATACCTACTGCCCCATGTTTCACAGGGCGAGCTCACTTCGATCCGGAATCGCTTCACCCGCGACTGAAAGCTCTCATTAAAAAGCGCTTTGGTGGGCTCAAAACCTAGTACGCGTCCCTCTGAAGGGGCCCAGACGATCTTCGGGCAAGCTCGTCGGGATGCCAACGGCGACAAACCGTGCCCGCGCCAACGCGAAGTCCCGGTACACAGCTCTCATCGGACTTCATCAAACAAACATCCAAGAGCCAGCCACTGGACGAGATATCGCAACTCCAGGTAATCGCACTGGTCCCTCCGCCCATAAAGGCGGCAGGTCATCACAAGAGCCAGCTACTATCCGAACCTTCAAGATCGGATCGCCGTCAGCTGGTCCCTCCATCGGTCAGCACCATGGCAGGTCAAGCAACTACGTCGCGTTCTACAACGCACTACAACGCTACCGAAGCGTGCCAGTTCAAGCTCTCGAAATTCAGCGAAAAATTTATTCAACAGTGCGTCGAGTCTAAACTTCTTCGCGAGGAAGTCGTGATAAGCACGAATTTACACCGTATTGGATTTCGTCGAGATCGTACAACTGGTGGCTTGGATATTTCGGCGCAAAACACACTGTCGGATATTGTTCGAGCACAACGGCTCGACGTAGCTGCAGCTGCGCGCCTTGTGCGTGGCCAATCGCTTTTGGATCCTCGTCCAAACAAGGCCATGATTCCACGCGCGGTCGCGTCGTTACTAGCTGGCTACGAGCACCGGGACGTGGTGATAGCGATCATGGAGCGCGGCATCGAGCCGAAGTGGCTGCGGGCTCCGCCACCCTCTCGAGCTGTTAAAAACCACAAGTCTTGCCAGAAGTATCTCCCAGCGGTCATCCACAGCGTCCGAGACGGTCAAAACAACGGACGCTACATGATTGTCGACAACGATATACTAGAGCAGTGGTCCGACGTGGTATGCAGTCCGCTAGGGGCAGTTGAGAAGAAAGACACTGATCCGGCCATCGAAGTGTGACTCATACACGATCTTAGCTTTCCCGATCTCGTGTCGACAAATGCCAGCTTTGACAAGTCGTCTGCTCCTGAAATTCGGTATCACTACATCATTGCGATCGCAGATCGAATCGAAGATCAGGTCGCACGATATCCTCACTGTGTGATTCGAATTTTGAAAGGCGATGTGAAAGGGGCTCATGGTTGCATCGCAGCATGTTCATTGGATGGCAGCCCTGATCCCTGTAGCAAACGAAGTACTGATTGACTTATCAGCACCGTTCGGTTGGTCCGGCTCGCCTCCCTTTTACGGTGCCTTTGGGCGTGCAATTACGTGGCTCGTTCAGCAGAACTCACCGAGCACGGTGTCACCCAGCGAAGACAACGAACCGTTTTGGGGTTTTGAGTGGGTGATCACCTCGTCGAGGTTGACGTGTCAGACCGACTGCAATTAGCAGAAGCCACGCGATGCTGGCCATCCTGGGCCCTCGTGCAATCAACGAAGAAAACTTCTCACATTGGGAAACCCGGCTCAATGCACTTGGTCTTACGTGGGATACCGTCAACCGCACTGTTTCGATACCTGGCACCAAGATTAAGAAAGCTCTCGAACGCGTACGCACAGTGAAGCAATCAAAAACTGTGACAAAGTCCGACATGATGAAACTTCTTGGGAGCTTAAGGCACATATGCAGCTGTCTTCGCACGACCCGGCCGTTCTACCAGCGCCTGCAGTCCGCGTGCAATCGAGCCCCCCGCCACGGCGTGTACAAACTCGCAGCAGGTGCAAAAGCAGACCTCGTGTGGTTCGATCACATATTGGCGGTCGGTCATCTACAAGAGTTGCCGCTGTCAATTTTTAGCACCCGCGATCCAAAAGCGCACGTGCACCTTTACATGGATGCATCCAACGTGGGTCTCGTAATTCTAAACCCATCGGTCAACGAATTCATCCAGATCCCTTACGACTCCGAGGAGTTAGAGTGGATCCACAGTGAGCCGAAGTGTGGCATAGTGCCCCGGGCTTCCGGGGACCGACCGACCCCCGGATGTGCAATTCCCCGGAAGGTGTACCCATCCGGGTGGTACCGGGTGTACCCCACACAGGAGAGCACCGGGAAGCCAGCGCAGGACGAGCGACGACATCAGACGAGCCGACCCCGGCGTGTCCGGACCAGCCCATAGTGAACTCAAGTGATTAGCAGACACCCGTAGGAAACCCATAGTTAAGCACTTCACCGGGGCCATTGGCCTTGGGGAAGTGCGCAATTCAGTCTAACTTTTTCCCCAAAGAGCTGAAGTCGCTTTCGCTTCAGGAACGCCAAGGTACGAAGGTCGCGGTCACTGGGACCCGCGCTCGTAGGCTATCCCCGGGTAAATCGATAACATCTTTGCCAGGGTTTCCCCCAGGAAGCCCCAGGCATTTCATATTTGTCCCCCCCGGAGTGCGGTCTAGCCGGCACGGGTAAAGGCATTCCATATTCTCAGGGTCTCGCCCGTGGGGTCTCGCCCCGAAAAGTATTGCGGCCGTCGCCGAGGGAGTCTTGCTCCGGAAGACCTGATTGCATATTTTAGTTGCGTATCCATCCCGCCCCGGGAACCAGGTAGCGTCCCCGGGCGATTGATTGTATTGCTACCACCCCAGCGAACTGATAAGGTCGGGACTCCCAGGAGATCCTCAGTGGTTGACCATCCCTCTGATCCAAACAACCGATTCGAAGGGGGTACACAAGGTGAGGTGACTGACCAAGTCCCAGGGCCCCTTGCTTTCCCATAGCGAGTAAAGGTCCCGGGAACTCACGGCCCCGGATAAATCCCTCGTCCGGGCGGGCCGCCTATCTACTAGGAGATTCGCTCTATCTGGTTCCCTAGATTCTCTGTCAAGGAACGCAACCCGGGAACTGGCGGAGTGTCGAGGGCGAAAGTTCAAGGCGCTACATCACAACTGGTGCGCGTGCCCGGATCAGGGTGCTGCTTAACCACTTATCACATCTCTCACTATGTCTACAGAACCTACATATACGCTATCGCCCCGGGGAATCCGGGGCACCGCCTCTCGCGGCAGTGCGAGAGGCCGAGCTGGACGCGGAGGACGCCCGCGCCTTGAAGCTCCAGAATCGCGCCGCTTGGCTCTTCCTGCCCCGACCGAAGAACCTCCAGCCCCGTCGAGCTTGACGATGCATCCAAGCTCCGGAAGTGCTGTCGACGCCGGATTGCGGATGGACGACGACCGAGCCGCGCTGAATGCCGCGGGACGAAGCGCGCTGGCGATTTCCGGCCCACGGACTGCGGCCCCGCCTGCTCCCTCCGGGGATGCGGACACAAGACCGGTGGGGACGCCCACCACCCCGGCGGCGGGGCAACTCACTGCCTTTGCGGCGGAGCCATCCGCCGCCTTGTCTGCTTCCTCCGGGAATGCAGACACCAACCCGGTGAGGACACTCACCACCCACGCTAGCGCGCAAGCGCCGGCAAGCCCAGCTGCCGCACCCGATGCACGAGCGCTGGTGCCTTGGGAACACCCTGGAGATCAAGCCTCGGGGACAACACAGCAGACGTATGAGCTTCACCCCGGAGTCGCGGCGGCCTTGGACGCTGCACGCGGACCTCCGCATGATGGAGCCCTCGTGGCGCAGACTCAGCTCTCCCGACTACAGCAAAGCGAGTACGCCGAAGCCCAAGTCGCGCGATGGAGGTACCGAGGCGCTGGAGCGATGTCACCTCCGGACCTGTACTACCCGGAGCGACGTCACTGGCCGATGCGGAACTGGCTGATGGAAGCAAAGGAGACAATCCGGTACCTCCGCGAAGTCAACGTGTCTGGGGACCCCGAGCGACCTTGGGTTGCGAGCTTCCGGGTCGAATGCCTCTGTCTGCCCGTCGTCTCCGACAACCAAGCGCGGCTGATCGACTTCAACGTCCTCTGGCTCGAAGATGGCTCCCGGGACTACGTCTCGGTGATCACCATGTTGCAGGCCATGCTCTCCGACGCCGGGTTCGCCTTCGTGAATTTGGTGCCCTCATGGGGACAGACGCTGCATCTGGAGTTCTTCAGGCCTCGGGACACGAGGTTCATCTCGGACGCACTGTTTCTCCGATGGCTTCTGGTGAGCGAGCAAGATGCCTGGGACCAGATCGCCCGGGGGCGCAAGTTCAGTGTCGGACGGGAAGACGTTCCGTTCCAAGCCCTGGACCCCGAAGTTGCAACCGCATTTCCGGTCGAAGATGATGGCGACGCGCTGATGCTGACGTCCGAAGAGCAAGAGCTGCTGGGGATGGCTGTTGTGACCAGGCTTCGCTTGGCTCAGATCCGCCCTCGGGAGTGGTCCGATACAGACAGCAGCCGTCCCGAGCCCAAGCACCGGCGTGGCAGTGCGGACGCCCTGATGTCGATCCCGTCGTGGCCTGGTTCCGACGAGGGCGCTCGAGTTTGGGGAGGTCCTCTACCTGAGGTGGTCGGCTCCTCGAGCGTGGCGTCTGGAGATGCTCCCATGCTGACTCCCGACGAGAACATGTCGTCCGCGGGCGGTGGCTGCCAGGACTCCCCGGGCTTCGGCCCCGCAGGGGCCACAGCCAATGTTTTCGTGGCAACGGCGGGCACTGGTGGTGAAGCTGCGCCGACGATGGAGCAGCCTACGGTGTACGTCCCGGTCGCCGCATACCCTCCGGACTTCGCGCAAGCGCCGTCGCCAGGGGCTAACGCCCCGCTGCCCGCTAAGCTTCACGATCACGAGCTGGACGAGGAGCTGAAGGCAGAGGACCATGGAGCGGCAGCACATCCGATGGCACGACAAGTCGACGTGACCGACGAGGAGACGATGGCTCATCACGCCCTGCGCGAAGCGCAACGTCAAATCGTCGAGCTTCAAGCAGCCATGGCAGCTCGAGATGAGTAGGAGCGTGCTCGGCTCCGAAGCCTCGAGGAAGTGATGAAGACCCGGATCCCGGAGCGTGACATGAACCGTTCCGAGCGCAAGCAGCAGAAGTCGACGCAGCGCAAGCACGCGATTGAGGAATCCAGGCGTAAGGCTGCTGCCGACACTGAGGTTGCCACTCTTCAGATGCGACTCCACCAGCTCAAGGAACAGCAGGCCCGGGAACGGGACGACCTCCAGCACCAGTTCGAGAAGGCAGTTGCGCAGGAGCGCGCGGCAGCTTTCGAGGAGGCGCAAGCCATATCCAGGGATGCCGAGCGCATGCGCGACGAAGCAATCGCTGGAGCTGAGGCTGCTGCGGACCGTGTCAAGCAAGAAGAGGAGCGCGCTCAGAAGGAACGTCATCATCGTGTCCAAGAGGAACAAGCCCGGAGAGCGCTGGATCAGGAGCGCTTTGACGCACAGCAAGCAGAGATCCGGATACATCGGGAGCAGATCGCGGCAACCAATCGTCCACGAGGGCGCAGCCCATCCCCTGAATCCAGTGGATCGAGGTCTCGTCGCCAAAAGCGTAGCCGCAACCGGAGCAATCAAACAGCGGTCGGTGCGGCAGAGAGCGGTCCCCGGCGTGGAGCCGGTCCGGTCTCCGGAAGATCGGGCGGGATGGGACCTCCAGTCCCTTCGGCCTTTCCCTCGCGACAAGGCGACCCAGTTGGCACATCTGGAAATCCCACTGCTGCACCACGAATCGAAAGGACGGCATCGCAAACATCGACCTCCGAGGTCGGGGCGAGACCACCGACGACCGGTGCAAGCGAAACTCAACCTACAGTCGGTAGACCTGCGTTCAGCTTCGGGCCGTCCAGCTCGTACGCCCAGGGAACTTCAGCTTTCGGATCGTATCCAGCCCCAGGATACCAAGCGCCGACAGGGGCGAGTGGACCTGCTGTCGTCTCTTCGGCCGCCCCACCCTGGCAACGTGCATCGGTGGCGCCGCCCGGGGTCGGCCAGTACCCGTGGTCATCAAGCAACCAAGCCTCACTCCCAGCGGCCACTAACCACGGTGACACCACTACGTGGAACAGCAGTTTCGCGAGCATCGACGCGCAGCCAACATCCCAAGGTGAGACGTTCTCGTGGGGCCCTGGGGGTCCGGCCACCAGTGGTTTCAGTGGAGCGTTCCCGGGACCAAACCAAGTTCCGGGGTACGGCATGATGAGCTTCAGGTCCTTCATCGCCTACGACGCAGTCGATCCCTTCGATCCCTCGCTCCCGCTGGACAAAGGTCGTCTGTGGTGGGACAAGTTCCAGTACACCGCTCTTATGGGGGGATGGCGCGAACAGGAGCGCTGCACTCGACTTTACAGCCGATTAAGCCACAACGAAGGAACCAAGGCCTGGGTCCAGCAGCTCCCAGCAACGATTCGACACAGTTGGACCGCGCTCTCGGACAAGTTCGCCAAAGAATTTTGCCGATCCACAGAGTCTCCAGTCGAACGGTACCTGCGACTGAAGCAAGACTCCCGCGAGACTCCGAGAACCTTTTTGTGGAGGCTGAACGCAGCCGCTGTCAAAGCTAACGTGGACTACCAGTCTCCTTCGGGATGTCGGCGTCACTTGAATCAGTTCCTGAAGAATTTACGGGACCGTGAACTCCAGGTAAGCCTCCAGGGGCGTTTGTACTCGACGGTCGACGAGTTGGAGGAGACTCTGCGTCAAGTGGAAGAGATGGAGCGTGGACTGTGCCGCCGACCCGCGAATGATGCCATAAGCCGCCAGCGGTCAGCTCCGGGGCGGCCGCCCGCGGGACTTCCGGGGCCAAAGCTCCTGCTGCATACCTGTCAGTTGCGCCCCAGACCGATGACACGGCTCCGACCCGGCCGCTCCAGTGGGATGACGACGTCGACAGCGACTACGGCTATCAGTACGATGACGAGGATGACGATGACGAGGTGCACTCGCTGAAACAAGAACACGTCTACCGGGCGGAAGGCCCTCGGGGAACCAATCCTCGGGACGACCGTCCCCGGGACCGTTCCCGGGGCCCTGACCCTAGGTCCCGAGGTACTTCGGGAGCGTCGTCGCTCCAGTCGCCATGCGCCGAATTTGGACGTCCGGGACATGTCCGCGACGACTGTTGGAGGCTGATGAAGTGTGATCGATGCGGAGGGAAGCACCCGACCAACCTATGCCGCCGCGGTAAGTGAGAGGCGTGTGGTCAACTGCACCCTGCGGGCCAGTGTGAGGTTCTAGCGACCATCAAGCGCTTGGCCCAAAGGGGGAAGTTGCAGGGTGTGCCCGATGACGTGCTGCAGAGCCTACGCCAGGACGTTGCACCGCCGTTAAACGACTAGGCTCGCTGGGTAGGGACCCAGTACGCGACGAGCCTAAGTCCCGTACAAGCTACTGCGCTTATGCGTATCTTGGCCATAACGATCCACAATGTATGTCCATTTCATCTACATCACCTCCCAAGACCGCCTCCGTCTATACGAGTCATGTGGCCCCAGAAGAAGATGAACTTTCGTACGAACTTCAGCCGGGACAACGGCGCGGATGGTGGGAGGAAAATTCCTGGGACGACAGCACCAGCTCTGTGGCGCTGGTCCGGCGATCCATCTTCCACTACCGTACCTTGCTCATGCTCGACTCCGGAGCATCCACCAGTATTCTCAGCCTAGATCTTGCGCGTAGATTGAAGCTGAAGGTGGAGCCCCGGGGTGAGTTATGGCTCAACGGTATCGATGGAGTCAAGACCAAGGTATCCAACAAGTGTCGTGTGAAGGTGACCCTGGGTCACCGCGTCGTGTACACTCTCGACATATGGGTTGGCAATATCGACCAAGGGATCGACTGTCTCCTTGGGATGAACTTCATGGTGGCTGCAGGTGTTCGGCTGTGCGCCAACAAAGGAGAGGTCCTCCTCCCAGATGAAGAGCGTGTACTTCTCCTCGGCGGTCCACACCATGAACGTATGGGAACTGCCATCAGTGTGGCTTCCCACGAGGGTATGTGGTTAGCCCCCGGTGAGAGACGCTATCTGCCTATCTCCCTGGAGAACCATGATCCCGGGGAACTGGATGTGTGGGCAAGCCGCGGAGACCACTGGGTGGCGCTGATCATCTTCAGTACTCGCCAAATCCCTGTGGCTGTCCGCGTCGTGAACATCTCCAGAAAGCTGATCAACATCCTGCCTCACACGCGAGTAGCGACCTTGACGGAGATTGGTCGATTGCCCCTCGGGACGAAGTTCGTTCGCCCGGGGTCGTTGCAGTACGAGGAACGGGAATTCTTGGTTTACGATAACACTCGGTCCCGGGCTGCGGAGCGTCGCCTAGCACGTGAGGTTCAGGAACACGAACGCAATGCCCCACCTGCAGTCGAGCGCCGCTCGTATCCAACTCCCAAGGCCATTCTGAAGCGCCCGAAGAAGGAAGAGGCCAAGTCAGAAGCGGTGGTGACGGCGGCGTCCAGGGCCCCCTCCGTATCCGTGGCCGTACCTGAGTCCCCCGGCGAGGAGGAACTCCCAGGCCCTGGTGCGTCGACTGCTTCTCAAGCTCTACCGAGGGCTCCATCTGGAGACGCTCCTGCCGGCAACTGTGATATCGCTGATGACTGCGAGCTCCCAGAAGAGTCAGGGGGGGGGGCGTCGACACCCAAGGTAGCTGCGGAACAAGAGTTGTCCCGGGTCTTCCCGGACACGGCCCCGGTTCCCCAGTTCTCTATGTTGGATCGGGCCTTCGTCATGCTCGTGACGGCTGGGGAACAAGTGGACGCAGACCCCGCTGTCTATTACTACCAAGGGCAGGACTTCGTCCTCTTGGACATGCTCAAGAATCAGCTGGCCTACCTTCCAGACCTGAGTGACCTGCGGCCCGAAGCCAAAGTCGACGATGCCGTTGTCGGGGACCCCGGGGTGACCAGCCCCGAGGAGGAACGACACCTCCGTGGGCTCCTGCAGCGCCACAAGGTGATTTTCCTAGGGGAAGGGAATGCACTCCCGCCTCCGGCCCGGGGGGTCGTTTGTGATCTCGACGTCGGCGACGCCAAGCCAATCGCTCAGCGGGCTCGTCGCATCCCCGGGTAGCTTCTGCCGAAAGTCTACGAACTGCTCAAGCGGCTCCTGGAAACGGGTCTGATTGAGACCTCGCACTCTGAGTGGGCCTCTCCGATCGTCATCGTGATGAAGAAGATTGACACGGACATTCGCCTGTGCATCGATTACCGAGCTGTGAATCAGCTCGTCAAGCTGATGAACTACCCACTACCTCTGATTGACGAGCTGATGAGCAACTTTGCGGCGACGATGTGGTTCATGACTCTGGATAGGGCTAGCGGGTTCTGGGCTGTCCCCATGACGGCTGGGCCAAAACTGATCTCCGCCTTCGTGTGTCCCTTGGGTCACTTCCAGTGGCGACGTATGCCCTTCAGTCTGAAGAACGCACCGCTCATCTATCAGCAGCTCCTGGACAATTGCCTCTGGGGTTTTGTTCGCCTTTCTCCCGAAGAAGAGCGCCAAGTCGACCCTGAAGTTTTGGAGTTTTTTTGGTATTACGCTCGACGACCAAGCTGTGGGAACGGAGGAGCCCGAGCAAGCCCAGGTGTCCCAGGGTACGAAGCCCCGGGGGGCGGTAGTCTCCCGGACCAGTACGGATACGGTTTTTCACCAGAACCGCATTGCCCCGGAGCAAATGAGACCCGTCCTGTTCCGGAGTTCTTACATCGATGACATTATCTACGGAGCTCCGTCCTGGGACGACCTGTGCAAAACCCTGGACGCTTTGTTGTACCTGTTGCGTTACTGGAACATTTCGGTAAGCATCCCGAAGAGCGAGTTCGGTGTGAAGAAGTGCAAGTACCTGGGGCATGACATCAGCTCCGATGGCATCCGAACGTCGCCCAAGCTGGCTCAAAAGGTCCTAGACCTGCCGTTCCCGGGGACCCTCAAGGGGGTTCAATCCTTCCTGGGGAGCCTCAACTACTACAGCAAGTTCATCGAGGATCTGCCGGTGATTGCAGCCGTGTTGTACGAATTGTCTGACGAGCAGCTCCGCGCAGGGCGGGATCTAGAGAAGGCAAATCACGCGTTCAAGTTGCTGAAGGAGCGCCTGGTATCTACGCCACTGTTGCAACATCCGGACCCGGAGAGGCAGTACGTGATCATCCTGCATGCGAGCAAGTGGGCGGTCAGTGCGGTCCTGGGGCAAGACTATGATGGAGTGATCCGACCTGTGCGTTTTGTGGGGCGAGTCCTCCAGGATGCGGAACTGAGGTACCACCCTGCGGAAAAGGAGGTCCTTGCCCTGCTCCGGGTACTGAACACCTGCCACACGATGGTCACTGGGTGCAAGGTGAAGACCATTCGAGTGTACACCCGGTACTCTGTCCTGGGGTGGCTCTTCAAGTCGAAGACGGTGGATGGTCGGTGCCTGAAGTGGGTAGTCAACCTCTCGCCCTGGGACCTGGACATTCGCCGCGTGGAGACGGACGAAGACGGACTTGCTGCAATCCTTGGTGCGGGCATCACCCCCAGGGAACAGCTAGACGATATCGCTGAAGAACTTACCCCTTCCAAGGGCGCCCGGATTAAGACACCGCCGGTCAGCCTCGAGATGCTGTCAAGTGACCACGTAGGTTTCTTCTTGAGTTTTGATGGAGCCGCCAAGCGAGATGGGTCTGGGGGCGCAGCATGCATCCTCTGGGAATTACCGGTTTGGGAAGTCGTAGCAGCCGAGGGTCACCTTCTGGAGAAGGCCACGGTAAATGAAGCCGAGTACGCTGGGATGATCCGAGGAATGCTGCTTGCGAAGTCCCGAGGCGTCCAGAAACTGGTGGTTGTGAGGGACTCCCGGCTGGCTATTCAGCAGCTCCAGGGAGCCATCGGATGCACTCAACCGCATCTACAAAAGCTGCTTCAAGAGGCAAAAGAGCTCCGAGAACAGTTCAAGTCCCTGCGTCTGGTTCACGTGAAACGCGACTTCAACGCAGCCGCAGATTACATCTCCAAGCATGTCCTCCACGACCAGGCCTCGGTTGAAGTGACAGACCCCGGAGAGCTGAAACTGCTCCAAGGTCTGAACAGGATACACGAGAAGCTGATGAAGGAGCCCAAACCTCAGGAGAAGGCGCTGGTAGATGCAGTCTTTGTGGCCACGGCACGAGGCGCTGGAATATCCGACTCCGGGGATTCTGGACAGAGTGTGTATGTTACGACCAGATCAGGGGCGCGTCAAGATCATCAGCCTGGGCAACCCCAGGAACCGGACGAGGACATTCTGGAATCGGAAGGTGAAGAAGAGACCGCGGTCGAAGTCCGAGGGCGCCGAACGTACCCGGTAGAAGTAGACCCCGGAGAGGCAAGAAGGGAGCGTTGGAGACGAATATGTGCACACCAGGCCGCGGACCCGGACTTGGCCCCGCTGAAGAGCTTTCTCAGAGGCGAGACAGAGAAATTGTCCCTGAAGCAGACGGCTCATCTCGCCAAGATCGCGGACCAGTTCGTGCTGGACAGCCAGGACACCTTGTTCTACGTGAGCAGGAATACCCCAGAGCGACCCCGGAACGAAGCGGACCGACTAAGACTTGTGGCTCCCCGGGACCTCCAAGAGGACATCCTGCATCATTGTCACTCAGACATCCAGGGAGGCCATCAAGGGATCATCCGGACCTATGAACGCCTGCGACGAGAGTTTTACTGGATCGGAATGTTTAAGGCAACGGAGAGGTTCATCAAGGAGTGCGTCGACTGTGTGACGGCGAAGGGTCTGCCCCGGAACCCGGGGCCGTCCCCGGGGAACATACTCGCTACACGGCCGTTCCAAGTCGTGTCCATTGACTTCGTGATCCCGCTGCCCAAAACAGCCCGGGGACATGAAGCTCTGCTCCTGTTCCAGTGCGCTTTCTCGGAATTCATCATGTGCAAGGCCATGAAAGATACCTCGGCCCAGGTTGTGGCTGAAGCTTACGAGGAGCAGGTGTTTCGTCGTTTCGGCGCAAGCGAGATGATCCGTCACGACTAGGACCCTCGGTTCATGGCTCGCGTGTTCAAGCACTTCCGGGAAACGCTGGGAAGTCGGCAACGTGCGACCCTAGCGTATCGACCCCAGGCCAACGGTCAACAAGAGCGATCTGTGCAAACAGTGATCAGGAGTGTCCGGGCCTATGTGCAGACGGTCGACCAGAGTGACTGGGATGAACTCGCCGAGAAGCTCATGTGGGCCCTGAATACCTCGTACGACTTCACCAGGCTAGATACGCCATTCTACCTCGTCCACGGGTGGGACGCCCAAGGGACCGTCCCAGCAATGATGGGCGACGTCCCCAGGGACCTTCAACTCCGGGACGCTTATGAGTGGCGCCTGAAAGTCCAACGTCAAGTCGAGTACGCCAGAGCATGGGCCTGGGACCTCCAGGCGAAGGCCAAGGCCAAGCGAGCCCGGGAACACAATCGCCGATGGAAGCAGCTCTCGGACCGTCTGAAGGAAGGTTTTGAAGTAGGCGACTCCGTGTGGCTCTACCTAGCCCGGGTCCGCCCAGGGTTGACCAAGAAGCTGACCCACCTGTGGCATGGCCCCTTTAGGATTCTGGAGAAGAGCGACGACTTCCGGTACAGGCTCGAAGTCGAAGGCACGGACTATAAGTTCTACCCCTGGGTGCACGTCAGCAGGTTGATGCCCCGGGCCCTCTTCCCGGAGAGGCCCTCCGATACCCTGGATATCCCTGAAGACGACGACTTTGACGCTGCTCTGCTCCGCGAAGACAGCTGGGAGCCCGACGAAGCCGCCGGTGAATACGAAGTGGAAGCCATCTTGGACGTACGCTGGGTTACCCGAACTCGTACCAGCAGACGGATCAAGGAATACAATATTAAGTGGAAGGGCTACGATGTCCCGGAGTGGATACCCCAGGGGCGCCTGAACTGTGGACGGCTGCTGTACGAGTTTGACCAAGGAAAGCGCGCTCGTGTCCGTTTCCAGGCAATGCAGTCCGGAGACGAGCTCCCGGATGGAGAAGTCCGGTAGAGCCCCGGGGCGTGGACCCCGAGTCGAGCGCGAGTTCCTCGGGTGCGTCCCCCGGAAGCTTCGGGGTCATTGGCTGAGATTACTCGCTAGTGTGCCCAGGAAGCTTGCATGTTATATTTTTCGATTTGAACCCAAGACTCCCGGGCAGAAATGTCCGGTAGAGCAACCCCAGGAGCGGAGCCAAGTTCGACTAAGGTGCGACCCCCTGGGATGCCCGGGGACCCAGCTGAGATCACTCGCTGAGGAGACCCCGGAAGTACATGTATACGAAAAGGAAATTGAACAAGGCCGAAGAAGAAGATCAAGATTACCGAAGATAAATGGCGTCGCTGAGGAACTACTTCCCTACGTGGAACATCACGGGACAGGAGGCATGGCAGGAGGCACCGGTATCACGCGAGACGCACGGTCGTCAGCGTTATCAACCCTGGCACTCCACACCTCTGCGTCAACACTCTCCGCAATCCGGGCGCTTGAATCAGGGACGGACCAGTAGGCGCGAGCCGGCTCACGCGAATCCAGGAGCTCGAGCTGTTCCGCGAGCGGGCAGTCAGCGGACTTGTCCATCCAAAATCCAGGTACAGATCAAGTGTAGACGACGCCAGAGCCCGGGCTCCTGCTCGAAGAGCACACGCTCGACCTCGGGGAGTTTCTCCATTTGCGCACGAAGGGCCTTCCAGGCCCCGTCCCACGCACGTTGTCGGCGACGGGGATCCGCGTACAACTGCGACACGGTAGGATCGCTGCGATCGATCTCCACCCAGTGCGTCCGCTCCCAGAACGCTCGACGCTGTGCGACGTACTCAATGACAAGGCTTCGAAGTCCCGGGCTCATCGCCGAATACTGCTTGAAGAACCAGAAGACTGTGATTCGACGCTGGAACATGATGTCACAAGGCAGCAAGGGCTGCATGCTCGTCACTGTCAATAGGCCGATGTAGTCACCGGTGAGAAGTCGCTTCTGGACTAGGTGAAGGCTTCCTCGGAGGCACTGGTAATCCGGGAACCCCAGCGACTGTAGCCCGCCGTGGCGAACTTTCGTCCGCGTCACGTGCACGCCATACACGATCCAAGACGGTGCTCCTGGTTCCGGCAGTTCGACATCACGGGAGCCTAGAGCCTGTTCTCGAGCCCGAACCAGTTGCCCCTCTTGGTTTCCTTGTGCGGGACGAGTTTCACGTCGATGTGCGCCTCGGACGGATGGTATGTTGATACACACGATGCTCCGGGAAAACGTACTGATCGAGGTGCTGCGTCGACTGCTCGGCCTCGGGATCCTGGACGACGTGTGGTGGACCCGTCATGTCCCTGAAAAATACTTTGAGGCCGCAGTGGTCCTGGCTAACCCGTCTCGTTGGGAGGTCGATGCGAGTCGCCCCTGGCCGGCGATACCCACGGAGCGCTTGGACTCGCCGACGCCTTCCAATTCAGAGTCGGACGCCTCAGTCACTGATGAAAGACGACATGGTGGGGCCTCACGATCACGGAAGAGAGTTCTGGGTTCGTCCGGCCCCGGGACTGGTGGTCAGGATATGGTTCCAGCAACTCCAGCGTCCAAACGGGGGCGCTCGACTCCCCGAACGATGTTCTGGGACTGTTGGAGGTCCCTCCGCTCAGGGACCATGCGCATGAACTCCAGCAGATCGAGACGAACATCTTCGAGGGCACACCCGGAAGGGAGCAGGCACTGGATTTCGGAGACAGGTCGAGGAGGGTCGGCATCCGAGTCGATGGCGCGGTAACGAGCACTTCGTCGATTGGTTTCAGGGGCGTACCCAACTGGTCTGACCTGGCGAGACCCATCGCTCGACATCCGGGTCCCCGAGGAGTCGAGACCCACGTCGGTGTCCAAGTCCGAGTCATCAGCGATCTCAACAACCTCTATGTCCCTGGAAGCGGCTCCCGAGATCCCGGCACGTTGGGGCAGAAGACGTACCGTGCTGTCTACGCTCCCGGACTTCATAGCAATACCTCGACGAAATGCCCCCCCGTGACTCCCGACCGAACCTCGCGACTGACGACGGCTTTGAGGCCCTGGTACCAGTGCCGTGGTAGCCGAGGAAGAGGCAGCCGAATGATCCCGTGCCCCAGAGGCGCTGGACCCATCGGCCCCAGAACCCCGGATGGAGACCAGAATCCCGGGCACGTCACGGCCCTGTCGATCCTCAGTAACGTCGTCCCTGGATGGTCCTTGGTCCCGAGGCAAGCGGCCCAGGGCTGGACGTGGCAGTTCGTCACCAGGTGCGGGCCGGTCCTGCGCGAGACCACGATCAAGAACTGAAGGAGTCGAGGGAGTCGAGGGCTCCGGGAACGGCGCCCCTGAACCGCCACCATCCAGTCGAGTAGCCGACACGAAGAGCTGGCACGGCACCGGCTGCCCTCGCTCAAAGGCCCCGACGACATCGCGAAAAGCTTCCCAGTCACCGACTAATCCCCAGGGTCCTTGACCCCGGAGGTAGTGCATGAATGACATCGCGTCCAACAAGGTGCGTCGGCCCCGGAACTCGCGGTTCTCTGCTTCGAGTCGAGTGTTCTCGCGTCGGAGCCGCGCGATGTCCTGCTCGAGTTGCCCCTGCTCAGCGGCAAGGACGGCCAGATCTCGACGCGCTTTGGATCTGTCCACCTCAGCCAAGACCAACTGCTCCTGGGCTCGCCGCAGATCGTCATGTTCAGCTTGCAACATGAGTCTGGTTCTTTCGACGAGTGCGTTATATTCGCCTCGCAGATCGCCCCTGAGTTCGGCGACTCTCGTACGCCACTCAGCGCCCTCCTTCCGCCGGTTTTCCTGGGAACGACGTAGTGCCAGATTCAGGTTCCGGCAAGTCAAGCAATCTTCCGAGACGTCGGCGTCTTGATGACGGCAAACTTCTGTCAGCTCTTCGACTCGACGCAGCGCGAATTGTAGGGACCGAAGAGTGTTAAGCACTCTGAAGCCGAAGTGATCAGGGCCGAACAAGTCGATGAGCGGTCCGGCTTGGATCTCAGCCGCTCGCCCTCGGGAACCAGGAGCCATGGTGTCAGAGGCCTCGATCAACCTGCTGGGTACCAGGATGTTGCCGGCTGTCTCGTCGCCAGCAGGAAGCAGCTCCGCTAGCGTCTGGAGTTCATGTGCCGTGAACCCTGGCACCCGTACGACCAAGTGAGCGATACCCTCGATGTCCCGGATCAGCCCAGCGCCCGAACGACCGGCCACCAGGTCCCGGACATCGACAGCAGTGAGTGGCACGTACGCGATGGGAGGCGTCGACGGAGGCTCTCCCACGCTGACACCCAAGCGAGCATGCGCCACCTCTCCGGTGGGGAGTGTCCTATGTGAAAAGGCCCGGTGGATTTCGCCACCGAACCCATGTCCAGCTGACCCGTTTCAATCCAGGACGCTGACCCGTATCAATCAAGCAGACTTCAAGTGCGTCATGGCCGCGATGGATCTGGACCACCAACTGTCGGACACGAGCCGTGCGACGAAGGAAGCTGAGCCCGAGGTCTGGGCGGAGCTCCGCTCAGACTCTGGGCTTGAGCGAAGATTGTCTGAGATCCGAGATGTCCGGTGTTGGGAATCCCAAGTCTGAGCTGAGTCCAGGAAGCTGGGAGAAGCTACGTGGAATCTGAGCTGAGCCTCGAGTGCGATGACCGGAGTCCCCGCTCAAGTCGAGGAACTGAGCGGAACCTGGTGGAGCGTGGGTTCGACCTCCCCGGTGGTTATGGAGCCGTTGCCCAAGGTGTCGAGCTGAGTCGAGGAGCAGGCGTCCGAGCGAGGTCGTGCCGAGCCCGAGCCCGGTTTCTACTGTGATCATGGAACCTTCACGAAAGTTGACAAGCTGGGCGAGGATCGAAGGTCTGAGCGGAGTGACGTGGAGTCCGAGGCCGGCTTCGAATGCGATGTTTGAAGTCTTTGCTCAAGTCGAGAAGTTGAGCGGAGTGGCATGGGCCTGAGCGGAGTTGTCGGAGTCCTGTTGAAGTGCCGAGTGAAGAGTCGCTGGACTTAAGTCCAGGCAGTGGTACTGACGGCGAAGTTGGTGGCACCGGCGAGTACACTCATCCGGTGAATCAGCCATGAGCCAGCCTACATTGGGTGCGACCGCCCAAGATTGCGGACACTTCAAGCGGATCTCAACGGCCTCCAGCGGCTTCAAGACGACGCCCGCCGACGTGGAGCCGCCGCATTGGCCAAAACCAAGGATGTCGGGCGGATCTTCGAGGGAGCCCGGTAAGCATACAGCCGACGCTCTTCGCGCAGCCAGTCAGTGTGTACCCAGGGGGATATCGCGCCCCCACTTAGTGAGTCCTAGTTTGTGCATGTGTAAACATTTAAACAGAGGTCGTTTTGCCCCGGAGGACGCAAATGGTGGAGGTCTTTGGCCTGAAGGTGTCTTGGCGATCATCCACACAAATTCAAGTTAACATATCAACGTTGTCAGAGTGCTTCGGTGCGACGGCAGTACGGTTATTTCATATTACTGTTACATCTTAGGGTGTATTTCATATTTTCGGGTGGAAGGTGATCCATTCTGAGGTTTAGACAGGGTAGTTGTATTGTGTACTTGGGGACATTGGCGTGCCCCGGTGCATTGTGTGATTATTAGTATCGGTTCATTGTGGACCTGGTGCGCGGGTAGTCCCAGGGTGTGCGTGAGTGCCTTGGATTCGGACTAGGCTCAAACCGAGTCACTAACTCCAGACCGGGTCGTTGCTTGACTCGAAGAGAAGAAAGGAGAAGCTGGTGCGAGCCTCGCCCAGGCTCAGAGAAATAAAGGCGAACTCGGCCCAGACCCAGGCCGACCGGGAAAGAAGGGGTGTTGTGGTTCTGAGCCGGAACCAAAGAGAGGAAGTGGAGGCTATATTGTGTGTGGTGTTGTGTTCATTAAGGAAAACCCGGGGCATTTCGGGCTGTGGACACGTGCGGACCATGACTCGCCAAGTGGGGAGTGAGTCTCGTCTGGGAACACCTCCGGAGACCTTCAACATCGACAGCAGCTGGTGTGACCGACGCGAGTCTGGGCCCACAGCGTAGCCGTGATCAAAAGAACCGCCAAGGGGATCGCAGAGTGAGGAACACACGCCTCGCCCGACCCGAGTCGGAGCTGAGCCAAGCGTTCAAGCGGCTAAGCCTAGCGAAGTGGAGTGGGAGTGTTCGCTCAGTGGAAGGAGCTGAGCGGGACTATTGCAGCGCTAAGCAGGGCTGAGCCAAGTGGTGCAAGGGCTGAGCGAAGACCAAGGTCGAGCGGTCTAGCAACCTGAGCAAAGAGCACGGGCGCTTCGTCACACGTGGTGCGCGTGCCCGGATCAGGGATACGACTTTGGACAGACAAGCTACAGTCATGTCGACTGCTGCTGATTCGAAGAAACCAAGACTGGAGGTGAGAAGAGCGAGTCTTCGGTTCTGCGAAGTTTGAGAGTGGCTGGATTGCCAGCCGAGGTGGTGCCGACGGAGTCTGGGGCGCCCAGGGCGAGAGGATTGACTAAGGGAGCCCGGACACCCAGTGCTGAGGGAGAAGCTGCGTCGTCAGGCGAGGCTGCGCCAAGCGCTGAGCCGGAGGTGCCACCAACGACGGAAACTGCTGTACCGCCACCAAGTTCGCCCGAGAGGAAGAAGTCTGAGGGTGAGCAAGGTGGCGGAGCGGGTGCTCAGCCGAGCGCTCGTGTTGGTGAAAGTCCAAGCCTGAGAGAGCCTGCTGTGAGCCGAGCGTTGACGACGCGCAGGACTTCTGAGGCCATGACTGCAACTTCTCAGTTGCAAGGTGCTAACCCGGAGCCAACTGCTGCGGATCTCCGCAGTGGACAAGCCGAGAGTGGTGCCCTGAGCCTGCTGGGAAGCCGAGAGATGCAGCTACAAGCTCAAGGTGCTGCTGGGACTGGGACGGGCCCGGTCCAGTTCAGCTTTACTTCGGGAGCTGGATACTTTGGAGCGTCAAGTGGAGGCGGAGCCTGGTCAAGTTCGCTTTGGCCGGACCAACGCCCCTACCAGAGGCTGAGAGGAGTCCCCGAAGGAGTCGAGGCTGACAGCCGAACCTTGGCCCAGCTGTCTGAGCTGTTGGAAGTCGAGATGCTCGCGTACGGCCGAACCCAGTTCGAGATGTGGATGTCTGTGCCCGCTGGAGTCGTGCACCCGGTGGATGTGACCTATTCGCCATGCCATGGAGGCTATGATCTCTGCGGTTTCATCCGAGCGGCTGGAGCTACGGCCAGACCCTTGATGTCCGTGACTCGGTCGCCCGCTGCGAGATGGCTGAACGTGTTCCATGCTGAACGTCGAAGGATCCCTGTCGTCTCCGACCTGAAAGCAGTGCGCGTGGCGCTGAGACTGATGCCGCCCGTTGCATGCGTCGCTCTGTTGCAGACGATGCTGCATGAAGCCGGCTATGAGTTTCTGAACCAAGTCCCAGTGTGGCACACGCTGTCTGAAGTTGCTGAAGTCCCAGATTCGCAGATCCGGTTTGAGATCGAGCGCATCGCCCGATTCCTCGGAGCTGAGCTCAGTGCTTGGAAGGCTGCGGTCGGGTCAATCCCATATTACGTGAGGCCGACCTCAGACCCTCAGCTGATGGCTGCTCAAGCTGTTGAGACTCAAGTCGGATTTCCCTTGGACAAGGATGGAGACGCGATCATGGATGAGGACACTCAGCTGTTTTTGGGCCCGAAGTCGTGATGCGCCTTCAGCTCACTGGTCTCAGACCTCGGAGTCCGACCTCAAGTGTCGAAGGCGAGCCGTCTCGAAAGCGTGCATTGCTGACGAGGTCTTCTGCTAGTGGCTCAATCCCGAGCTACTACGAGTCGGGCGAAGCTCCTGCTGAGACTGCGCTCGGATTCCGTAATGACCGAGTGCCCAGCATGGTTGGTGCAAGCTCTGGTTCCGACATGTCTTTGATGGTCACGGATGAAGGGGGAAACCTGTCTGGATTGAGTTCCTCTGGTTCCTCTCTGATGTCTATGACTGACTACATGGTTGGGACTGGGACGCACATGCCCATGTCGACGGCGACGTTGATGCGAGGCTCAGTTACGACGATGCCCCGCAGCTCATTCCCGGGAATGACGATCTCAGTCACGCCCCAGCTTACTCAGGCTGGTTCCGCACCGGCCAGAGCTGAGCAGAGGCCGTATCGACCTGAGCATCCAGCCCAGATACCGCTGCCGGGCAGTCCAGAGTCGAAGCGCCTGGCCCCGAAGCAAGCTGAGACCCGACAAGTGCAGTCCACGGGATTCCGGTTCACGCATCCATCCGTTATCGGCTCCTTTGGAACGACGACTTCGGATGACTTGCCCTCAGTCGAGCGAGACCACCGGCGAGCCCTCCAACAGAGTGAAGCTACCGCTTGGGCACGTCTTGATGCAGAGCAGAACCAACGCCGAGCTCTTGAAGCACGGTTGAGTACCGCTCTGGCCGACAACCAGCCGGAGCAAGCCCGACTGCAGGAGGAGTACCGGAAACTTCAGGCGACCAACGTTCGGATGTCCGACGCCCAACAGCAGGCCAAGACGGAACAGCAGAAGCAACTTGAAGCCTTGGAGAAGCTGGCCCAGCGCCGCGCCGCCGAAGGAGCTGAGAAGCGCAAGGCGGACGAGGTTCGAGCTCAGCAACTGCTTCAAGTCCAGAAGGCGCTCCAAGAGGCTGAGGTTAGGGATATGCAAGCTGAACAGCGGAAGGCGCAGAAAGAATGAGCTGCCGAGATCAAGACTAAGCACGAGCTGGAACTGCTGAGGCTGAGAGAGAAGCATGCGCAGGCAGAAGCAGAGCACCAGCGGGCCATGCAGGAGCAGGAGGAGAAGACTCGCCAGCTCCTTGCAGCCCATGAGCAGCCCAGTCTATATCCTGGCCCCGTCGCTTCGACTGCTGGACGTGTGCCATTGCCAGCGGACCCCCCGTTTCAGCACCTGTCGTGTCGGCTCGATTGCCGACCGATCCGGTCCTGGCGCAGTTAGCCCAGGTCACGAGCGTGATGCAGCAGCTGGTCCAAGCCAACCAAGTCAAGTCTGAGGTGACTGGTATGAGCCGCAGTGCTGGCAAGACCCAAGGTCCGGCCAAGCGTGCTGAGACCAAGTCTAAACGTCGCGCATCAAGCGCGACGTCTGGCACGAAGGGCAAGGCTCGGGCGACCAAGCCTGGCAGGCCCGGAGACTCGGACGGGGACGACTCTGGCTCGGACGACTCAAGCTCAAGTTATTCGTCGCAAGATGAGCTCGAAGGACAGTTTGGTACTGTGGCGCAGCCTAAGGGGACTGATACCAGTTCTGGAACCCGCGTGGTCGTCCAAGCGATGATTCCCCATGATGCTTTGGAGAAGTTCGACGAGAAGGGACCGCTGGAGGACCGAGTCAACTGGTGGGAGAGGTTCATGTACTACGCTACGATGGCTCCTTGGGACGAGAAGACCCGGGTGGTCCAGTTACGCATGAGACTCACCGGTTCCCTCAAGGATTGGTGCACTCAGCTTCGGGACGACGTTCGCTCAGACTGGAAGAAGTTGTCTCACGTCTTCAAGAAGGAATGGTGCCGTACGCTGAACTCCAAGGCTGAGCGGTACTACTCGATGGAGATGAAGGACTCCGATACACCTCGGATGTTCTTCTACCGTCTGAACCATACCGCCAAGAAGGCTGGGATCCCGTACCTGAGACCGACCGTCGATCGCGAGGCTCACATCCGACGTTTTATCAAGGCTTTGACTGACTCAAGGCTGAGGACTACTCTTCAGGGACAGCGTTTCGATACTTTGGATGAATTGGAGAAAACCCTGAAGAGGATCGAGGCTCTCCTCCAAGACGAGAGCTATGAGCAGAAGCGGCGCCCAGCGCAAGGGCTTCAGTTTGGACGTTTCAAACCTCCACAGTGTCAAGCTGAGGGACGTGCATTCAAGGCGGAAGGCGTGGAAGTTGACCCAAGTCTGGGACGACATGCACACTTCCAGGATGACTACGACCTGAAGTACGAGGCTGATTCTGAAGAAGATGTGGACCGCTCAGCTGAGCGAACCATGTCTCCGCCTGTCCCCGCGCCAGCTCCTGCTGCTGCAAGCTCAGCTCAGGCTGAGCCCAGTCGCTCTACCTCCCTGACCGATGAAGAAATTTTCCGAGTCGCTGAGAGATTGGCCTGGAAGCCGAACGCTCAGCGCTATGACCGTGGAGGAGAACAGCACCCAGAGCAGAAATGTGACGAATGTGGCAGTCGTAACCACCCGACGGACAAGTGCTGGAGCCGACTTATCTGTGGGCGATGCCACGATGAGGGTCACCCGACCCAATTCTGTAGGCGTCAGTCGTGTTCCAAGTGTGGCGAATACCATCGCCGGGGTTTGTGCGATATGTGGTCGGCACTCAAGGCGGTACGCGAGGCAATCCGCACCGGAGGCTCGGTCGAGGGCCTCGCTCCTGAGGTAATCCAAGCTCTGTTGGATAGCCCAGAACTCCGAGAGAAGTCGTTAAACCACTTGGCTCGCTGGTTGGGAGACCAGTGTGTGACGAGCCTAGATCCCAAGCGCTCTGTGCCTTTGCATATGTGGGCCCAGCCCTTTCATGTTGGCGCAGAGATAACCCCGAATGTACAATTTCTTATCATGAAGCTGGTGTTTACACTTTCGATACTGACCGCAACACGCTGGACCCGGAGGATGAAATGGTGAACCATCTTGAGTTCGATATGACTCCGGGCGAGATGTATGGTTGGTGGAGTGAACACACGCTGACTGGCGAGAAACGGAAGATGGCGATGGTGCACGGAGCAATCTTCCATCACCGAACGCAGATACTACTGGATACTGAAGCTACGACAAGCATTTTGGGCTTAGGTCTTGCACGCAGATTGAAGCGCAAGCTACGCCGTGGTTTCAGGCTCAGAGTAACTGGGATGGGAGATGCTCCGACCTACATTACCGCCCAAGCTAAGATCAAGCTGACGCTGGTAGTGCGTGTGGTGTACGTTATGGATGTCTGGGTCGGCAACATCGGCGAAGGAGTAGATTGTCTTCTCGGAATGGACTTTCTGGTGGCAGCTGGAGTACGGCTCTGTGCCCGTGAAGGCGTTGTGAGGCTGCCGGACGAAGAATCTCTGTTGTTGGTTGGAGGACCTGAGATCGACCATGTCGGACTGGAAGTCAGCGTCTGGTTGAACGAGACTGCCTACCTCTACCCTGGACAATCTGTGATAGTCCCGGTCAAGTATCACCAAGCGGACCCAGAGAAGGTGATTCCCTGGGCTGGGCGGGGTGATCAGTGGGTTCCACAGTTCATCTACGGACCTGGGCGGAAGCCGAAGGCGGTCAAGGTGGCCAACATCTCGGAACGAGAGGTCATGATCCGCCAGCATACTGTGGTTGCTTGCCTTGTGGAGAAGCGTTACCTGCCCAACGGGAAGCGGTTTGTGCGACCTTACTCGTGGAAGTACAGAGAGTCGGCCCAGCTCATCTACGAAGCTGAGCCCTCCCCAGACGTTCTGAGACGAGAGGAGGGAGCGGCTCGGCTAGCTGAGCTCAACGCTCCACCCGCGGTGGAGAGGACAGTCTACAAGCGACCTATGAAGCTGCTGCTGTTGAAGCAGTCTGATGACCCGAAGGAAGACCGAGCCAACATGAAGCAGCGAAGAGCTGAGGCGTACGCCGCCAATACTGTGTCGCCTGAGACTGCTCAAGTCAAGATGGCCCGGACACCTCAGGGACGTCCTGCCTCATGGAAGCCGCTGCCGCGATCGCCTCACCCGGATGACGTGCAGTCAGGGACGAACCAAGGAAACACATCGGAGGGAGCTGACACTCAGCCTGCGGCTGAGCCAAGTTCCTCGGAGTCAAACTCAGCCCAAACCTCTCCTGCTGGAGGTGGTGTGAATGCCCAAGAAGCTCGGAACGAGCTGGATCATGTGTTCAAGGCTGAGCCGACCGACTTCGCGCCTGATCCGATTGCTCGTCTTCAGGAAACGTATGCTCGTTGTCTCAGAGTTGAGATCAGTGAGGACGCTGACGAAGCTACGGTGTACTTCCATGAAGGCACAGAATTGCTGAATGACCTCCGGGACCAGTTTGCTGCTCTTCCGGAGTTGAAGGATCTCAGCCCAAACGCAGACCTCTCAACGGCTAACGTGGGAGAACCAGGCGTTACGACTCCAGAAATGGACGCTCAAGTGCGAACGATTTTGGAAAGACATCATGCCAGTTTTCTTGGGGACGGGAATGCAGTACCGGCCACTGCTCGTGGAGTTGTCTGTGACCTGGATGTTGGGGACGCGAAGCCCATCGCTCAGAGGTCTCGGCAGGTTCCGACGCACTTGCTCGACAAGGTGTTCGCTCTGATCAAGAAGCTGCTGGAGACTGGGCTCATCAAGTATTCGCACTCAGACTGGGCTTCGCCAATTGTGATTGTGATGAAGAAGAACGGTGCGGATATCAGGCTGTGCATCGACTATCGACTGGTCAACCAACTGATCAAGCTCTCACACTACCCTCTGTCCTTGATTGACGATCTGTTGATCGGGTTTGAGGAGGCGATGTGGTTCCTGAGCTTGTACATGACCAGCGGGTTCTGGGCAGTGCCGATGACTCTCCGGGCTAAGCTGATTTCAGCCTTCATCTGTCCTTTGGGACACTTCCAGTGGAAGCGCATGCCGTTTGGTCTCAAGAATGCCCCGCTGATGTACCAGCAGATGCTCGATAACTGCCTGTGGGGCTTCGTGCGACTTCCGCCCTGCGAGGAGGCCCGAGTTGGCCCGGACGTGCTGGAATTCCTAGACATCGAGGTGGACGACTCCGCTAAGGAGGAAGAAATCTCTCCTCTGTCTGAGGAGACTACCGTGTTTCGGCGAAACATTCCGGCCCCGCCTCAGCTGAGTCCTGTTCTGGGACGAAGCTCCTACATCGATGACATCGCGTATGGAGCAGAGACCTGGGACCAGATGTGCGAAGTCTTGGACCGGTTGCTTTATCGACTGAGGTACTGGGGGATTTCGGTGAGCTTGCCCAAGAGCGAGTTTGGCAAGAAGTCTATCTCCTACCTCTCGCACGAGATTGGAGCTGATGGAATCCGGGCCAAGCCGAAGATTGCCAAGGGAGTCAAGGACCTGCCATTTCCGTCGACGCTGAAAGGAGTGCAGTCATTCCTGGGAAGTCTCAACTACTACAACAAGTTTATTGAGGACCTCCCGGTTGTAGCGTCTGTGCTCTACGAGTTGACGGATGAGCAGATCCAAGCTGGACGCGATCTCGGCCGAGCTAAGGAGGCGTTTGAAATCCTGAAGTAAAAAATTGTCTCTACCCCGCTGCTCAGACACCCGAACAGGGAGAAGCCGTTCGTGATTATTCTGCACGCTAATCCCTGGGCAGTATGTGCGGTGCTAGGCCAAGAGTACGATGGAGTCATTTACCCGGTGCGAAACACTGGAAGGACACTGCATGATCAGGAGCTCAGATACCACCCGGCTGAGAAGGAGGTTGTAGCGTTGCTCCGGGTTCTCAGAGTCTTCTACTCGATGCTGAGTGGTTGCAAGCTGCTAAGGGTCTACACCCGGTTCTCGGTTCTGAAATGGTTGTTCAAGTCTCGGTCTCTAGAGGGACGCTGTGAGCAGTGGGCCGCACGTCTGTCACCCTGGCCTTTGGAGGTTCACAGAGTCGAGCGCGATGAAGATGGTTTGGCCGCGATCATGGGAGCTGGGATCACCCCCCCCCCCCCCCCCCCCCCCCCCGTGACCAGTTGGACAAGATCGCAGAGAACCTTATCCCAGACAAGGGACGAGTTGTCCGAGCCCCACCGATCAGCTTGGAGATGCTGGAGACGGACTACTAGGGATGGCTGCTCAGCTTTGATGGAGCTGCCAAACTGTCGGATCGCTCTGGTGCTTCTGGCTGCATTCTGTGGAAGCTCCCATCCTGGGACGTGGTCGAAGCTCGAGGATTCCACTTCGAAGGCATTACGGTGAACGAAGCCGAGTACCATGGACTGCTCGAGGGAGTTCGCATGGCGAAGGCTCGTGGCATCTCAGACCTTGTGGTGGTCGGTGACTCTCGGATTGTCATTCAGCAAGCTCAGGGCCTGATCCAGTGTCTGAGCCCAGGGCCGCAAGTGCTGCTGGCTGAGTTTGAAACGCTTCGCCCAGAGTTCCAACGATTGCGCTTGGTACATGTGAAGCGAGAATATAACGCAGCTGCGGACTACTTCACGTCGAAGACTCTGGTGACTGAAGGTCCTGTCGCCATTGAAGATCCGGTTGAACTGGTTCTGCTCAAACAACTGAATCGGATCCCGGAGAAGCTGATCAAGGTGAATGAGACTGAGCCTGCTGAGCCTGAGACGGAGCAACCTGACACTCAAGCTGATGTAGAAGTGGTGGCTGAGCCAACTCCACTGGAAGATGCTGCCAAGCCTCTGTTGCCCAGCGCTAAGATCTTCGTGGTGACTAGGAGCCAAGCTCGGGCCAGGGACGCTGAAACCACAGCAGCCAGGGACGAGTCCGACCAAAGTGTCGATCCTGACCAGAATGCTGAGCCCCCCGCTGACCAGGCTCCAGTGTACTCACCTGAAGCAGCAACTCCTGCTGCGTCAATCGCTGAACGATGGAGACGCATCCTAGTTCTGCAAGAGGCTGAGCCTTGGACGAAGAAGCTCAAGGA
The DNA here is from genome assembly GCF_000149755.1 of Phytophthora sojae. Lineage (NCBI taxonomy): Eukaryota > Oomycota > Peronosporomycetes > Peronosporales > Peronosporaceae > Phytophthora > Phytophthora sojae. The sequence continues at coordinate 757,419 of NW_009258124.1, forward strand.
TTATCTGAATGGAGACTTGGGGAACCTCTCCGCTACTGAAGCGGAAGATGTGGCCAAGGTGGTGGACCAGTTCACCCTTGATTCGAGAGGAGTCCTGTACTATCTGAGTCGAGCTACTCCGGGAAGGCCCAGGGACGCAGTTGGGAATCTGAGATTGGTTGTGACAACGGCGCTGAGGGATGACTTGCTTCAGCTCAGTCATGAGGAGTTCCAAGGTGGCCATCAAGGGATCACTAGGATCTTCGAGCGACTGTGCAAGGAGTACTACTGGCCGAGGATGTACGCCGACGTGGAACACTATGTGAAGGAATGTGTGGATTGTGTCACTGCCAAGGGAGCTCCGCCCAACCCTGGGCCATCGCCGGGAATCATTTTGGCGACTAAGCTCTTTGAGGTGGTCTCTATGGACTTCGTTACGCATCTACCCAAGTCTGACCGTGGAAATGTGTTCCTGCTCCTGTTCCAGTGTGCATTCTCAGGCTTCATCATGTGCAAGCCGATGAGTCTGACCACAGCTTAAGATGTCGCCGAGGCCTACATGGAGTGTGTGTTCCAGAGGTTTGGTGCGAGCTCTCTACTCCGCCATGACCGTGATCCACGTTTCATGAGCGAGGTGTTCGCCAGGTTCCGCGAGATGCTGGGAAGTCGGCAGCGCGCGACTCTGGCGTACAGACCTCAGGCAAATGGCCAGCAAGAGCGCTCAGTGCAAACAGTGGTCCGAGCTATCCGAGCGTACGTCGCTGAGCCAGATCAGAGCGACTGGGACGACCAGGTAGAGAAGTTGATGTGGGCTCTGAACACGTCCTTTGACGCCACCCGTCTCGACACGCCGTTCTACCTGGTCCACGGCTGGGACCCTCATAGCACTGTTTCGGCCATGCTGGGACCATCTCCGACGGGCTTGGATCAGAGGACTGCCTATGAGTGGCGTCGCAAGACTCAGCGCGAGTACGAGTACGCTCAGGCCTGGGCTAAGGACTTACAAGCTGAGGCCAAGGTCAAACGCTCAGCTGCTCAGACAAAAATCTGGGCTGAGCTGTCCGAGAGACTCAAGAAGGATTTCGACGTTGGTGATGCTGTGTGGCTATACCTAGCTCGAGTACAACCTGGGCTCACGAAGAAGTTCGCTCACCTCTGGCACGGTCCGTTCCGGATTCTGGAGACTTCAGATGACTTCCGATGCAAACTGAAGGGTTAAGCGGACCTGGACTTCACGAAGGGTCTGAGAGTACTTGGTCAAGTGGAACGGGTACCCTGACACTGAGTGGCTTCCCATGTCTCAGCTAAGTTGCGGAGCTTTGCTGTACGAGTTCAACAAGAGCGCCAAGGCGAAAGCACGGTTCCAAGCAATGCAAGCTGGGGATGAGCCTCCTGAGCCTGATGCTCAATAGAGGCGCCTCCGCTGTGAACCTGTGTATGTCGCTGTGATGTTCTATGTGTGAACACTTTGTATTATGTGAATTTACGACTACGCTAAGTGATGTGGAGAATGGCTTGGCGTTTCTCGTGGAGAACAGCGGGTGAGCGCGAAGTGCACGCGCGTCAAGAAGCTGAGATCAGTGAGGGTGAAATAGGCAAGAAGCGAAGTGAAAAACGAGTGGTGAATTAGGAATAATGATGAACGCTCGTTGCCTACGCTTCCTCAGTCTCCTCCTCTGGCGCAGCCTCCAGAGCACGAAGCACCTCAGCAAGCGTGTCGTGGTTGTACTCCGGCGCTGGGATAATGGGGTTCGCCTTTCGTTCGGCTCTGCTCTTGGGCTTGAGCTCAGGTGGGACGACCGCCTCGAACTGCTTGTCCGAGCGACGTGTAGCCCACTGCGTGCGGGCGGGCTCCTGGTCATCCAGGGTGAAGATCTCATCCGCCAGCGAAATCTTGAGATCCGGGTCTCGGAGAATCCAGTGGCACGGGTCCTTAGGCACAGCCCAGAGTCCGGGCTCGAACCAGATCCGATCCGAGTAACCCTTGACGCCCTTGAGCTGGTCTACCAAGTCCCTGCGACGAAGCTCGAACTCTTGGGCGCGGTCCTTGCGCTCTCGATAGACGGTGGCCAGCTCAGGCAGGCCCAGTTCCTTGGCGAGCTGAATGTAGTCGATCTTGGGCGGGAACGGGTACCAGTGGAGTCGCTCCCAGTACGCTCGACGCCAAGCGCTCATAAACCCAGCAATTACGACGACCGCTTCACACATCTCAGGAGTGAGTTCTGCATACGTGTGGTAGACGAGGACGTTAACTCAGGGGTCTGATCTGAGCAGCTCCAAATAAGCGCGTACTCGATGCGCTTGTGGAGTTGCTCGATCCCAGTCTTGGACGGCATGTAGGCCGGGAAACCAATCGTCTGGTGGTGCAGCTTCTGGACTCGGATGCCGTTGTGGAACCAGCTTCCTTTCTTGGGTGCTTCGATGACGCCGTTGTCGACACCTTCTTCAGGAGTCTTAGCTTCGTCTGGTTCGGGGTCACCTGAAGTCACAGAGGTTCCGGAAGCTGAGCGCTGGCGCTTGGTCCCTGAGCTACCCCCAGAAGATGTCGAACTCCGCTGCCGTTTCTTGTCTGCTGGAGAACTCTGAGACCTGGTGCTGATGGAGCTTAGAGCCTTGGGCTTCGACCCGTGATAACTCTGGTCGTTGTCGTCGTCATCTGTGTCCTCTGAGGAGAGCACAGACATGAACGAGGAGTCCGAGTCGTCGTCGTTTGCGCCCGGTTTAATGGGCAGAGCTCGCCAGGGTACTGGGATTCTTGTCAGGCCGGGAGTCTGGTTGCCGCCGCGTCGAAGTACTTGTCTGGGACGTACTGCATCCACGGAGTGCCGTCCAGAGCCTCCTAGTACATCACTGAAGTCAACATGTAGATCAGGTTCTTCCTGCCGAACTGGTCGTGGAGCATCTGGTCCTTCTGGACCTCATCCACTGCATCCCAGAACGCCACGCCAGCCAACATGAGCTCTTGGACGTCTGGGCGAGGGCCATCCCAGCTGAACTGGTTTGGCACAGCCGTCGCTGCGTCCAGATCCGAGCGGGCACTGGGAGACTCCTTCTTGGCGTTCTTGCGCTCAGGCTTGAACTTGGTCGGGCGGCGTGGCAGCGCAATTCGCTGTGTGAACGGCTTGATCATTGGTGCCTTCGCCTTCGGTGTGCTGGAGGCTGAGCGGGTCAAATCCACGGTTTCCGGCGCAGCTGCTGAGCTGGGCGCAGCGCTCGTCTGGATCTTCAGACCACCAACTTTCTTCGAACTGCTTGAAGCCAAGGCCTTGGCCAGTGGCAGCGACTTGAGCGCTTTGCGTCGGATTTTGCTGGACCCAGCGGAAGTTGATCTGCCCAAGCTGAGCATCGGTGGTGTACGCAGAGGGGTAGCCGACAGAGACGAGCTGGTCGGAGTCATGGTTGCTTGAGCAGACCCCGAAGGCGAAGAAGCTGGCACTGAAGCAGGGCTGGGCTGAGCAGCTAGGGTCGTGTACGGGTCGGAGTCCTCGAAGTCCAGATCGCGCGCAGAGACTTGAATCGTGGTGCGATAGCCGGTTGGGACGGGTTGCCCTGTCCGATACAGCTGCAGCAACTCGAGGAACCGTCGCCAGTTGCCTTTGAAGGCACTGCTGTTGACGAAGAAGTCACAAAAGGCGCCGGGATCAAACGCTCTGGAGTCCAAGACCTGGGCTTCGAGCTCAGCGATGCGCTTCTGAGCCACGGTGAGCTCAGACTCGAGCGAAGTGATCTTCAGTGCAGCCTCACCGACAGCATCGTCCGCGTCGAGCTTCTCTGTGGCAAATTGCGCGCCCAGCTTGTTCGCTCTCTCGAGGTTTTCTTTGAGCTTTTGGATCTCCGCAGCAGCCGTGGTGTGTGTGGCCTGACCGCTAGATGCTCCAGCAGCAGCCCTTTGAAGTGCTACGGCGTGATTGCTTTGAAGGTGCTGGAGCTCAGCTTGGTGAGCCTCGCTCTGACTTCTCAGGGCCTGAGCGAAGCTGCGGCTTCTCACGGTAAACCCAGCAGCTCCGGAAGCTGAAGTATTGCCCACGCTCTGCCCAAGGCCTTGACGGAAGCGCACCGTGTGCTGAAGGCAATGAACCGTCTGGAGCGACCTCGCAGCGAGTTGATCGACGCCGAAACACTGAGCGAGAGGAATCATCTCACGATCCAAGGCCGCCCGATGCGAGGATCAGTGATGTCTGGCGGAGGGACTGAGAGAGGCTGCAACAAACCTCCAGCGGCATCGTGGCCCATGAGCCGGCTCAAGCGGGCGAGCTCAGGGGCTGAAAATGAAGTCACGTTCACCAGACGGCTCAGACCATCCGGAGCGCATACCATGAGTGTGCCATCGCGAAGATCTTCGAGCGTGGCTGGTACGACGACTTGCCCTGGAGGCGTGAGCTGATACCATGGAGTAAGACATGGCTCATATGGCAGACGCTGGCTTGGCTCCGTCCGGTAACGTGACGCTTCGACAGCATGCAGCAGTCCAGCGATGGTGCTGGTCACTGGTGCGCTCTGTGCGGTGGCCGAAGCTGTTTGCAGCGCGCTGATCGCAGGCACCGAGGGCGTTGGGCGTAGCATGAGCACTGCGGCGTCGCCTGAGACCGCATGGGTCGCCGCTGGAGCCGCCAGACCCGTCGTGACGGCCGCCATAGTCGTCGACGTGCCGCTGGAGGTCTCCGAGAGAGCGCAGATGGCCGCAGGCGTCGAAACGCTGGCCGTCGTACTGCTGAGAGCCGACGTGGTGCTTGGAGGCGCCATGGATACTCCCGGCGAGGTTGCCGTTGCTGTTCCCGCCGAGATGGAAGTCGTGGGCACCGCGGGCGCGGTCTGCGCAACCACTAGCGGCGCCGACGACGTCGAGAGCGGTGCCTGCAATGGCTCGGATGCCGCGGGCTCGATGGAGACAGCCAACGGCGCGTTGGACGAGGCCTGGAGTGTTGCGGGAGCCGCGGGAGCGCCCTGCGACGCTGGATCTTGATTTACGCCGCCCGCGGGCGGCGCGTCGGACTGCTGCGAGTCGGCCATGCGTGGCACGAGGCAGCGGAAGTGGCGGATGCGGACGAGAACGCGCGGGTTGCCGTGGAGGCGCAACACTTGATGACGCTGCAGTTTCCACTGCGAAACCCTAGACTGGAATTTCGCAAATGGTTTGTGATTACACTCCACAAGTTCGGCAGGATCGGACGGTTGCGGGACGATGCGCTGGTCATCTGGGTTATGGGCACCGGGTCCAAGTCGAAAATGACCTCCGTGAACCCGGCACTCATAAGGGACGGTTGTGAAAAGGATCGGTGGATTTCGCCACCGAACCCATGTCCAGCTGACCCGTTTCAATCCAGGACGCTGACCCGTATCAATCAAGCAGACTTCAAGTGCGTCATGGCCGCGATGGATCTGGACCACCAACTGTCGGACACGAGCCGTGCGACGAAGGAAGCTGAGCCCGAGGTCTGGGCGGAGCTCCGCTCAGACTCTGGGCTTGAGCGAAGATTGTCTGAGATCCGAGATGTCCGGTGTTGGGAATCCCAAGTCTGAGCTGAGTCCAGGAAGCTGGGAGAAGCTACGTGGAATCTGAGCTGAGCCTCGAGTGCGATGACCGGAGTCCCCGCTCAAGTCGAGGAACTGAGCGGAACCTGGTGGAGCGTGGGTTCGACCTCCCCGGTGGTTATGGAGCCGTTGCCCAAGGTGTCGAGCTGAGTCGAGGAGCAGGCGTCCGAGCGAGGTCGTGCCGAGCCCGAGCCCGGTTTCTACTGTGATCATGGAACCTTCACGAAAGTTGACAAGCTGGGCGAGGATCGAAGGTCTGAGCGGAGTGACGTGGAGTCCGAGGCCGGCTTCGAATGCGATGTTTGAAGTCTTTGCTCAAGTCGAGAAGTTGAGCGGAGTGGCATGGGCCTGAGCGGAGTTGTCGGAGTCCTGTTGAAGTGCCGAGTGAAGAGTCGCTGGACTTAAGTCCAGGCAGTGGTACTGACGGCGAAGTTGGTGGCACCGGCGAGTACACTCATCCGGTGAATCAGCCATGAGCCAGCCTACATTGGGTGCGACCGCCCAAGATTGCGGACACTTCAAGCGGATCTCAACGGCCTCCAGCGGCTTCAAGACGACGCCCGCCGACGTGGAGCCGCCGCATTGGCCAAAACCAAGGATGTCGGGCGGATCTTCGAGGGAGCCCGGTAAGCATACAGCCGACGCTCTTCGCGCAGCCAGTCAGTGTGTACCCAGGGGGATATCGCGCCCCCACTTAGTGAGTCCTAGTTTGTGCATGTGTAAACATTTAAACAGAGGTCGTTTTGCCCCGGAGGACGCAAATGGTGGAGGTCTTTGGCCTGAAGGTGTCTTGGCGATCATCCACACAAATTCAAGTTAACATATCAACGTTGTCAGAGTGCTTCGGTGCGACGGCAGTACGGTTATTTCATATTACTGTTACATCTTAGGGTGTATTTCATATTTTCGGGTGGAAGGTGATCCATTCTGAGGTTTAGGCAGGGTAGTTGTATTGTGTACTTGGGGACATTGGCGTGCCCCGGTGCATTGTGTGATTATTAGTATCGGTTCATTGTGGACCTGGTGCGCGGGTAGTCCCAGGGTGTGTGTGAGTGCCTTGGATTCGGACTAGGCTCAAACCGAGTCACTAACTCCAGACCGGGTCGTTGCTTGACTCGAAGAGAAGAAAGGAGAAGCTGGTGCGAGCCTCGCCCAGGCTCAGAGAAATAAAGGCGAACTCGGCCCAGACCCAGGCCGACCGGGAAAGAAGGGGTGTTGTGGTTCTGAGCCGGAACCAAAGAGAGGAAGTGGAGGCTATATTGTGTGTGGTGTTGTGTTCATTAAGGAAAACCCGGGGCATTTCGGGCTGTGGACACGTACGGACCATGACTCGCCAAGTGGGGAGTGAGTCTCGTCTGGGAACACCTCCGGAGACCTTCAACATCGACAGCAGCTGGTGTGACCGACGCGAGTCTGGGCCCACAGCGTAGCCGTGATCAAAAGAACCGCCAAGGGGATCGCAGAGTGAGGAACACACGCCTCGCCCGACCCGAGTCGGAGCTGAGCCAAGCGTTCAAGCGGCTAAGCCTAGCGAAGTGGAGTGGGAGTGTTCGCTCAGTGGAAGGAGCTGAGCGGGACTATTGCAGCGCTAAGCAGGGCTGAGCCAAGTGGTGCAAGGGCTGAGCGAAGACCAAGGTCGAGCGGTCTAGCAACCTGAGCAAAGAGCACGGGCGCTTCGTCACACCTACGTGAAGGCGGAAGTCCCAGAAGCGTGCTGAGCGCCGACTTGTCCGCATCGCGCGGAGCGATGTGGATAGCTCCACCCACTGCAGACGAAGCGAGTCCCCGTGGCGGGGCCAGGAATGCCTGCCGAAGTTGCTGGTCGCTGGAGGGCAGTGCGGAGGAACCCGACCCCAACATGTGCGCTCGCGCAATCTCTCGACCGACGCTCTGGGCCACGGATGGAGAAATACCCGCGTGAAGGACAGGTGCCAATGGCCCCGGGCCCGAGGAGCCGTCCAGGGAGAGAGGGGCGGGTGGTCGCGATCGACGCCGAAGTGACGCTGACCAGGGCCCCGCTGGCTGACACCCTTTCACTGGAGCTTGGAGATGATGCTGGATCCGGAGAAGACCCGGGGACACTGGCCACCTGGCGTTCGGGACTCGGAGCAGGAGGCGGCGCGGTAGCCCGACGTGAAGCAAGACGCAACCCGCCACCAGACGATAGATCCCCCGAGACTACCGTCGAAGCGCCGTCGACACTAGGAGGTGCACGATGAATGGCCTGATCGCCCCTCGGTGAAGGGACAACGGTGCAAGCGGACCCCGGAGACAAGAGCGTCGACGAAGTCACAGGATCCCGGATCCCGGTCGGCGACGAAGGCGAAGCCCGTGATGCCGGCACTGGAGCAGCAGTGTCGCTCGAATGCGAAGCCCCCACGAGAGTGAGACTAGCGCTTGTCGTACTTGGATATACGGACGTGGACCGCTCGGCGCAGGACGGAAGCGACGGCCCCGGAGCCTCCTGGCTCGAAGCTGGCGGACCGTCATCCACAGGAGTCTTCGGATGCGGAGACGCCGCGCGAGCAGGTGCACTCGGATCCGGCGCCGGTGCTGGTGATATTGCATGAATGGTGTCGTTTGCCGGCGAGCTTGAGCGCGGTGTTTGCCTGCGTGACTGCTGTGGAGACTCGGTTCTGGAAGCCATGTCGGCCGCGAAGTGGATGTATCAACGGCACGCGGTGAATCTGGAAGTGGCCACCGGCGGGAGATACCGGCACGTGCAACAGATCCCGTGCTGCCCTCGCCTGGTCGTGAGTCGCCCACATGATTTCTACCCGGAGACGGTTCGAAGCATCTCAGCGCCAACGGACACAAATGGGGCGGTTGTGGCATAGTGGGCTCCCGTTTAGACCCGGTACACCTTCGGACTTTAACCCAGGAGACCACGGTTTGGTCCCAGCACTAAATTGCAAACCTACGGTACCGTTCCCGGAAACTGCACCCAACTGCCCCAGACCCGCGGGCCCGGGACCGAGTTCCCCTGGGGACCCGAGTATACTCAAGACCAAGACGACGTTCCCGAAAGCCGGAGCATGGCGACAGCACGACCCTGATAAAGTGAAACCGAGTATGTAGCAGATCCCGAGATACCCGTATGCTTAACCTACCGGCAACCGCTCTTATCCCGATTTTGCAGGGATAAGATTAATATAGACATTTGTATACTAGCAGGATAGGGTAAGCGAGGTCCCCAGCGGCTGCCCCGACTCTTCGAGTTCCACCGGCTGTCAATCTCATTGGTCAGAGTTATCCAATCAAAGCTTGGATACGGCTGTAATATTAAGCTCTGTCGAGATTTCGATCGAAAAAACCTTGGCGTAATTCGCAGGATAATGCGAACATTCGCTAAGTGAGTGAATTGTTCTGAGCTGAATATCGCGGTTGATGGACGTGCTCGGCAATCGCTGTGACACTATCCCAGGGCAAGCACGGCACGGCACATGAGGGACGCCTTCTACTACAACGACGAGACGTATGAGGCACAACCGAAAGCAGAACAACTCAATCTCGGTACGCTGCTCACTCTAGCCAGCCTGTTGCCCCATTGCTGACATGTTTCTCGACTGCAGGCGAGGCGAGCGCTGGCGGTACAAGCCATCCCCATTCCATCGGCAGTACACCCGCCTGACTTCCTCCTTCCTCTTCGGCATGCAGGGCTACGGCTACTCGCAGTACCAGGCGCACTCGCCGCACCACCAGTGCAGCGGCGAACTTCCCAAGCTCTATTACAAATCCCTGGGCCACGGCACCAATAGCGGCGGCTTCAATGGCCCGGCGTTCATGAACTCCAGCAGCACGTGAACCCGAACAGCATGCAGGCCCAGCACCAGGCCCGACGCCGCAGCAGGGGGACTTCGACTACGAACCCATCAGCACCCAGGCAAATACTACGTGCTGTCGCCCAAGGCCTATCGATACAACTGGGGCGGCTCTCAGAGCCGCTCTGTTGTGCTGTGGTCATATGTCAGCCCACACGGACAAACGTTCGCGTGAGGCGCCCTAAATGAAGGAGAAGAAGCGCGTGTTCAAGCTAAACGATGGCATCAACCATTACAAGACGCTGCAGGACGAGGCCGGACGATCAAGCGGTCCATCGTGTGATCTCAAATCAGAGTGCGGGCGTAGTCTAACAAATGTTATCATGCAACAGGTTTACTAGCCTAGATTGAGGTCTACCAACCATGTAGACGCATTTCTAGCCGCCCTTCCGCTCTACAAGATGTATGCGCAGTTTCAGGATGCCGATGACTCGCGTCACATCTACGCGTGGTTGCAAGCGTCCCTGAAAGCCTCGAAGGTATTTCACGCGTTCTGGGGTGCCAGGTGTACTCCCAACGCTAACGTGCCATCGACCTCTGTGTAGACAACGCTGGGACCCGCTGCGCCATGCGCCACCACTGCCTCCGAGGGACGGGGATGATCCGACGGATCCCGACACAGTCTCCAACCCACTGGACCAGACTCAGCGCCGTCAGCTCGAAGAGCGCACCGCACCAACGCGCTCGAACATACCGCAGGCGTTGCCTATCGTGAACCCCTCTCGGAGAGACTATGGCTTTAGAAGCAGCGAAGATCCATTGAAGGTCGCGAACGACTGGGCCAAAGGCCTGCTGGGTTCATACATCGTAGGGCCGAGAGCCTCGACAACGGCAGATGTAGACGAGCGCCTCGCGCTGCGCCAGCGCTATCTGACGCCGCAGCAGACCACTCCCTCGGAGTATTGCGCCCGACTGGATGGTCAACTGCACGCCTCAGATGCAGCGCATCCCGATGGTCCTCGTTCCCGGTGAGACCGAAGATGAAGATAATGGCCAGTTCCAGGCCTGGGTTGAGAATTCCCGTAAGTTGCCGTCAATTGATGCTCTTCGAGCAAGCTATAGAAAGCAAGATGTTCTTCTTGAACGGCGACTCCGCTTCATGTGGGCGAAGAAGAAGGCCCGCCAACAAAATCGCCATGGTCAAAGACCACGCGCCCAAGGCGCCAATCGTGTGGTTCGAGATACTCCGCGCCGTGCGTCTACGTCCACGCCTGCGGCGCCAGCTCACGCTTCGCACTCGAGCACTCGCTCGGATGTGTCATCGTCTCGTTCTAGCGCCGGAAAGCGCGAGGCGACCGACGAGTTGGCTTCGAGCTCGGTGAGCGTCTCGGGTGCTCCCGATCAAAAGCGTTAACGGCGTCCGGGCATTCTTGCCTCAGGGGAACCTCGTACTCCCACGACGGTGGCTCGCCCCGCCACTTCACCAGATATTGGGTATGACCCCGGTGACGACGTCGCTTCAGAAGCCGCTCCACATGGAAGTGAAGCTCTCCGTGCTTATCGAGCAGAGCAGGAGGTCGGCGAGCCGCCGCTAAACCCTGAGGCTGTGCGAGCGCAGTTGTCCGAGCTGGAATATCAAGCCGGGCGTGGGCGCGACCACCGCGACTGGGTCGGGAGGCAGTTTGCGCAGAACGACGACGCGCTCCGCGTTGTTGAGCGTCGGCTCCACGATCTTGAAGATCCACCGGATGACCGGATGGGTCGGTTGGAGCGCTTTGTTCAGGCGCTGCACGACCAAGTCCAGATCCTGCGCGGGCAGGTTGACGTGCTGGTGCAGTTGCAGCGGGGTGCTGCCCCTCCAACGGTGCCGGCGCCAGCGCCTCCGCGCTCACCTGGCTCGGGTCGCGGTAACGCTTGAGCAAGCCCACGTAAAACACTGGGTGTGTGCGCATCTTCTTGGGAAGGTTAAGCGTGTACGCAAGGCCCTTCTTGGCCACGACCTTAAACGGTCCGATGAAGCGAGGACGCAGCTTAGTCTTGAAGACCGCAGAAACTGCATGTGTAGGTAGGTTTTTCGCGTTTAATAACACCAGGTCTCCGACCTCAAAGTTTTCCATATTACCCCGGCCTCTAGCGTCAGCTTGTTCCTTTTGAACGTCTTGGCTATCAGCCATTGCGTCTCGCACATGCCTTAAGACATTCAGACGGATCGACAAGAAGTCGTCCAGTTCCTTACAAATATCACGAGAGCTGACATCAGCAAGCCTATCGGCTAACTCTCCCCTACCAAGCCCAGAGTCACTACGTGACGGCGTCAACGGGACGCGAGGGTGAGTAAGCCCGTTCACGTAGAACGGAGTGAAGCCTGTCGAGGCATGCACCGCATTGTTCAACGCGAACTCAACGAGAGGGGGCATCGCGCTCCAGCGCTTAGGCGTCTCCGCACAGACACTGCGAAGAACGTCTTCGACGACGCGGTTCGCGCGCTCAGTTTGACCATCGGTCTGGGGGTGATCCGCCGTGGACATATCCAAACGAGTGCCAAGCACCTGAAAGACGGACGTCCAGAACTTCCCCGTGAAACGAGGATCTCGATCCGAGACAATAGACTCAGGCAGCCCATGCTGCCGAAATACGCGGTCGATAAACAGCTCCGCTGTACCAGACCCGTCAATGGTGTCCGGCACTGCCGCCAGATGAACCATCTTACTGAGACGGTCAATAAAGACCACAACTCCCGTGTTGCCTGCCGAATCCTTCGGTAAGCCAAACACAAAGTCCAGGCTCATGGACTGCCAACACCGGGACGGGACAGGCAAACTTGCCAACGGCGCCGCCGAATGTGGGGAGGGTTTCACCCGTTGACACGACTCACAGGTACTCACGTACGTCTTAACCCACTTGTACAGCTTGGGCCACCAGTAGTGGCGGCTCACAGAGCTGTAGGTCTTTTCGCGACCAAGGTGGCCGCTCAAGGGAGAGTCATGAGCCTCATAGAGGATACGATACTTAAGGTCCTCGTCGTGAGGAACGACGACGCGGGGCGTGTCATCCGATCCAGTGCTGTAATACAGCAGATCCCCATCCAGGGAGTAGCGATGTAATCGCGCCCGCAACCGCGCAGACAACTTGAGATCCGAGTCTCGAAACTCCGCGCTCCCCAGCGTCCGTAGCAAAGCTACACAACTCTCATCACGTGCATACGCGACACGGATCATGTCAGTAATCGACGAAGTCACACTCGTGACGTGAGCGAGCTCGTAATCAGACCTGCGTGACAACGCGTCGGCCAGCGCATTCTGCCGACCGGGCTTATACGTCACCTCGAAGTTGTACTCCGCAAAGAACGAGAGCCAACGGGCCATCCTCTGCGAGAGGTGAGGCGACTGTGTCGCAGTGCGTAAGGACGCGTGGTCTGTGAAGATCACAAACGGCTTGGAACCGAGCAGATGGACCCTGAACTTGACGAGGGCATACTTCATCGCGAGTAGCTCCTTGTCATGGACAGGATAGTTCTTCTCAGCAGCCTTTAGCTGCCGAGACTCGAACGCAATGACCCGCTCACGCCCATCGGCGTCTGCTTGAAGCAGTGCACAGCCAATGGCAAAATCGGACGCGTCACACACGACGCTGAACGGCCGATCGGGGTCTGGCAGTGCCAGTATCGGTGCCTGAAGCAGGTTTTCCTTGACTGCTTCAAAAGCTCTTTGCTGCTCGGCATCCCAACACCATTCAGCATCCTTCTTGAGAAGGTTAGACAATGGCTGTGCCAACTCAGCATAATTCTCGCTATCTTGTGCAAATAGTTTGCCAGACCCAGCCACTTGCGCAGGTCTTTCGGGTTCGCAGGAACCGGCCAGTCCACAATGGCCTTGACCTTGGCAGGGTCCGCTCGGAGACCACGCTTCCCAATGAAGCATCCCAGACAGGGAATTTCTTCAGCACCGAAGATGCACTTGTCGGCATTGGCGTAGAGCTTGTTCGCTCGCATACACTCGAGCACGGCTCTCAAATGGTCGATGTGGTTCTCCATATCCGACTTCCCGTGCTCCGCATGACTGTGGACGAAGATGTCGTCAAAGTACGTCTGCGCATATGCGCGATGCGGCCGAAACAACTGCGTCACAAGACGATTAAACGTTGCCGGTGCGTTTGACAGCCCTTGGGGCATAACCACCACTCCCAGAGCATACCGCTCGGAGTACTCACCGCAGTGAGAGGGATATCACTCGCTCTCATGAGCAGCTGATAGTAGCCATCGACCAAGTCGAGAGCGCTGTACAACGTGCACCCAACCATGTTGTTCTGAAGAACATCCTTGCGAGGTATCGGCGTTTGTGCCGGGATAGTGGCCACGTTAAGCTTGTTGAAAGCATGCACAATGCGCCACTTGCCGTTCGGCTTCCTGACACAGATTGTCGGCGTCGAGTGCGGGGACTTGCTTTCGCGCACCAGTCCTGCCTCGTTCTTGGCACGAAAGAAGGCGTCAATGACGTCACACTGTTCCTTGGGAAGTGGCCACTGGCGTGTGACGCAATATTTGGTTCCCGGAACCAAGTCAATTTCATGACGAACGCCTTGATCAGGAGGTAGGCCCATAGGCGGGTCCTTCGAGACAACGTCTCCGAACTCCACTACCAACGGGTACAACGGATCTGACGGATCCTTCAAGATGGCTGAGCCACTACGTTTATTAAGCGCCTGCTTAGTGTCCTCCAGGACCACTTCGTCCAATAGTGACGACGAGTTTAACTCTTCTTTTGGTCGTATCATGACCACTTCGGCTAGATCGCCCGCCTTTAAGGCCTCGAGGAGAGCACTCACGGAGGGAAGAGCTTCAAGGCTGATGTCACCATTGACGTCTCCCGTCAGCCCATTCACAAGCGTGTATAGCTGCTCGCAGCACTCGCGTGGAGCTTCATCGCTCGACACGCTCGACGCCGCAGACGCTCTGCGTCTCTTCCTCCTCCTCCTCCGCGCCCGAGGCCGAGAGGATGAGGGGGACGTGGCGGCAGCGTCGTCACCACATCCAGGCGACAACGCGCCTCCGTCCATCGTGGACGCCAGCGAGGAATCGCCAAAACGGCAATCCTTGGTCATGAAGTACCAGGCGAGACACGCTCCGCCTTGTCCCCCGCAGGGCCATGCCCAACGGGCCGCGACAAACCGTCGCCGAGCGTCGAACGCCCCAAAGTCGATGGAGTACGTGCCATCCCACGCGCACGAGGGGAGCCGAGCTCCGAGTGCCGCGACATACCGTCGCCAGGCGTTAAACGCCCCTGAACCAGCGGAGTACGTGCCGCCCCACAAACGTCCGACGAGCGGTGCTCGGGACCGGCCGACGTATACGACGTCGCGCCCATTCCGGGAAGTGCTTCTCCAACAACGGCGTTGTCGACACGCCGATGTCCAGCACAGCGACCGACTCGGTCCAGTGCTCGCGCCAAAAGCGCTTCTGTGTCCTGGTAGAGGTGGGTTCATGACTCGCCAAAGCCCCACCAGGAGAGAAGTGCGTAGCACCTAATGTTTTCGACCTCCAGTCGATCCAAGGCTCATGGCGTTCCAGCCACGCCATGCCAAGGATGAGGTCATACCTTGAATCCAGGTCCAAGACCAAACAGCGTTCCGTGCTGTCAAAGTCAAGGAACTTGACGCCCAAGTCCATGGGGACCTTGGGCACCGTGACACGAGTGCCCGTCGCCAAACGGACAGTGACTATGTCACGAGAATGCGCGCGAAGCGCCACAGTATATAACTCGCTGCCCTCCATGGAGGAACGCCTGGCGTAATTGCCAGACGCCCCCGAATCAATCAAGATCGTCCACGGCTTCTCGAAGCCCTTCACAGTCGCAATGACGACCAGCAAGCCCGGCTTGCATTTACGTTCCGTGTTTGAGAGTACGGCTCTCTTCGGGACTAGACTCCGTTGTCCTCCCCCTCCCTGAGGCACTACAGAACCTAGTTCTTCCCCAGTAGGCCGCCCCGCGCCTACTGGGAGTCGCTGTTTCCCCGCGACGAACCAGCCTTGTGGCTCAAAGCGGGGCCGCTCCAACGAGCAGATTGCTGTTTGCGCAGCGGGCAACCCGGCCGCAAGTGCTCGGTGCTGCCGCAGGTGTAGCAACGGCGGATATCGCGGCGCTGCTCAGCAGCCCGAAGCTCGGCTTCGTCACTTTCAGCGTAGCTGAGGTCCATAGGTTCAGGACCGTTCGACGTACTCGCCTGTGGCGCGCTCCAGCCGACGCGAGCGGACTTGAAATTGTGCTCGGCGTTCAACGCCACGGCCACAGCTTCCTCGAACGAGGTAGGACGACTGCGGAACACTTCCGTGCGAGCCACTCCGGTCCTGAGACCATCCATAAACACCGTGACGGTGACAGACTCAGGCAGCGGTTCAGCGAACATGCCGGCGATGAGCGTGCGTAGCTCCTGGACGTAGTCCACCAAGTCCTTTTTCCCCTGACGGCAAGCCAGGAACTTGGACCGCACGCGGTATGCGTGGTTCGGCGGCGAGAACACTCGTGAGAGCTGTTGCTTCAGCTCATCCCATGTCGGGAAGGCTTGGTCTACCGACGACCCGCTGGTAAGCGCCCACTCACGAGCTCTTCCGCTGAGCTTAGAGATGGCAAGCGCGACGCGCTGGTGCTCCGATTGAAGCAGGGCAGAGCCCATGGCCATTTCGATCTCGCGGATCCAGAGCAGGAGATTCTCCCCCTCCAGACCCTCGAACGACTTGACACTCAGCATGAGTGGCTTGGGTCGAGTCGATCCGGCTTGCGACACGGCCGACGCCGCTGCAGGCGCCGTCGCGCTCATCCGCTGCTGGATGTGCTCCAACAGAGCATTCTCGTAGCTTGAGAACGCCTCGAGACGCGCGTTGATCGCGTCCGGGCCTTGCGAGGCAAGGAGCGCCACGCCCTCCGGGCCCAACAGAGACATAAGTTTTTTAAGCGCCTCCTGCTGGCCGGGGGCCAAATTCGCGAACGCAGCTTGCTCCATCCTCACAGAGGTACAGTCTAACAGACTCAGGTGAGGGATTGACTACGAGTGCTACCAAGTGCAGCGGGGCTGCCGTAGCTCCTTGCGTAGAGGAAGACTTTACGACTCAAAGAGTCCAACAGGGTCCTATCCGAGGACCCACGAAAACAAGTCAGAGACTTCTTGCAAAAGGCAAACTGTATTCATTCTCTTATCTGCGGCTCCGCCGCCTACGGTGCAAATACCTGCACTTACTATCGACATAACTAACTCTAGTTCATTCTCAATGACTGGCCAGTGGCCCAGGGAGTAACCCTTGGTGTATCGCACACCAAAAGGGTAACCACAAGGGTAACCTCCGTGTAACCCCGTTACAGAAGAAGCCGTTGCTCCATTCTCCGACCGTGATGCCGTTGTGGTCGACACCTTCGCCGAGTTCGAGCTTGTTCGGGTACACGAACTGGGTTGTTGGTTTGGCTGGTTGTTGGTAAGTCCTGGCACTTGCTTGGACTGGCGACAGTAAATTGGTTTGTGTGGAGAGAGGGAGGGAGGCCTTCGTTTCGAGGTGATGTCGATTCTTCGCGGTGGAGGGGGCTGCAACTAAGTGTCGTCTTCGAACAAAGAGCCATTCAGGAAGAGGACAACCATGAACTGAGAGTGTTCATTGAAGAATCATCCGCCTGTATCATCGAGAAATCTCGAAAGCTTATCTACCAGCTCTCGGCTGGAAAAGGCTCGAACGTGGATGTATGTTGTACATCTGTACACTCTTCCTTTAGAACTCCGCATATGCCTCCGACTCAAATGTAGAAGTGTGGAATCGAACTGGAAAGCGTCGAGTGAGTGACCACTCCCTTGTCATTATTAACTGGAAGCCTGTTCAACTGTTAGGGCTGGATGTTTCTACTGGTGTACGTAGCATTCAAAAGTGGAGCGAGGCCCGAGAGAGTAGGTCCCGGGCTCGTAGGACCCCACGCTGAGCGATGGCACAGGGTCCACACACAAACGCGAGCAGGACGTCCTCTGCATTGTTGCCAGGGATGGAAAAGAGCTCGCTAATGTTGACTCGAAGGATGACGATCCCGATAGGGATGGCCAACCACAGCACCGACACCAAACCGGACGCGACGCTGATGTAGATGAGGAACGGGTACTCCACCGAGACTGAGAGATGACCCAAGAGATAGAGACCGGCGTACATGCCGATGACCAGCGAGTATGGAGCGAGTCCGAGGCGTTTGCTGATCTGCACCATCGACACCACGGGGCACAGGATCGCCATGAAACCTATAGGAACCACAACGGAGTAACCAAAGACTCTGAAAATCTGCTACGACCTGGACGTAGATGTTCGCACCGTTGGGGACGCAGTCGTCGAAGCAGTCGAAGCATTCGGTCTTCCAGGCGCCAAGCACGATGCCGTTGTAGTCGGTGCAGCGTCCACGCTTCAAGCAACGTCGGAGATGATTCGAATGTGGTCTTGCTCGATGGAGCAGTAAGGTTACCGTCGAAGCGACAGGTTTGGCTTCACATGCTGACTCTACAGTAGACACCTTCCATCGTAAATGCCTCGGTATGATACAATGGAATCTGAAGAAGTCTCGAACGTTTTCTATTCTGCCACGCGCACGACACAACCTTATCGTCGCCCAAGTAAACGTACAAGCTCTCTCAAATACATCATAACTCGCTCTCTCTCTCCTGTGACCATACACTGGGTTTATCCGAAGGTGTATCCTGGCAGTGTGGACCGTGGCAAGATGGCAAACGTGTTGATCTCGAAGGACTCGGCGTGTGCAGCCATCTGCGCGACGGAGCAGCAGCAGCAGAAGACCGAGGCGAACACGTCTTCCGTCAACGACCCCGGGATCGAGAAGAGGTAGCGCATGCGGAAGCGGATGCGGATCGTGAAGAGCGTCACCAGCACGCCCATGATCACGGCGAGCGTGCTCACCACGTCGAACTTGGTGATGGCCGCGCCGATGACGAGCGCGTCCACCGACACGTACGAGAAGAGCACCGTGAAGAAGTTGGCGATGCCCAGCCGCGCGCACACCTGCGCCATGGAGACGCCCGGACAGAAGAACGACGTGATGGCTGGCACACACAAAGGAGACACTGTTAGTTAAGCCCACGTCTTGGATTAAAGCAGGGCGAACTCACTCACCATTGGGGACGCACATCATGTAGCAGCTACTGAAGAGTCCCATCTTCCACTTGCCCACGACGAGGCCGTTGTGGTCGACGCCTTCGATGGCGGGCGTCGGCGCCATGGGCACGCTCGCGTCATCGGCCTTGCTGCTGGGCATTGAGCTCGTCGTTCAGGTCGCCTACCAAGCTCGCGTACTTTAACCGAATGTGCGGCCCTGCACCGCGACGGCGGCACCGCTGTATCCTGGACTGCGACTCTTCATGCGGATCCGCGCCCGGTCAAGCACAGCGAGCGACGCTTCCAAGGCGGCGGCCAAGTGCGGCGCTTCCTCGGCGCTAGGAGATCGGTTGCAGAGCGCAAGCAAGCATGGACGAGGAAGAGTGGTGAAAGTCAATGGAGGTGCTTGCTGCTGTTGCTTTCGAGGGTGGGGTAGCACTTCCTCCTTGCTCGAGAACCTTCAAAACGGACGAGCTGGAGACTGGTTGCGCGCGGACATCGGAGACCTGAACACGACGACGGCAGCCTCGGCCACGCGTGTTTGAACTCGGTGGCGAGCTCGCCTGGTTTCTTGCTGCTGCAACTTGAACAAGCGGGTCGTTCACTGGTCGTCAATCCGCGTCGATCGGCAAAAAGATAGACGGAGCGCTGCGAGTGAACTGCAACCAGGTCAAGTTCAAGGCGGTAAACCGTAGACAAGGCGAAGGCGCGGCCGTGACTGTCACAGGCGGCGAATCTCGCCTTGAAGCTGCGCCCTCACACACGTCGCTGCACTTGCTCGCTCCAGTTGCCTGCCCAATGGCCGACTGCCAAGCGCGAAATATTAGGCCAGCAATGCTTCCCGGCGAGCCGCAGGGCCAGCACGTCAGCTCAGCTGGACGACCGACAGACGAAGGGCAACTACAAGCGCTTGAAGCTGCACAACGCGGCAAATCCCCACCGCCCGTCGCATGTGGATCTTGAGCGCTTGAAGCTCAAGCTGCCTCTGGTTTAACGCTTCTACAACATCTGCAAGCCCGGCCGGGGGACCCGCGCGGCTAATCCCTCCTGCGCTCGTTGAGCTGCTGTCTGCTGTATAACAATAAGGGCTGTCCTGGAGCTTGTCCGCTTGAACCTCTGCACGCCAGCCTGCCAGACCGGAGCTCCAGCGCCGCAGCCACCTCCGCCAACATCAACCTCCTCTTGCAGTTTGGTGCAATTCGCTGCTCTCATCCTGGCGCAAGCTGCTGCTGCAATCAAGTTGCCCTCGGGTTGCAGTTGCAGGCAGGAACGCCGCGCCGCTCACTCGCTGCTGTTGCTCTGGCATACCATCTGCAGCAGGTCAAGCCACGTGAGTGTGCGCCAAATGCACCGGAATGGCCCCCAATGCAAGTCGCCGCTGGCCGACCAGAGTCCCCATTGGCATGGCAACGATCCCACCCGGCCTGAAGTGAGATGGCTACACTGTTAATGCATACCGCGCCAGTGTACAGTACATCTCCATTTCACGGTCTCCGTCAAGGGAGACCCGTGAAATGAGCGGCCTCGCAGAACCCCACGATGAGCAAAGTGAGCTGCTCGCGCCTTTGAGGGGCGTTTGTCCAATCGCAACTAACCTTTGAGCAGGGGGAGAGGGCTCTGGAGCCAAAGCCTGTCCACCCGCTCGAGCTGTGCATCAAGTGCTCTTGCTTGATGCAGTTCTGGGGACCATTCCTGGCCGTGCTGGGTGCCGTGTGGACATCCCGCGCCGCGAGCAACATGAACTCGGCGCTTTACATGGCCCGAGCATACTGAGCCCAAGTCATTTGACCCATACGTTGGCCCGTTTTGCGCAAGCACGAGGATGGGCTGTGAGAAATCAACCGACGTGCAAGGCCAACACCGGCAGGGCCTCCGTCCAGCCAGCGCATGCGAGCCACCACAGCACCCAACAGCGTCTTACTCGACACCTTCCGTTGCCACGAGCACGCGCTCATGGCTACCTATATTAACACTATTGGGGGGGGGGCCGAAACGATGGCTTCCGCCTCTGTTTGAACATGCTTGGTGTGATGAACACCAAAGAGTCGTGGACGGCGCAAAGAAGAGGCAAGATCGCCACTCGCTGATTGGCCAGGTCCCTTCACTATGGCCTTTTTCTCGCCCGCTCACTTCAGCATCTTCTGGTGGTCTCCGCCATACAAAAACGCATACAACCGCCGAGCGCTGCTTCGGCTCAAAAAGCCGACGGCCTCCGACGTTGCCCATTCCGCAATCTGCGCCGCGCCCCGCACTCCCCCGGCCCGCAGTCAGACACTGACAGAAGACAGACACAGAGAGAGACCCGGCCCATGTTCCGCCTCCACCGCCGCGCCGCCGCCTCGCTCTCGTCCGCCTCCTCCAGCCGCCTGACGGCGCTCGCGCCGCGTCGCCCTCATGCGCGCGGCTTCCGCACGATCCCGGGCGAGGGCGCCGACAAGCGCGCGCTCTTCCAGCAGAAGGGGCTGTACCGCCAGCTCGAGGAGAAGGACAGCTGCGGCGTCGGCATGATCGCCAGCCTCAAGAAGAAGCCCTCGCGCTCCACCGTCGTGCAGGCCAACGAGATGCTCGTGCGTATGTCCCACCGCGGCGGCTGCGGCTGCGACCCCGCGTCCGGCGACGGCGCCGGCATGCTCGTGGCGCTGCCCCACGAGTTCATCGCGCGCGTGGCCCGCGACGGCGAGTTCGGCGCCGCCGCCAAGCTGCTCAGGCTCGAGAAGGAGAAGTACGCCGTGGGCAACGTCTTCTTCAACAAGAGCGCGCCCAACGACATCCCGCGCACCAAGAAGACCTTCGACGACATGGCCGAGGCCATGGGCCTCAAGGTCGTGGGCTGGAGAGCCATGCCCACCACGTCCAACACACTGGGAGCCACGTCGCTGGCCTCGGAGCCCCACGTCGAGCAGGTCATGGTGCTCAACGAGAACCCCAACCTGTCCGGAGACGACTTCGAGAAGGAGCTCCTGCGCCTGCGCAACGTCGTCACGTCCGTGAACGAGAAGAAGTTCTCGGACTTCTACGTCAACTCGCTGAGCAACCGCACCATCACGTACAAGGGCCAGCTCACGCCCGAGCAGCTCTTCGAGTACTACGACGACCTGTCCGCCAAGGACTTCACGTCGTACGTGGCGCTCGTGCACTCGCGCTTCTCCACTAACACATTTCCGTCCTGGGACCGCGCGCAGCCCAACCGCATCATGTGCCACAACGGCGAGATCAACACGCTGCGCGGCAACAAGAACTGGATGTACGCGCGCGGCGGCACCCTGCACAGCTCGTACTTCGGCAACCGCACGTCGGACCTGCTGCCCGTGTGCTCGGACTCCAAGTCGGACTCCGGCAACTTCGACGCCGTGCTTGAGATCCTGACCAAGGCCAGCTCCTGCAACCGCTCGCTTCCCGAGGGTATGATGATGATGATCCCCGAGGCCTGGCAAAACGACCCGCTCATCGCCCCGCACAAGAAGGACATGTACAAGTACCAGTCGCTGCTCATGGAGCCGTGGGATGGTCCGGCCATGATGGCGTTCACGGACGGAAAGTACATCGGCGCCACGCTGGACCGCAACGGCCTGCGTCCGAGCCGCTACTACGTCACCAAGGACGACCACGTCCTGCTTTCGAGTGAGATTGGTGTGCTGGAGCACCTGCCCGAGAAGGACATCAAGTACAAGCGCCGTCTGGAGCCCGGCAAGATGTTCCTGGTGGACTTCGAGCGTGGCATGATCGTGTCGGACGATGAGGTCAAGAAGTCCGTGAGTGAGAGCCGTCCTTTCAAGAAGTGGCTGGACGAGAACCTGGTGTCGCTGTCGGAGCTGACTGCCACGAAGAAGGAGGCCCCTGTTCAGCAGCGCCGCCACCACAACTACGCGGAGCTCAACCGCCGCCTTAACATGTTTGGTTTCACTACCGAGACGATGGACTTGCTCATGATGCCGATGGGTATCACCGGCAAGGAGCCTCTTGGTAGCATGGGTAATGACGCGCCGCTGGCTGTGCTGTCGGAGCAGCCCAAGCTGCCCTTCGAGTACTTCAAGCAGCTCTTCGCGCAGGTGACGAACCCGCCGATTGACCCCATCCGTGAGGAGCTGGTTATGAGTTTGATGTGCCCTGTGGGCCCGGCTGCGAATGTGCTGGATGCGTCTGCGGAGCACGCCAAGCGTTTGATGGTGGAGCACCCGGTCATGTCGAACTCGGAGATGGAGGCCCTGAAGAGCACCAACAACGCCGACTGGACCCCGAAGGTTCTGGATGCGACGTTCGCTGCTGGAAGTGGTGGTCGTGGTCTCGTTGAGGCGCTTTACCGTCTGTGCGAGCAGGCCACGGATGCGCTTGTGAACGAGAAGGCCCCCATTATCGTACTCTCGGACAAGCTTGCGGGCGTGAACCGTTACCCGGTGCCGTCGCTGCTTGCCGTCGGCGCTGTCCACCAGCACCTTCTCCGAACGCAGCAGCGTACGAGTGTTGCGCTGTTCGCGGAGTGTGGTGACGCCAAGGAGGTGCACGACTTCTGCACCCTGCTCGGTTTCGGCGCTGATGCCGTCAACCCCCACATGGCGGAGATGGCGCTGAGCAAGATGAACGACGAAGGTCTCCTGTACGCGCACTCCAAGACGGAGATGTCGAACTCCGAGGTGTTCGACAAGTACCGCGCTGCTGTGGGCAAGGGTATCCTCAAGGTCATGTCGAAGATGGGTATCTCGACGCTTCAGTCGTACAAGGGTGCGCAGGTGTTCGAGGCTGTTGGTCTGGGTGACGACATTATCAGCATGTGCTTCGAGGGCACGAACTCGCGTATCCAGGGTACGGACTTCGAGGCCCTGTACACCGATATCTCGCGCTTCCACGAGGCCGGTTACCCGCTGCACTCGGACATGCTTCCTCTGATCCGCAACCCGGGCAGCTACCACTTCCGTAACGACTCGGAGGTGCACTACAACTCGCCCAAGAACATTGTCGCCCTGCAGCGTGCCGCCCGTGAGAACTCGCGTGAGGCTTACGCGCAGTACGTGGAGGAGACGAACGAGCTGTGCAAGCGCGTGAACCTCCGTGGTCTTCTGGACTTCAAGTTTGTGGATGAGGACAAGATGCCGAAGCTTGAGGAGATGGAGAGCGTCGCTGATATCGTGAAGCGCTTCAACACGGGTGCTATGAGTCTGGGCAGTATCTCGCAGGAGACCCACGAGGCTCTCGCTATTGCGATGAACACGATTGGCGGACGCAGCAACACTGGTGAAGGTGGCGAGGACGTAAAGCGTTTCACGACGCCTGGCGGCCCGCCCAACCTTCGTCGCTCGGCTATCAAGCAGGTTGCTTCGGGCCGTTTCGGTGTGACGATGAACTACCTGACGAACGCCGACCAGCTTCAGATCAAGATGGCCCAGGGAGCGAAGCCCGGTGAGGGTGGTGAGCTGCCCGGCCACAAGGTCAGCGACTACATTGGCTCGATGCGTCACACGACGCCTGGCGTTGGTTTGATCTCTCCGCCGCCTCACCACGACATTTACTCGATTGAGGATCTTGCTCAGCTGATTCACGATCTCAAGCACTCGAACCCTTCGGCGGAGGTCTCGGTGAAGCTGGTGTCTGAGGTTGGTGTGGGCGTTGTGGCTGCCGGTGTGGCCAAGGCCAAGTCGGACCACATTACCGTGTCGGGCCACGACGGTGGCACCGGTGCTTCTTCGTGGACGGGTGTGAAGAACGGCGGTCTTCCGTGGGAGCTGGGGCTTGCTGAGACGCAGCAGACGCTTGTGCTGAACGACCTGCGCTCGCGCGTGAAGCTGCAGACAGACGGACAGCTCAAGACTGGCCGCGACGTCATGGTTGCTGCTCTGCTTGGTGCTGAGGAGTTCGGCTTCGCGACGGGCCCGCTGATCGCTCTTGGCTGCATCATGATGCGCAAGTGCCACCTGAACACGTGCCCCGTTGGCGTTGCCACGCAGGACCCTGAGCTGCGCAAGAAGTTCCAGGGCCAGCCTGAGCACGTGGTGAACTTCATGTTCATGCTGGCTGAGGAGGTGCAGGACTACATGCGTCGCCTGGGTTTCCGCAAGCTGGACGACTTGATTGGCCGTGCCGACCTGCTCAAGGTGAACCAGGACGCGCTGCACTACAAGAGCCGCAAGCTGGACCTGTCCCCGCTCCTGATCAACGCCAGCACGCTGAACGAGGGCGCTGGTGTGAAAAAGGAGATGGAGCAGGAGCACGAGGTTGAGAAGTGCATCGACATGCGTCTGATCGCCAAGGCGAAGGATGCGCTCGAGAGCAAGACCCCGGTGGTGATCGATGACGTTGCAACCAACCTGGACCGTACGCTCGGCGCCACGCTGTCGCACGAGATCTGCAAGCGCTACGGCGAGCAGGGTCTCCCCGACGGCACGGTCCACCTGAAGCTCAAGGGCCACGGCGGCCAGAGTCTGGCCTTCGGTCTGGCCAAGGGTGTTCGTCTCGACCTGGAGGGCGACTCGAACGACTACGTGGGCAAGGCTCTGTCTGGCGGTGAGGTGGCGGTGTACCCGAGCCCGGACTTCTCGGAGCGCGCTAACCCGGAGAACGTGATTGTCGGCAACGCTGTGCTGTACGGCGCCACGAGCGGTGAGGCGTACTTCTCGGGCAAGGCTGGCGAGCGCTTCTGCGTGCGTAACTCTGGTGTGAAGACCGTGGTGGAGGGCGTGGGTGACCACGGTTGCGAGTACATGACGGGCGGCCGCGTGGTCGTCCTGGGCCCCACCGGACGCAACTTCGCGGCCGGTATGTCTGGCGGTATCGCGTACATCTTCGACGAGGACAGCAGCTTCCAGAAGAAGTGCAACATGGGCATGGTGGGCGTGGCCCCGCTGACTGAGACGGCGTCGGCTGCCGAGATCCAGGAGGTCAAGGCGCTGATCACCAAGCACCTCGAGCGCACGCAGTCGCCCAAGGCGCTGAAGCTGCTGGACAACTGGGACGCTTTGGTGACCAAGTTCATGCGCGTCATGCCGTACGACTACGAGCGGGTGCTGCTCGAGCGCGCGGCTGTCGTGAAGGAGACCAAGAAGTCGGCTTCCGCCTCCGCCTAAACCACAAGGATCAGTTAAGATATGTACGAAGGGAAGATAGTAAAGAGCATGAAATGTATAACCAAGGTAATCGCAGAACGGCTATGAGATTACAAAGTGCTCAAGAACCTCGCTGTCCATGCAGGTAGGCTCACGGCGGTGTGAACGCTTGCCGGTGGAGATTGTACCGCACCAAGCCTTATCTCTATACTACTGTACAACTGTACTGCGTAGCACGCACGTTCATTGGCATGTGAGATGGTTTTTCCTTGGGCGCAGGCTAGAAGTTCATTTTTGGTTCCGTAAGTATGTATATTTAGGACTGCGCCTTGCTCAGTGTCGACCATTCTTTCTTTTGAATTTACAGCACAACGAAATGACGAAGTGGCTCCGGAGGTCCGGCCAACACTCTGGTCAGCATGGATATCACTTCAAGTGGAGTCCGAAGGACATTATTCCGTCGAGCGATTCAAACGGCTTGATGGATATGCGAACACTGTGAGCTCTAAACGGATTCTATTGATTTGCCTTTTGACACCGTTGCCATGCTTGGTGATAAGCTTGCTGAAAGAACTTCCCCCCTTGGAGCCCCCAGAAGCTGGAGTGAAGAAAAACTGGGTCTTCTTCATCCGAGCTACAGTGGTGGCTAGTCTCATCAATGCAACACTTCTCGTTCAGATAGGCCAAGGCGCCCCACGGGTCAAGCTCAGCCGCATGCAAGTGACCTTTATATCGTTTCTGGCGGCGGCAGAGTCCCTCGCCTTCATTTATGCCGTTTGCTCAGCCACTGTGTTTCCGCTTCCGTTTGGCGTACTTTGCGTCGCCCCACCTGACCTTTTGGTCATGACAGTTTGCTTCATCTCCAGCTTTGCTGGCCCAGATCAACCAGCAAATAGCAGTGATGAACTGCCAGATCGCGCTGACGGTCATCCACCCGGTCTACATTTATGGGTTCGTCTCACTTACTGGCGTGAGCCAAGTGCTATTCCTACTCGTGCTGCCAATTATCAAGCTCATTGACAAGAGCGGGGTCAATCGTGCCCTTGCAGATTACTACGACTTGAAGCCCCAGTCGGTCATTTTTACCGTGGAAGTTTTCAACGCGCTTTACGTATCGAGCGCTCTTCAGAGCGCTTCATCGTGGGCGTTGACAGTTACGATCATGGTAATCGATATCGTGCGCTTCTTGTTCTCAATGCGCGATATTTTGGCGGTCCGAAAGGAAGTGAAGGTGCTCATGGCTAAAATTCCACAAGATCACCCGCTTGCCAAACAGAATTTTCTACAAGTGGCGATGAGGATTCAAGACAGCTTGGATGATACAAGACAACAAAGTTTTTGTGGTACAAGCATATTCAGAGAGGCTTCGACCAAAATGCTTGTAAATTTTAACGACTCAAGTGGGACGAATGCTCGAAATGGTTCTACGCCGGTACAACCGGAGACCATCAATCGACTTTTTGAGACTCGGAAAATTATCCCAATGGAGACCCTGGATGACGTTGTCCCGCAGCTTCAGACTCTCGCAGCGAGAAGTGGACCTTCTGAAGCGGATAATGCAGTTATCAGCTCGATTTTCTCGAAAGACGAACGAGCCTTGTTCATCAAAAAGAGTACTCAAGTACTCTTCATTACGGAGTACGTTATCCTGGTGGAGTATGTTGAGGTGGTCCTTCCCGTCATCTACGGTAAGCAACGAATGTAGTATCCGATCGTAGCCAGCTCACTCACACAAACTCTAACTGTGCATTTGCAGTCGCTTATCGCAGTGTTCTCTTCTACATGCCCAACCGTGCCTTCCACGCATCGATGACTGAGCTTACTATTGGGCAGCTGCTGTCGTCCGCTCTGAATGTGCTGGCCTACTGCTCACTGGAATTTTGTTCACTGATTACCTCGGCGATCGTATTGAGACGCACTCTGGGCATTTCACCGTGGCGACAACTTGGTTTTGAACTTGAGACGCATACGGGAATGATTCAGTCCATGCTGATCGAAATTCTGATCTACACTCAAATTTCGCTGGCACACCTCGGTAAGTTCAGCGATGTTTCTCCAGCAAATACCCCAAAACTAACATAAAGTACCCCTGTAAATGCTGATTTCAGCTTCAAATTTTCCTAATTGAATGTAAACTGAGAACTCCACTTCTATAACGATCGCGCGTAAGCTGCCTGTACTCGAAAACGTGTATATTTGATTTCTTCGTCGCGTTTCCGGATCTCTATCAAAAATCGCGAGTTAGGTGCAATGCAGACTACGAGCTGCTGTAGGACATCTCACTGGCGTACTCTGCGCTGCCCGTTGAGCTGGATTGGATGCTGGCGTAGTCGATGGCGCTCTTCTGTGACAACATCTTGGCACGGGCGCAGTCTCGCGCGCTCATGCTCGTGACCGAGCTGATGCATGCTGTACAGAACGTCACCTTCCGCTTGGACAACATCAGGTCCGAGTCCACGAAACTCAACTTGCGAGTCACCTTGCATGCATAGCACACGTGACTGAAGCACATCTTGCACGAGCTGTTGCTCTTGGCCAAGTCTCCGAGTCGCCTAGTGGTAATTGGTGACGAGCAAGTCACGCAAACCTTCTTCTTGTTGGGGGCTCCTCGCTGCTTGGACTCGGTGTACGCCTTGTCCAGCATGAACGAGAGCTTGCGCATCTGGCCACAGTACGAGTACTTGACACTGGACAAGAAGGCGGAAGCCATGCCAGGCACCACCAGCATCCGGATCATGTCTCCACACGGATCAAAGATCCCCGTTGCGTACATTTCCATCGCGTTGGCTCCTGCCTGGCGCCAAAACGCGATGATCGAGACGTTGCCACGAATCCGGTTGGGAAGGTCGTGGGTCTGAGGAAAGCTGACCGAGTGGAGGAGGTGATACCCGAGTCGATCGCCCTTCTGCGAGGTGACGAAGCCTGTGCCCTCGAGGTAGACGTAGTCTCGATTCTTGACGAGGTTCATGGACGCGAACGGAATGTCGAGCTCCATCCACTTAACGATCAGGGACTGGAACGGGTCCTCGAGTGTCGGTTTGACGATGGAGCTCAGCCAGCACTAACGTCATCGACGTATGAAGCCTTGATCCGCATCCTCTCCAAGTCTTCGCTCATGACTCCGTGCACGAGGTCGTCTACTTTGCCCTCCAGCGTTCCAACACACAAAATCATGGGGAGGCCGAGCCAGTGAGGCCGCTACTTCCTGCTGAATGCGCTGTGTCTCGACGTTCCGCGAACACTTTGAGCTGTTCGCGCTCCTTGATGCTCTTCCAGCGGTTCGGATCGACCTTGCCCTTGTCCGACGAGACGAACTTGTTGTACTTGTCGAGGTTGGACATGATGAGGTTGTTGGCGAGGTCTTGAAGCTGACGCTGGTCGTGCGGCGTGACATGAAGCTCCGGGAACGGATTCACGATAAAGCGGCCTTTGCCCATGGTGAGCGACTACGAAGGAACCTGGTGAAGTGGTGGCGAGAGCGCAAAAACCAAAGTGACTTGTAAATCTGAGACGCTCTACCGTTCCAAGAGAAGAGGGGGCACAGGAATTCTAGTCGCAAGGCAGAGGCGATAAGACGCGTGAGCTGCATAAGGACATCAGATGGATGTCTCCAGCGCTGATACCAAATGGTTTATACAAGTGATGAACACCCTGAAGTGGCCACTTTTGCATGACCCCAGAAGGGTGGAGCATCACAGTTGCGCGTGCAAAATGCTGTCGGACACCTGACTCATTGCCAGCATGAGGAGCTTACCAATCCAGTTCGCTAAACTAAACTTTACTATTTTGGTTTTGCCTGCAACTTGACTGCCATACCGTCCAGAAATGGCCCGGGCATATACGCTGCTAGATAAGAACGTTGTAAGCAGTTGTAATTCTAGCGGCGTGCGCTCGATGATCTCATCGATTTAATCGACGGCGTCTACTGTAGCTGGTTCTTGATCGACGATCCACGGGCTCAACTCTAGCGCCCTACGGCTGGAAGCTGCTCTCCGCTTGGAAGCGCCTGCAAGTCAGCTACTACGGCGGGAGATACTCGATCCACCGCGTACTAGCGTTGGAAACCTACACCAAGAGCACGTCGCTGCGGCACGTTCTCCTCGTCTGCTTAACCACTCCAGTGCCTATGGTCACCCTCGTACTTGCCCAGGAGCTAGTATCATTGCAAGACCCGAAGGAGAGGTGGAGCTCTAACTACGGGTTCTGGGTGCGGACATCGATACTGGTATTCGTTGGGATTCCTACGCTCACAGTTCAAGCCACGTACTTTATCGATGGAGTGAAGATCCCCACTCTTCGTCTGGTTCTGTTGTCGCTCGTCGCTTCGGTTGGAGTTATCACTGGATCGATGGCGATTTGTTCCCACCTCGTCTTTCCAGTGTCATTCTTCCTGTTGGCAATGTTCCCGGTACTCACCGTGGTGTTGGTTGTCTCGTTCCGAGTTATCATCGGCACCCGAATAATTCACGAGATCTTGGCCCATCGAGGTCAGTTGACCAGGTATCTCCACTTTGTCAACGCCAAGTGTCTGCTGATCTTCGTGTATCCAGCGTATGAGGCGTTATTTCGTGCTGCTCACGGGACTCAGTACCAGGTTCCGGTTATTCTGCTTCTACCAGTGATGAAGATCGCTCTGAAGAATATCATGTGCCGATGTACCGCACATATGGAAGACATGACGCCTGAAGCGGTGATATTCACGGTGGACTTGTTCAATTCGACTTACATGGCCACGTGCATGCAGAGTGCCTCTTCTCTAATGACCGTCACCGTGATCACTATCGTTGATCTATCGTTAACGATAACAATGCTGTACGGACTGAATCATCGAACCGCTAAAACACTGGCGAGATTTCAACTTTCTGCTGGAAATTATCAGAATTTGCTGAGCGACCTTTGTGTACTCTGTCGAACCCCACAAAGATTTGAAAAACAGAATCGAGACGGTATTCACGTGTACTCTCATCTTCGCTACAAACTATCCGCAGCGGATGAAAAGTTAATGCTCGTGCTGGACGATGTACCAAAAGGAAAGATCTCCGAGATTGCGTCTTCAAGATCGCCAAGCGTGGGGGATATCGTACCGCGTGAGAGTTTCTTGAATCTGTCCAGACTCCAGACCTCCTTCTCTCTAAGTCGGAATGGTGCAGTTCACCCTTTAGTTCCTGAGGTTACCAGTCCGAAGCCTGCAGCATGGGAGGAATCCGTTCGACCCACAGAGCGAAGCTCAACCCCAGTTTCCAGTTCTCACGACTTGCTGCTACTTCAGCATTCACTGGAGACGCTCTTCACGATCGAGTGTCTGGTAGTTGCCTCGTATCTGGAGGCCGTCATCCCCTTGCTCTACGCCAGCTACATCCTGGTCGTCGTGCACCTTCCAAGTGCTCGCTACCACACAGAGATGGTCGGTATAACCCTCGACAACGCGGCGCAACGGTCCTTCCCGTCTACCTGTTCGCATTTCTACAAGTCGTGACCATCGTGCTGCTGTTGATGGTGGTCAAGCGCAACTGCGGAGTGAAGGCTCTGCATCAATTGGCATTCGTGCTGGAGACCCAGATGTCAGCCATCCAGGGCAAATTGATGTTCTGGATGCTCATCACGCTGTGCTCCCGCCTCGTGCATTTCGGTACGTCCCTCCAACTTGATTAAGCAACCATTGCCTTGCTAGTCCTCTGACCGTTGTTTGCTACTGTACCAGGCGTCGACTTCACGTTCCAATTCGCATTTTGAATCCACTTCAACATGACCCCCTAATTCAAGCCCGCTTGAAGCTGGCCGCCCTCTATTAAAGCAGTCCACCCCATACAAACGCCAAGTCAAACTTCAGGGAGATCTTTTTCCTCACATCCCGAGAAGCTCCGATAAGGAATCAGGTCCAAGAGTCAAAGAGGAAGATGAAGGTGCTGAGCTCGCTGTTCCTGGCCGCCGTGGCGCTCGCCCCGTGCCACGCGCTGACCAGCGACCCGCCCGCGTCCGTGAGCGCCTCGGAGCGGCAGACGTGGGAGGCCTTCGTGGACTACGCGCTGGACTACGAGAAGAGCTACCGGTCCGACGCCAACGACCAGGCGCTCGTGCAGCACAGGTTCCGCGCCTTCGCCACCAACCTGCAGCGCATCGAGGCGCACAACGCCGCGTTCGAGCGCGGCGAGTTCAGCTTCACGCTGGGGCTCAACGACCTCGCGGACCTCTCGGACGCCGAGTACAAGCAGCTGCTGAGCTACCGCGCGCGCGACTCGAAGGGCGCCTCCGAGACGTTCTCCGTGAGCCCCGAGGACGTCAAGGACCTGCCCGACAGCTGGGACTGGCGCCAGCACGGCGCCGTCACGCCCGTGAAGAACCAGGGCCAGTGCGGCTCGTGCTGGGCCTTCTCGGCCGTGGCCGCCATGGAGAGCGCGTACCAGCTGAGCACCGGCAAGCTCGAGTCTTTCTCGGAGCAGGAGCTCGTGGACTGCACGCTTGGAGGCGTGGACGACTGCAGCCACGGCGGAGAGATGAGCGAGGGCTACGAGGAGATCATCAAGCACCACGGCGGCAAGATCGACCGCGAGGAGGACTACGAGTACACGGCCGAGTCCAGGGGCGTGTGCAACGCCAAGGACGACAAGGCCATCGGCCACTTCACGGCGTACGCCAACGTGACGTCCGGGGACGAGGCGGCGCTGCAGGCCGCCATCACCACCAAGGGCGTGCAGGCCGTGGCCATCGACGCCAGCAGCTTCACCTTCCAGTTGTACCGCCACGGCGTGTACAGCTGGCCGCTGTGCGGCAACGCGCCCGACGCGCTGGACCACGGCGTGGCGGCGGCCGGCTACGGCGTCTACAAGAAGAAGGACTTCTGGCTCGTCAAGAACTCGTGGGGCGACTCGTGGGGCATGAAGGGCTACATCATGATGAGCCGCAACAAGGACAACCAGTGCGGCATCGCCACGGACGCGTCATACCCGATTATGACCAAGGAGGACGTCGCGATGGAGCCCCGCCCCGTCGTCGTGGAGGAGACCACCGAGGTGGCCAGCATCATGTAAGAGACCCGCGACAAGTGGATCTTGTTGCCAGGCCGCTGCTTGTAAGGGTCGAAGGCCAACCGACGGCCAGACGCTGTTATGAATGCACGCAATGTATCGCCATGCTGCTGTTGGCTGTTATTGCTGAGCTTGTTCCTGAGGCAGCTCGTGAGCAGGTTGCTGGGGGATCTTTGTGTGGTGGCCACCGATTCCAGCGCGACTCGCTATAGCGACCGCGTGCAGATCGTTCGTGCGTTCCTTTGCGCGGGCGTTGATGGCCTTCACTTGATGTTGCTCAGCTCCGCTCCAAGTGCGTGGCGAGCCGCCAGTGGTGGTTGCTGCTGTACCGGTGCACAGCCAGCTGGCATTTTTAACACACGTCGCATGACGGGAAATCGGACATAACCGGATTCAACACCTAGACCTGCATTCTGGAAGGGCATAATCGACCCAAAAGATTGCGAGCGTGTACCCAGCAGGCCCAAATTGCGACCGTCTCATGTGGTTCATCGCAAATTGCCGCTGGGCCCCCAAGACACATTTTAGGCTGGAGCTGCGATGCTGAGGTCAGCCCGAATACATGTAGATACAAGAGGCAGCGGTTATTGCTCCTGAAGCTGTAACAGTTCAGTATATTTACGGCACTTAGCTTTTCTCCATGACGCTCCGTCGTTATAGTGAGAAGATAAGACTTCGACCTTGTCGGAAATCCCACGCCTGAAACAAACCAAACCAACCAAAGTGCGAACTTAAGGTTCGAATGAAAACTACGCGACCTTTGAACCATATTTCCGTCGGTTATTAGTTTATTACTGGGATGGTGCAATTCCGAACCAACTGCCGTGGTTTTGGGCGGATTGGTTTGGAGTTACGCCGTGGCCGCTCGAACTTGGGACTTTCTGGTTGGTCAAAACAGACGAACTATCTTTCGCAAAAAGCCGCATGCCTCACAAGGCCTGAGTGAACCTGTGGATGAGTCGCGCCCGACAGGCCGACATGGCTGGTGTCGGGCAATAACATCGGCGTTGGGTCGTACATACTAACGTTGTTGCACTTGAGGGAATACACAATTCGTTTTTCTTTGCCTCTTTCTCGTATTCCACTCGCTTGCGCAGACACGCCCCTGCCTAATCGGCGATTAGGCAGGTAGGTATTTGCGGCGAATGCACGGAGCGCGCGCCAGGATGCCACCCACCCTCGTGTAAACAGTAAGGCAAATCGCACTAAACGTCTTAGTCGTTGTATTGAAAAGCACGACCTGCACTACCAAGCAGCCCCGAATGCGATAATTCATTATTTTTGATCTGAGTATTCGGACTACTCTAAAGGTACTCCCAGCCATACACTACCTTGCATTGTGTGCACTTTAATACTTTAATACTGTGGATCATACATCCGCTTAAACCGCGAACACCCAAAGAATGAGGACGTGGCCCCAACAGATTAGTTGCGTGACTTAACGCGTTACTCGGTTTGGCTTAAGCTTTGTGTACTCCAGCCAGCAGATTGTAGGCTCAGCAGCCTCAACGAAAAGTTTCAGTTGTCGGTAGCTCGGCGAAGTGCATATCGCCATTCAAGCTCTACGCGCCAGCTTCAGCAAGTGAATTGCGGCACACGCGATACTCATGGGTGTGGTCCCGCAAGGGCACGTCCTCGTCACGGCAATTAGCACTATTATAGTACCAACACCAATATGTAGCAGCACTTCTAGTTGTAGATATTTCCAGCCAAGTCGAAGGCGACCTAGTTGACAATGCTCTGCGACATCGCAAACTTTCTGTTTTTGGCCGCACGCGAGTAGTCAGCAAGCGCTTGATTTAGACCAATCCGATGCTAGAGGTTTGTTGTGGTTTGGTTTGCTTTCGGTCGGTTCGAAGCACTTCAAACCAAACCGTGAAACCGTAACGAACCTGGTTTGCTGGTAATTTTGGTTTGGTTTGAACTTTGAACCTGGAGGTTGGTTTGGTTTGTTTCAGGCGTGGGAAATCCCCACGCAGAAACGAGGGAAGGGGAGTGCGATGACTCCTTCGGCCGTAAATTGATTTCGTATTATGACGCGTGAAGCAAAGTCGGTTTAGCAAAACATACTTGAGCATGCGATTTCTTACTGCAGAAGTCGAAAGACCATGAGTACTGGGCCAGGGCAAAATAAATATCTCTGCCACGGCCATGTTAAACAACCACCAGAAAGGCAGCCGATGCACGCTGTGAAAGATCGACAAACAGCAAAGCGCAGTGCTGCTTGAAAATGGGCGCTGCTCCCCCATTTAGATCCCATTTAAATGGGTATGCGGCCCGGCCGTGGAAACCGCGCGCCCAATAGCGGCCATACAAAAGGCAACATTGATTCTGAACGCAGCGCAATGACGGCCTTCAAGCGTCCGATCGCGCTTTGCCTCGCCAATCTGCAAGTTGGCAGCAGCGAAGCGGCGACCGGGTGCCCAGGGGCGTGTAATAGTGCTGTGGGCCTTAGCGCTGCATCTTACTGTAGCGCTGCAGCAGCGGCAGGAAGCCCCAGCACCAGGAGAATGGCCAAGGGCAGGAGGAAAAGATCGCGGCCGCCACAGGATAGCGGGCAGCTGCCCCAACTTCAACTGGGGCCGGCTGACGACGTCACGGGATGACGTCGGCCCTCTCCGTCGCCCAACCAGAATGACGCACCGTGTCTTTCTCCCAAGCAGCATGTGACGCGCTAAGGCTCGTTCGGCCCCCTCATTGGCCAAAAGCCTTCTGTAAAATCGTCCATTGGCCATCAGTGCGTGCGGGGCAGAGGCGGGGCGACGTCATGTCTCGGCTCGTACTTAGCGGGGAACCCTCACTTTTCGAGTGTCCATTGCTTGCAGGCGCAACGAGTGGACATGTTTTCCCTCGAATGCCCAGCAGCCCAGCCACAGGACCGTTTCCCTCCACTATAAAGCATTCCCGTGTTGGTTGGTGCCTGCCCACTTCGCGTTTTGCCAGCGGTTACCAACGTGCGTGCACCAAGCTCCAAGCAGCAGCATCGAACAGA
This sequence comes from Phytophthora sojae, assembly GCF_000149755.1. Classification (NCBI taxonomy): domain Eukaryota; phylum Oomycota; class Peronosporomycetes; order Peronosporales; family Peronosporaceae; genus Phytophthora; species Phytophthora sojae. The sequence continues at coordinate 792,866 of NW_009258124.1, forward strand.
GCCATGGAGAGTCTCCGCCCCGCCAGCAACAGCAACAGCAACAGCGCCCAGCTGCAGATCAGCTCCTTCGTGTCGCTCGACGCCGACGACGAGATGGCGCAGCTCATCCTCGAGGTATGCAATTACTTCAAATGGAGACAGTTGCAGCTCCTACTGTATCAGTCGCTAACGGAACCTTTTTGCCTATTGCAGGAGCTCTCGTACATGCGCCGCTCGTTCACGGGCGTGGCGGCCGAGATCGCCAGCTCGCCGTCCAGCGCGTCCACGGGCCTCAACGCCATCTCGGAGGACGAGGAGGAGGAGGAGGACTAGACTTCTGTCGGCCAGTCAGATCTCAATGCAATCAATAGAGAACCAACCACACGCGGAGAGGGACGGACGGGTGCATCACGCGGCCGGAACTCGCGCAGACCCCACTGCGGGCGCCGAGACCCGCGCGGCAGTGCGGTATTCGAGTAGAAAGAAGAGAGGAGAGGGGGATAGCAAATTGCAACGCGTTATTTATTGGATCAATGCAATGTCTTGCTCTATTTGTGGTGGGTCCTAGTGGCCGTGTCTTTCTGGTGGTGGTTCTCGCTGCAACGTGCGTCTACAGTAGATAGAGAGTTCTGGTGGTGGCGCGGTGGATCCACTGGGCAAAACGAGAGGACGGGAGGCGAGATGACGTGGATCCCCCTGCTCTTATGACACATAGTACTAGTAGGTTGAAGCGGCTTGCCGTGGGGCTGCCATTGCAAGCACATGGGCCAAGAGCCTCCACATGGCGCTCGTCCAGCTGAGCCGCATCTTGGCGAGCGGTGGAGATCTTCCGTGACGAAAACCCTCGACCTCGGGCTAATCTCATTGCGATCGTCCAGGACGAGCGACTGTTGAATTGGCGTCGGCATCCGGCACTCGCTCTTGAGGCCCCAACGGCTAGGCGAACGTCCAAGTGCAAGCCCATTGCCTGGCAACAAGCTGCAGTATTCTCCGCACACGCTCCTGGTGTGCAACTACGTATAACATGCTTGTGTATTGGTACAGTACTGCAGTGTCTATTTTTCTGAGGATACCTGGAGGTGGGATCCGCGCCTGTCAAGCCAATTTTACTACAGTCAAGGCACTGCCACTGTGAGGACGAGCCCGACGATTACAGTCATCCTTGGTACTCGCCGCTGGATAGTGCTGCTGCCCCGTGTAGGCATCGCAGAGCCAAGTGACAAGCAGCAACTCGTGGATTCCCCCGTCTATCTGATTCAGTCTCAGTTCCAGTCTCAATTCAACCGCCATGTTCGAGCTCTCAACGTCCAAGGACGAGTTCGTCTCCGCGTACACCAACAAGCTCGAGGTCGGCACCGCCGAGGACTTCGACCGCAATGGGCTGCGCCTCGGCCGCTGGGCCGCGGGCTCTTCGGCTGCTTGAGCGGCTGCGTCCCCAACGGTCTCACCTAAGGATTCTACCGTTGATACACTACTCTCCCCCCCTCTCATTCTTGGATGTATGCTGCAGGCTTCATGGCCTTTGTGTGCCCCGGCGTCTCCGTGGCTCAGACCACCGCTCAGCTGGGGCTCGTGCGCTTCAAACTGGTGCTGCAAGTCTACGTGGCGCTATGTCTGCTGCTGCTGTTGACGGTCGCAGTGGACAGCGCAGTGCTCAACTTGCTCTGCGTGGTGGCGGCTGTCGCTGCAGCGTCTGCAGTCGCCCGACTGAGGATGAAGATGCGCGTGCTGTTCGACATCCCGGGGAACGCTGTGCTGGATGTGGCCACCACATTCGTGTGCACTCCCTGTGCGGTCGCGCAGATGGCCAGTCACGCACAGGCCTACCAGCCAGGAACGTGCTCGTTCCGCGCGCGATCGACGCTGGAGGGATACGTGCGGCAGTGAAGTGAGGTCTGAAGCTCGACTGTATGGATACTTTTTTCTTTTGTTGTACCGCGCGGTGTGTGGGCTCGCAGAACTTCGGTTTGGGGTAGAAGCCGCTATCAGAATCTGAATATACGTACAAGAATTGGGATTTACCAAGCTGGCGTTTGTTCATGATAGCAAGCTGCATGCATTTTCTTAGATCCCGTTTCGCGCTTAAGTGACAGTTGAGTTTGGTCCGCGTTCATGGTAGGGCAAAGCTATGCTTGGGTATCGAACGTCTGAGCATGCGTTGAGACCACTGGCGCCCTTCTGCCTTTCTTACAACGATTTCAGCTTCCGCACTCGTCTGCTTCGAATACTAGAGTACTTCGTATCAAAGTAGTAGAAGATATACAAGTACGCGTTGGTAGGGGACGTCATACAGACTGTGGCTCTTGCTTGACCTACGCCGCGTTTTGGGTCAACTAAAAGCCTTAATTCCAAGCTGTTAGTAGCAGTTTTTGTAGGTTGTATCGTGTTGTAGAAAAATGTTGTGCTCGGACGCCAATGTATGCCGGCTAAAACATTTCGTGTATATATTGTCGATTGAGGAAGAATCCTAATAAAGTTGTCCAGATAAATTCGAGTGAAGGCGTATGCCTGTGCCGTCTCCGCTATAGCTTGATACATCGGTAGGCGCAGCTCTTTTGAAGTAGTTACGGAGGTCCTCGATTACTTTACTCGATGAAGCGACTGCAGATTGCCGTTTGTGTTGTTCCTCCTCAGCAGCTCGTCTCTTTTCCTTTTCATGAATCGCAAGAGACCTCCACAAAGAGTGTGTCCACCTCGCGTCGAGTCGACATCGTCATGCGAGTAAATCGCATCTGGAGCTCGTGCAGCTTGTCCGACAAGTCTTCAACTTCGCGCTGCAAATTCTGTTTCTCGAGCTTTACTCGCTTGCGATACAAGCCGCAGCGCACGGCGTCGTCTGACTTAGACCCCGTCTTCTGCTTCTTCAGGCAGCATACCGCAACGTCGTGTTCCTCTTTGACCGAATTATATGGTGGCTGGAATGGATCTGTAACAGGCCTATTATCTCGCCCGGCTGTTGAGCGTGTCGTATAGCTTGCCGCGCCCCGAGTCCTTCGTACGAGCCACTACGTTCAACCCTGTTGGCCGACGGTAGCACCAACTACCGCGCCCGATCTTCCGCCTCAGTGCGTCGGATCGAATTTATTACCAACAATAGAGTAGATAGAGCCTAACTAAATAGCACTCCTCTAAACTACCAACACGACTTCAACCAGGTTGACCTCAGTGCCAACACCAATCTCCGTCCGTCACAAAGTTCACGTCACTTCGTCAGCCTCAGTGCCAACTCCGTCACGCTTCCGTCAAAGCCTCACTCGTCAGGAGAGCTGTCGCCCTCAGTTCGCCCACACACGTGTCCAAAGACCCGCTGTGCACACTCGTCACGTTCCGCTTGCCCTTGCCTCCGCTTGAGCCCGCAGATTTCGTAATGCAACCACTCGTGCTTGCGATGGAGCGGTCCAATTCTGTAATGAGCAGCTCCGCTGCGCTGCTTCGCCGCCCACAACACAACCTCAATGTCGAGTCGACACAGATCCTCGACCTACATGTTCGTGCCGGCCTCCTCGTGCCACTCTTCGTCCGCTCAGCCACTCTCAGGCCGTCCTCACTCATCGTCGCGGTCTCTGAGACCTCCTCGGTGCCGCCTCTCTCCCTTGGCAGATGAAAAGAGTTCGTGAAGTCGTTAATAACCGCGGAATTGAAGTATTCGAGGCTTGTCATCTTGAACAAGTGAAAGTGAAAGTGAGGGCGAGGAGTGACGGATACAATGCAGGAGCTTACCTCATCCCTGCCGGTTTGCGGTGCCAGATTCGGATGCGTAAGCACCACCATTGGGCTGTGCAGAATTACATACTGTAGATTACTTCGAGTGGCCCAGAAGCTACGACAAAAGGTTTCCAGGAGAAAACCTCATATCTAAAACAACCAACCGCAATTATAAACCAAAGAGAAAACCTTAATCGTGAACAACGTTTTCGTAGAAATGAACTGACAACCTTATCGAGCAAACGAAGGGATAGGTGCCATCTGGCAAACCTATGTAGGTCCAGAGAAACGGTGGAAGTAATGCTTTTCACAGCTGCTTATATTCACCGTGTTACCATAACTCGGAAAGGCGGCCGAGATACAACTCGGCCAGGCCTTCGTAGCTCGAAGCCTGATCATGCAGACAAGTCGCTGGTATTGCGCGACCTGCCAAGGATCCCTACTGCTGTAGAAGTGGTCTGAGGACGCTGCTTTTAGCGTTGGGACCCCGTACTACGTAGTATAAATAGTTGGCACTACACTGTTGCTTGGCGAGACCATCACAGCATAGCTGTATAGCGTCAATATAGCGAAGACTGTGGTATGAGGGCTCATGCTGCGTTCTGGGCCTTCGTAAGGGCAAAAGGGACCACGTTGGGTGAGAGGACAATAGCTGAGAATGCGGCGAATGACCCCCAGAAAGCGTCAGATTGGCTTAAAGAGAGAGCAGGTCGGTACCACCGCAGCTAATGGGATGCCTTCTTACCAGAAGACAGGAGCGCGTACTTCGAAGCCCACGAAGACCACACATTTCCTCTGGCTGAAGCCCCCAAAGGAATCTACGACGAGCGCAAGGATCGAGTCCCTACATTTGTCCCAGTGACGTCGCCTCGGTTGGTACACTGCTCACCAACAGACCACACCGACATCGACGTGGCGGATGGAACTCTGCTGGGCAGAATTGGTCGGTACAAGGAAGCGAGTACGAACTACGTTGCTACTATTCGTACGGGTGAGCTACTGCGCCTCTCACAAGCATGCAGGTCGTCGGACGAAGCCAAGCAAGCGTTAAGATCGGTCTCAACGATACTGAGCTGCCTAATAAGCGACGTAGGTTGGCAGGTGCCAGGGGACAGCCGAAGCTCTGTTGTTGGTGCAATTCGAGAGGCGGCTACAGCTATCGAAGCCGCAACAACTGTTACCTTGTTGTCATCGGAGGATGAAGTGTCCGACATGGTGGCCAAGTGGCGCGACGACGAGTCAAGAGCTCGGCGCAAACTGCACGAGGTGATTGCAGCAGGTCGCGAAGACAAAACCTTCTCTGACATCTACTTGACGCGGGACCAACATCCAGATAAAATGCAAACGTTTTCCGCGTTAGGGTGGCTCGACGTGGAGGACGTCCTCTCGTATGTATCTGCAAACACGCTGCGTGATGGTAGCGAGGAAGCCGAAGCTGGCGATAGCTCTATCCGCCCGGCCAGATCCAAACGAAAAGGCAAAGCCAAACGCCGTCGAGCCCGGAGTAACTCTAGCAGTTAGTTATTCTTTAATAAAAATAGGCACCCCATTCGATCGCGCACATAACAGACAAAGCCCTTGGCGTGCTAACCTCAAGACGATGGCGCTCGAAAGGATGGCCAAGACGCTTCATCACCCGTGCTGCTCATTAGTGCACGCAGGTTCGATGTCACTGGCACCGACTCGCTAGAGCAAGAGAAGCATTTCCCTTTTCTGCCGGCTGACACGTGGAGGGACTAGGCAACCTTGCTCTCCTTCACCCCTTCAGTTCACCACTCAGGCGCTTATGTTCACCCCCTAGCACTGCATTTCTATTCTCAGGATGTTTGTTCACTGACAAGACTGTTAGTTCTGTTCTAAGGAGTTTTAGTTCAGATCGAAGGCTCTCTCGTGAGGGCCCGGTTGTGCTTCGGGTGCAGCTCGCTCACCGCGCGGATGCTCTTGTGCTGGATCGTCTCAATGCATGCTTTACGGAATGCCTAAATAGGCATGCTTTAGCATCTTCACACCTGACGTCGCAAAGCTGCACTACTAGAGTGTAAAATGCAAAATCCGTCCCGTCAAAGAAAAAAAAGCACCGTCCCATATTGTCCATCGTCCTGTCACATCAAAGACATTTTGTCCAGATAAAGAGACTTTTAATTGCTGTTCTCTGGATTTTATCCAGAGTTGTTAGGGCGATACGACTGCAGGTGCAAATCATTATAAAAATGCATGCTCCGCTATCGGTTATAAACGAACGGATCATTAACGTATCGGAACGTACCCGCTAACTCTTAATAAACGCTCGGATAATATATTATCCAGCGGCGTGTTGCTTGAGTCTTTTAGGATCGACATTCGCGTGACACGATCGATCGGATGTCGCTCGACCATGACTCCAAACATAACTACAGTTGTGTTTGCAGTACATGTATGCTCAACGATGTTACATCGGTGTCGCCACGTTCAAGTCATGGAACGACACCCACGAACACCCACGACTTCAATTTAAAGTCGTGGGTGTCGTTGAAGTCTTCAAACGATGCTGGTCTCGTTTCAACCATTCTGCACGTGCATACGTACCGTTACCGCCGCATTCAAGCCTTGACGTTGGCTGCATATTATTGCAAGATAGCTAAGGCATAGCGAGTGACCAGTACATGCTCGCGTAAGGGCTTGAGATAGTTGGCAGTGCATGCTTTCATGGTTTCGGAATTTGGTAGCAAGCCCGAATAAAGACAAAAGCACCAACTGCTGAAATTTAAGAATACTTCGCTCTAACCAAAGAACCTCGGGTAGACCTGCTAGGCGCATTTAAGATAAATTAACTTAGAATCAAACCTAGAATCAAAACTACATGATAAAATCCAGAGCTTCTCCGCGCTTTAGCACGGCTTAGTCTGTACTGGAGGTGCTACGTCTGTACACCGACTCGGGTGCTACGTTTGTTCACCCACATGATTGCAGCGTTTGCTCACTATGCGAAGTGCGGCGTCTGTCCACGCATGCCTTACACATGCCGCATCACCCCACGTTTTGGAATGACTGAAAGAACTGCCGTGAAATATCGGTGAAGCCACGTCTACAATATAAGTCCAGTGATACTTACGCTACGCGGCGTAGTGCACCTGAATGCAGGGGAGATATCGGTGGAGCCAAAGCTACAATATAACACCAGTGATACTTCCGCTGCCCTGCGTAAGTGCACATGCAAATCCTAGGTTATTAGATCAACTCAATTATCACAACATAAATATGCCGTGTAGAGTAAATACCACGGAACTTGAACAAACAATAAAGCTACTTTCGCTCATTGGCGTAACTACGCTTCTACAAATAGCACTGGAACTTGCACGCAATGATCACTACGTGAATATGCCGTGCAGAGTAAATACCGAGGAACTGCACGGCATGAAGCTATATTCGCTCTTTGGCGTAACTACGCTTCTACAAATAGTACTGAGACTTCGGCATCTTATAAACTTGTATGATAGCGTGCCCACACCATTCGATAAGACCGCCATTTCCGAGCCAAGGGTTGACTTGTAGAAGCTCGGCATACTATCATGCGTGTCCACCAAGCTGTGTGGGTTTTTGCAGAGAGGTTCGGCAACGATTACGCGCGGGCTTATGCATCGAGACGATAAGAATGCCAACACGTGCGAGCTTTGAGGCACATCAGATAGGGCTAGGAACGTTTCCTCATCCCCTCAGTTCAATGTTAATAGCATGGTTTCATTTTTTAGGGCATCGTGTTAGGACTAATCACTTTGGATCAAGTTTGCAGCTGGTAGTTTAGAAGTTAGTATTCTTGGTTTAGACTGGGGCCCAGCATACAGCTTGTTGGTTCATAATATACGCACACAGAAAATACTCTCTCCACATGTTCCGTGTGTAACAGCGCACAAACGAGGATGAAGCACAGCAACCAGCGCAATTCTGCTGGTCTGCCGACCGTTGTGTGCTGATCTGGGCGGTTGATTGATGCTATTATTGTCCCGGCCAGAATTGAAGGGCCCGGAAATTGTAACACCTCCATATGTTTAGCAATTCCGAGGGATCGCCTGCTCCGTTTGAAACAAGTGGGGGCTCAAAATACTCACATAAAGCAAAGGGAGCGGAAGCATGTAGACGCCGCCTCCGCCGCTGGAAGCCCCATCAAAGAGGACGATTGAGCGGCATGTTTTGAGCCTCGGTGAGAAGCACATGATCGTGTCCTACAAGGAAACCTAGTCCTGTCGAAGTCATATGTTTTCTGAAGATCAGAATGCTATTTCTCGTAACCCTATCGTGACCTAGCCCACTTGAGCTCATGCTTCTTGGCCGATTCAAACCTTCATGCTTGAGCGCCTGTAACGAAAAACCGGCTGCGAATTGGACCGTTTTGACCACATTTTTGGAATCTAATGCGTGTGATTCACTCTATATCTAACTATCGCATATGGAAAGTCGTAGACATCATATTCAAATCGAGGCTTCAAATCGGGCCCTTCAATTCTGGCCGGGACAATAATACTTGGTCAACTTACAGAAGACGAAAGATGGAAGCTGACCTACCGTGGGTCTCTCTGAGTATTCTTTCTCGATGTCAACATACATCAAAACGACACCCTACCACGGCACAATTGCACACACGCCAAGATATACACACAGACGACAGGATCTGTACAGGCATGGTCATACTCGTCTACAGAGGCAACTTGCCGCATCCTAGTGGTTTTCGGCACTGTCGTCTGGGACTCCCGAGCTTGGCTTCTGCGAGTCGCAGGGCAACAAGTGGACGTCCTCGGGCGCAGTGTCGGAAGCCAAAAAAGGTGTACAGGTCTGGCGAGCGTTTTTGCCGTCCTGCTGCGGACAAGTTGTTGTACTCTCGTGCCAGCAAAAAAGACCGACCGAAGAATTTCACCGAGAACGTAGTATTGAGACTACAGAGCGCGGATGGACAAACAAGCAAGGAGGTTAACTCGCACGATGGATACGCTGGATCTGCTGCTGTATCGGTCTCAGTCGTCGCCGCTAAAGGTCGAAATGACGACTCAAGTAGTACGCAAGTCGAGAACCATGATGATACTGCTGACGAGGGATTAGAGTACGCAATTGTGGATCGCATGCCAGTTGGGCTTGCGTATTGGTACAGGGTCCAGTGGCGAGATGATCCCGATGGATACCGGTGGGCCGACTCATGACTGCCCAGGAAGCGTTTGCTGGAGGGCGGCTTTGAGAAAGCATGTGCGGTCGTGGACATGTGGAAAGCGTCTAAGTACGCGTCGTTTTACGAGTTTTGCCGAAGGAATGGGCACGTGCACAATATCGGTGCCTCGCCGTCAGCGAATGGAAAATGTGCAGTTGTTGCTGTGGAGATTGCAGTTACGTTTCTCGGTAACTCTGGTTGGGCACCCCCCCCCCCCGGGTGCTTTGGTGCATTTGTGGAGTACTGCGACCGGCGGGGCCGACCCTTGTCGCCTGACGGTCTGACTGCTCGAGAGCTTCATTTCTACATCAAATACCTGAATGATCGGTGTGGTAGTTCGAAGACAAGTCAGATCAGCATCCGCGTATTCGATGGCAATTTGCTAGGAGGTGTCAACGGCAAGAACGCGTCGGAAGTATTGATGAAAGGCGCTCTAGTGGATGGAGTTTACGTCTGCGCTGCCTACAGCTCACTACGAGTGACGCACTGCTTTGCGATCAAAGTTTTTAATTGTGATAAGCTCATTTACAATGACAACAATGTTGCGGTGGAAATTCAAGCCTATGACGCAGAGTGGATCATGGGGATTATCTTTTTGCGCCGAATCGCGCTATACCTCCCTTAGTATTTTTGGCTGACAGCGTCTTTGTCTTAGGTATTACCTCAATTGGCTTAGCCACAATATGCATTACGGTAAGACTGAGAGTTTTTAAAATGAAGCCTTGGGTTTGTTACTTACTCGTGCATTATTACCACGCTGTTAGTCAGGTCAGACTGCAACACGCGTTCATTCTACAAAATCCTTGAACCAACCCAGAAGATCGTAGCACACCACTCAGTATGCGGGCACAGAACGCAGTATGGCTCTTCGCGGCAGCGGTGGGGAATCGATACGCGCGTTGGTATGCAAGCTTTCGTCAAACTCTACCTGAATTGGAGCGGCGTACGCGTGACACAACCTTCTTGTGTGGCCGTGGCGGTGATAAAATTCGGGACGCTTGGCGTGACATTGGGCCGGAGGAACGCGCACGTCTAATCCAAGCAACACCGGATTCCAGTTTCCCCAATGATACGTACGGTATCATGGACGAACGTAAGGCTTATCCAGGACAACGAAAGAAGACGTCTTGCATAACATCGCAAAGACCACTACGACCAAGAAGACTACGGCCAAGATGGCCACCGCCAAAACGACTACGGCCAAGACGACTACGGCCAAGAAGACTGTGGTCACAACGTTTACTACCACAACGACTAAGGGCAAGATGACTACGGCCAAGACGAAGCGGCAACACGTACAACCGAATTCCACGAACAATCCAAATCGTGTTCGATACAGCAGTCGGGTGACTGATGAGCCGATGCCAACCCAGCCTGTACAGCATGATACTCAGCTGCAAACACGATTCGCAGAGATAGAGCGCGTGCGTAACAACTACTACACAGTGCTGAGCAAAGCACAGGATCTCCGAATCCACACATCTTACAATGGCGGGAGTATGGTCGGTATTATCGAAGCTGCTGTGGCCGGTGCGCAGAACGCGGTCGTCTTGGCCAGAATCAAGGACAAACCTAAGACAGTGGAGGACGCGTTTTCTACCGTCGCACTTCGCCTGGACGATGTACTGGCGGTTCCAATGGGAACCGCTCAGTTCGAACCGGACCTGAGTACGATCAACCCGATCCAAGGTTTGCTGCGGCGCAGATTAGACGCGCAAAACGACGATATGATGATACCAAAAGCGCCTTGTACAAGCTTTGTGTTGAGCTTGGAGCGGATGAACCTGGTGAGATCGTCATCGGGAATCGTACGAGCCGATTCTTTGGGAGAGTTTATGTGCATCGAAACTTTTTGTGAGGAAGCGATTTAGGTTGTGGGTATCGTCGTTTTCCGCAGCGATAAAGCAAAGAATACATGTATTCAATCACCAAGAGGGTTTAACCTAGTCAGTGTTCTCTATTCTAATAGAATGGCTTGAACTGTCAGCGCTGGTGCTGCATGAGCAGGCCTTCCAGTGGGCCCTGGGAGACCTTCAGAGCAGGTTGCTGAGGATGTAGTGGCGTTTGTACTGTTCGTCTGCTTCGTTTTTCGGCGAGACGTTTTTCCCTTCGACTTGTTTGGTTTGGATTGCTTACGCTTGGATCCGGAACGTTTTGCCTTGGCCTTTGATACGATTCTGTTTTTCAACTTCGCCAGTGGGTCGCGTACACTACTGGTGATGTTAAATTTCCGGAGAACCGCTACAACATGCCAGCACATCAGCATTTTCGAAAAGTAGGGCCAGGTGCAGCGCTTGCGTGTGATGTCAACTAGCCCCCCATCAGAAGGCATTCCTATGCGATGCGAACGCCGTAGAGACCATGATGTGGCTTCCTCGAAAAGCCTTTTCCAATTCGTGACCGTTTCATCGTCCTCCTGTCCATCTGAATCCAGTCTAGATCGTAGGATGGCTGGGATATCGCTGGCCGACGAGCTATCGGACGAATCTGATGTTGGGTTGTCTTGAGTGGATGTCAATGATAGAAACAAAGCCAATTGGCTACTCGGTCCTGTTGCCGTATCGGGACGCGTGGAGCGAGCCGCATTGACTGTCTCCAGAAGAAAGCCGTTTCTTCTTCAGCTTGTTCGTCTGTGTCGGGCGTAGAATCTCGAGGACTCGTACTTGGTTCGCATCGCTTGTCCTGGTGATAACAACTCGAGAAGCATCAAGCATAGCTGCCGCTGCCTTCACTAACTCGGATGTTGGTGTGGATGTATATTCTGATGGCGCGGGCTTGACGGGACTCGTCGTTTCGATGAAGGTCCTGATTTTTTCGAGTAATCGACACATATGATGCTTACGGCGCTGCAGAAAATGCTTTAGTCCTCCATGTAGGTTCTCGCAGGGATTGTTGGTTAATACGTAGCCCTCAGGGTTGTGGTACAGTTGCCATCGCCAATAGCGGCCTTTTAGCCACTGCTGCTCGAAGTAGTCCGCGAATTCAACGAGATGTGTCTGCTTGCGCCAATTAGCTATTTCTCGATCTCGTGTACGCTCGAAATCCAACAAGCTTTGCGTAAAATGCATGTCGACAATCGAGTTCATCACATTTCTCCTATCATCAAAGGGCAGGTGTTGTGTGCGTTTACGTACATTGAACATAACGTAAAAATAACACATCAGCTTCGTAGCATTTGCAAAACTGGGCACGTTCTCGAGAGCCAAGAATTGATCATCCTCAGCATCGCTCATGGTTGCGTCGATACGAAGTGTTGCTCCTCGAACATGCCGGACGACGTCAGCAAAACTGCGCAAGCACTCGATGTATTCATGTTCCGTGCGCCGACTCACCACGAAAAAAAGCACCAACTTGGTATGAACGCCCTCTATCCGTGAAGCCGCAAGTTATCACTGGATAGCCCAAGTCGCCAACCTTAAACGTGGCATCCGCATGGAACTGCACAAAATCACCCGAGTGGCAAAACCGTAGGCAGCTATCGATAAGTGCGAGAGACGTCACCCCAATAATGAAAGGATCGTCGTCCTCGCCGGACCCCACATAAACAAAGCCATCCGTGTCCAACTTAGATCCAAACAGAACAGCGGAATCTGACTGTAGGTCTGGTTTGTAGCGGCGAGCGCGAGCCATTTCATGCACGGCCTTGATTGAATTCTTGGTGCCCTTCGAACGCCGGTGGACTTTCAGCGCATTTTGAATCTGGGAGAGCTCTGGCCATCCGCCTTTAGATGGCTTGATATTTGCTTGCTTCTTGAGATGTGCTAGAATAATACATGGGGCGTTCCCAATCTCGTCTTGTGCCGCGATAAATGCTTTCATCGGCTGAGTCACGACTGGCCGATGCTCCGCAGTACAGGGAGGAACACCACGGGCATGTGCCTGCTCGTTTACAGTTATCTGCCACTTGTCCTGAGCTGTGCAGTAGAACACCTTCCAGACCACGCCACATTTGCCAAACTCGCGAGAAGTGCTGCTCAAGCACCGAAAACGTCTTCCTGTCATCGTATGTTCACCAGCACAAACACGGCAGTTGTCAAAGTCGACCTTGTGAAATATCACCGAGCAGCACATCGACTCGTCACAGTAATCATCGAATTCCCCCGTGGAATTGTGCACGGCTAGCTGATGCCAGCCAGCCATGGCCGCTCCTGAACGAAAAACTTTGTCTGCAGCCGCCCGTGTGGTAACTTGGCCAGCACAATTAAGCTGATATTTATATGCCTCACAGCGGTTAGCGGTTATATTGGTGCCCCACACATATATTCTCTTCGTGTTGTCACTCCAACGGTATGGTGCAAACCCATATTTATATTCACTCCCCATGTACGTATATTTGTGCCTACAAATCTGTCTATTTTGACACCATCATCAGAAGCTAACTGCTGCGTCTTATCCCTGGCACTTCGACACGTCGTATTAGAGCAAAGCACGAAAAGTTTCTGGTTAATACATGTGGGGGCTGTGGTATCACTGCGTCAACGCCATGATGTCGTTATACTGTACTTCCCATGTAATATTCGTTATCCATGTGTAAGTATGACAAGCGCTCTCTTACGCGAAACTTTGGCGAAAAGCAGGTGATGAATTTACCATGTCGTCATCATGACAAAAGCAGTGCCGATTGTTCTGTTGCGACGGTTTGTACTTGCGTTATTGACTGAATCATTGCTAAGCGACGCAAACAAGCAGAGTGGCGGAGCTTGTTGTCGTGTTCAGGGACAACAATCTCACTTTGACGTTCCTGTGAAGAAGAAAAGCGCCGAATTCAGGGTTAAACGTCAGGTCACAGCTTGAAAGTGATCATTACCGCACTTCGAACAGCAGATGCCCTGGCAAATATGTACTGCAATCGAAACTAAATCAAGCAGAGTATCCGTGTTTTCATCATAAAAATATAAAGTATTGCCCTCCGATCTCCCTCGTACTTCAACTCGATGTGATACCGAATACTTAGTATTCGAGTTCAGTGCACTTCGAAGACTCACACCAATGAAAGATACTAGATCCTATTTATCTGGTTGACGCATCGACCCTAAAACAAGGGAAACAACTAGTGTTATTTCGAATTCAATCTAACTTTATTAGGTGATATGTAATACTTTGTCCGTCGTTGTTTCACAGTACTTACTGTCAAGTTGTCGTGAATAGAGGATGTTAGCAACTTCGTAAATAACGACTCAAATTTACGGTCGACATTTTTATTTGTTTAGTTAAAACGAAATCGTCGACAGTGTTAGCATTCTCGTATCCGCCCATTTACGAAATCCAACTGACTCCCAGCGATAGAGGCCGACCTGCTGGCACGAGATCCCTGCATCCGATGCCATGCTGCTTCGCGCTCTGAGCGCCCCGAGTGACTGATCATCCCAGGCGTTCGAGACACAACGAGCACAGCGATGGGTACTGCAAGAGGTACTTCCGCTTCACCAATAACGCGCGATTACCGTATTTTGTGAACTATTGTGTGGCGGCAGTTGGGTTCTGTCGTGTCCCTGTTCCCAGTCGCAGTTGAAGCAGTGCTGCAGCTCACTTAAGTTTACTATTGTATACTCTAGCCTAGTGTAATGGAGGCTGCGCTGTTGCAATCCCAAATACGCTGAGTGGGCGAACAGTGTGTTTGGCAAGTCTTCTGCGCTCAAAGCAACAGGTACTGAGCCCAAGCGCCTAAAGCTCCGTGAGCTGACTCTCGGGAGCTTTGCTGTTGTCTTCGCGAGAATGACGACGCCCACGACAAGCGTGGCTGGTACTCCGTCCGCAGCAATTAACCCGCAAGCGACGAGTACTACGACAGGCTCTTCAACTCTAACGAGTGCTGCTGACTCGACGGCGGCGACTACAACTACGGCTGGGATCCATCTTGGTACTATCGCGGCGACTGGTGGTGCGATCGTGACGTCTGCAGCTACTACGACGAGTCTCCAAGGTGGCTTTACGTTCCCCCGCGTGCCGGCCGCTGGTGTTGCGTCGTACCTGCCCCTGCCGACGCCTGGAGTTGTCGTGCCCGTGCCGATGATGTATGGAAGCAGTGTGCCGTCGGTGGCTGGAGTATCATATGACTATTACGGTGGATATGGTCATCCCGTTCCGTCTAGTGGAGTCCCATTGTATCCTGGAGCTCGTGGTTCTGGTGGCATTGTGCCTGGCATTAAGGAGATCTCTACTAAGCCACCTGTAATGAAGGGTAGCTTCGACTTATATGCTGTGCAATTAAGGACCTTTCTGACTAGATTTGGACTTTGGGGAGCTGTCGAGGGCACAGACGCGCGCCCGCTTTTCGATGTCGAGGCCCAGGTGGCTTTTAATTCTCGCGACAATGCAGCCCGGGACGCGATCTTGCGCGGTGTGCCGGAGGTGGATGCAGAGATGATCTGTCACGAGGCTTCTGCGAAGGACATGTGGATCAGCTTTGAGAACAAACAGACCAAGCGTGAGTACGCGAATTACATCTTCGCCCGTGAGCAGCTCTATTCGAACAAATATACTCGTGATCAGAATTTGAGTGACTGGCTGCGTGATATGGAGTTGCAGAGGCGTGAGCTTCAGCATTACGGCAAGGTGATTAGTGATGAAGAATTTGCAGAGATCTTGCTTGGCAATGTGTCGCGGACTCACCAAGAAGTGGTTCGCCAGTTTTCTCGGCACTATGCGGTTCTTGCCGTGCCAGGCACTCACCAACTGGCTCCGACAGCAGCCCAGGTCATGAATGCGCTGCGCGCAGAGGAGGATCTGGATGAGAAGGTCGCTGAGGAGATGCCTCAAGCCAGCATTAGCTCGGCGAAGAAGAAGTCGAGTAATTCTTCGGGAAACCCAAACTCCGACAATTCTGGCAAGGGTAATGCTGGAAACGGAAAACGCCAGCGAGGCCGAGGTCGCTACAAGGCCAAAGGCAAAACCCAAGAAGGGAAGTCTGCTGGAGGCAGTGGTGGCAAGAGGAGTGATGGTTGCTGGAACTGCGGCGAGCTCGACCACATTCGAGCTCACTGCCCCTACTCAAAGAAGAATGATGACTCGCAAGGGCAGAGACCGTGTGCTGGCATGGAGGCTAAGCGGTTCCAGAACAAAAAGGGCGGCAATTCTGGAGGAGTGACGCGGAGTGTTGATGCACTGACGCAGCGCAGTATTGGCGCGACTGTGGTCGGTTGTAAACCCCGCAAGTCCAGTAGCATGGAGTGGGTCTTGGACACAGCGACGGACGTGCATGTCTGTAAAGACGCAACACTTCTTGTCAACCCAAGACCAGACAAGGAGCACATCTTCTTGGACTTCGATAGACAACCCAAAGGAGAGCGAGTGGTAGGTGAAGTGCGCTTACTAGTAACTAATGTGACATCCAAGCAGGATGAAGAGTTGTGTTGCATGGTGTTGTCCATACCCCAACTGGACCGGATAATTTGCTGAGCTTGCATCAGCTCGAAGAGAGTGGATGGAGCATGAGCTTCACGCAGATGAACATGAAACGGATTTGTTGGCTGGAGAAGGATGGGTTAAAGCTGTCAATGGTGAAAACGCGTGGCCGCTATCGGCTTCGTGCAAGACCTGGTAATGAACGATCGAGTGCTATTTCGTTGACGGTTGCTGCCACGAAGAACGCAGCGGTGACGGCTGCTGCTACGAAGAACGCTGCAACGAAAAAGAAGAACGCAGCGGCACGCTAGCACATGCGCTTCGCACATCTGAACTACCCAGCTCTGCGTCAAATGGCAGCGCAAGAGACTGTGGTTGGTTTAGAGGAACTGTGTGGAGGTGCAGGCTGTCCGAGTAGTGAACTTGACGGCAATAGCTGGACGTGCACCGCCTCTAAGCTGAAGAGGATGTCGAGCCGTTCCAGAAATTGATGTCAGACATGTGCAGCATCGGTGAAACGACGTACGATGGCTATCGCTGCTTTCAGCTCGTGATGGACGAGGCTACGCGCTGGGTGTGGGGCTTTCTTATGAAGGCAAAAGAAGAGTCCAGACCGGTAGTCATCGCACACCTGGAGTGGTTACTGGCACAAGGCAAGTACATTGAAGTATTCGGTACAGACCAAGGCAAGGAGCTGGTCAATGAGAAGCTGAAGGCATTCCTCAGGGGGAGAGGGATTGAATTTCTTTGAACGAATGCCTACAGCCCAGAGGAGAATGGGCTCGTAGAGAACAAGAACGGCGTTCTCGAAGCACGCATTCGCAGCTTGCTGACGACAGCCAACATGCCGTGGATGCTGTGGGGTGAGGCGTTCATGTTTGCTGTGGATGTGTCGAACGTGAGCCCGTCCAGGGGACTTGGAGGTGATACCCCATACACCAGACGGTTTGGTGAGCGTCCGAGCGTGGATCAGCTGAAAATATGGGGCTGTATCGTGCATGTATTCACGCCCAAGGTTCTACAGAAAGTAAACTGGAGAACCCTGGCAAACTGGGACTGTTTGTCGGGTTTGCAAAGCATTCAGAGAGTGTGCGAATGTTGAATTTGAAGACTGGTAAGATCGAAGAGAAGCGTTTTGTTGTTTTCGATGAAGGTTGGACTGTTGAGCGTTCGTACGTGGAGAACCTGCTGGCTAACACGCATCGGAAGGGCCGCTTCAAGCTACCTGATAGTATCCCGCTCGTACGACTTCCGGTGTTAGCGGCAGTGACGCACGATGAGCTGGCTGCTGTGACTCATGAAGAGTTGACTGGTCCTCCGGCAAAGCGTCGCCGTCTTTCGTCTACTGCTAGTGGTTTTGGCTCTGGTGTTGTGGTGGAGCAGACTCCGGCCAGCATGGGTTGTCCTGTGGCTGGACCAGTGAGCGAGCCTCCAGTGGGAGCGGCTTCGGCTGCTGACCCGCCGTCACTTATAAGTGCACCGCAGCAAGAGGGTGAAACCTCTGTGAGTGAAGACCATGATCAGGACGGTAGTGACTCTGAGGTAGCTGACGGTGTACTTAACCGTCGCCGTTCGGTTGCTTTGAGGGAGTTGCCGCCGCCTGCAGATGAGCAAGAAGATAGAGACGATGATGCAGTTGCAGAGAGTGAAGAAGTTGTTGGTTCAGGTGAACCAGCGCAGAGGAGCGGAAGCTCAGTGGGAGACAGGATCTCGTCAGCCAGTAGTGATGAAGAGGAGGACAACGATGACGATAGCGGTGCTGGGGCATCGTTTCGCCGCTCGACACGCATTCGCAGACCCAATGTCCGTCTGTTTGACTATGAAATTGAAGTGCCAGAAAGTCTGGTGATCCAGGCGATGAATGCAGTGATGGACCCCACACCTCTGTGGATGAGGCGTTGGGGGCTCCTGACTCTGAGAAGTGGGTTGAAGCACTGAATAAGGAGTTCGGTGACCTGCTACGCAACAACACATGGGAGCTGGTGAAGAAACCCGTAGGCGCAAAGGTGTTGACGAGCAAGTGGGTTTTCGTCCGCAAGCGGAACGCACAAGGACAAGTTGAGCGACACCGAGCCCGTATCACCATAAAATGCTGCCAGCAGAAGTACGGGCTGGACTTCTGGGAGACCTACGCCCCTGTCGTATGTATGGAAGGGGTACGTTTGGTTCTGCTGCTCGCACTTCACTACGGCCTGGACTGTCGTCACGTGGACTTTGTGACGGCCTTCCTGAACGGACCAATTGATGTTGAGATATACATGAAGCAGCCTGAGTTCTTTGATGATGGATCTGGACGTGTCTGTCGTCTGCTTCGGAGCTTGTACGGCCTCAAGAAGGCCCCGAGGATATGGTACAAGACTCTTGACAAGTATTTAAGGCAATGTGGGTTCCAGCGAATGGAGGAATTTACTTTCGTTGGGTGAATGATAGTCCTATCTTCTTGACTCGGTATGTTGACGACATTGTGATTGCCGCGACTACGGAGAACTTCAAGCTTGTGTTGACGGAGCTTGCGAAGAAGTTCGAAGTCAAAGATCTGGGTGATGTGAGCCACTTGCTTTCGATGGAGATCAAATACGTACCCGGCCAGTTTCTGTCGATCTCGCAGCGTGGATATATCGGGCGGATTCTTGAGCGATTCAAGATGGCGAACTGCAAGGCCACGCCCACACCACAGGCGAAAGGCGACTTTCCGCTGCCAGGAGATCCCGATAGAGAGACTGTGTGCATTAACATGGATCCTGATGTGGACTATCAGTGCATTGTTGGTTCTTTGCAGTATCTGGTGAGCTGCTCTCGCCCAGATATTGCAAATGCGGTACGGACGTTGGGAAAGTTCCTGGCCTGCTACACGAAGAAGCACTTCGTGCTGGCCAAGCGTGTTCTTCGGTACCTACAAGGTACTCGTGAGTACGGATTGGTGTGGAATGTGACTGTGCCTTGGGGATTGCAGCTGGCTGCCTACGCTGACGCAGACCTCAGAAACGAGAAAGATGACCGTCGGTCCATTACTGGGTATGTGTTGCAACTCAACGGTTGCACATTTGCCTACAAGAGCAAGAAGCAGCCGATCATCACGGACGACACGTGCAGTGCGGGGTTCGTGGCTGCGAGCGAGTGCTCGAACATGATAATGTGGACTCATAATTTGTTTGAGGAGCTGAAGCTCCGGCGGGCAAAGCAAACTATCTTGTTTGAGGATAACCAAGCTGCGATTAAGGTGATCAGTGAGATTGGCAGCAACTACAAGGTGCGCAGTGTGGATCTCAAGTTCCACAAGATTCTGGACTTCGTTGAGCGCAACGTATTCCGAGTCACGTACTGCCCAAGCGAGGACAACATTGCTGGCATCTTCACCAAGCCGCTAGGCCCACAGCAGTTCTGCAAACTGCGGCAAAGCCTGAATGTGTTGCCAGTACCCGACAACGCGTTGTTGCGCGCTCCGAGCAATAAGCTGACTTCAAGAGAGGTCAAGCAACACGAAGTGGGAGTGTGAACTATTGTGTGGCGGCAGTTGGGTTCTGTCGTGTCCCTGTTCCCCGTCGCAGTTGAAGCAGTGCTGCAGCTCACTTAAGTTTACTATTGTATACTCTAGCCTAGTGTAATGGAGGCTGCGCTGAGTGGGCGAACAGTGTGTTTGGCAAGTCTTCTGCGCTCAAAGCAACATATTTTCTAGGAGCACATTATATACGAATGATCGAATTAGGCGCTAAGGACATCTCAGCGCATTGCTGATATTTTTTCCCGAGATACAAGGGTGTTTGGTATCGCGAAATTTAGACCACGGCTCTAACTTTTAGTGAACGACTTGTATTGCAGGACTTGTCGACACTCGCATCGATTATTTGATCGAGCATTTACTGTACCGTATGAGAATCTTCTTTTCATTTTTCTTTCCTGTACAGTGCCAGCGTGAAGATTTGTTTCCTAGATCATCGCGGATTCCATTGCCAATTTTTGGCAATGGTTGGGTTCACATGTCAGAAATACGAAAAACAATAATTGATCTAAATCAGGAGAAGAGGGCACTGACCAGATTTATTGGAGATAGCGCCCAAGCCACGGCAGGGTCGTAGCAATCCACGACTGTATGCGGTGAGACCCGATGAGCTGGCACCGACGGGGCCGGTAGGCCCCGCTATCTCCGGCGAGTTTCGGCTATCTCCGGCGGAGCGGCTCGAAGAGTCGCTCCACTCTAGATAAATTCGGCGGATCAACAATTGGGCCCGATGTGCGAGCAAGCTAGCGGTGATTTAGAACGAGATCCCGACGGTATCCCGCTCAATGAGAGAGGAAGATTGGTACAACAGGCTCTAGACACGTGTTCGTTCCCACCTCAGATTGTCTTTCCTGAATCTGTATCGTGTGGAGCAAGCTTGGCTTCGTTTTTTTCTCGGCCGGTGTTGGTGTGGGTTCCAGAAGCAAGAAGACGATGGAGGCGTCCGTTCTGTGTGGTGCCAGGATGTCAATGTGAGCCTAACGTGAAAGAGAGGAAGCAGCGTGTCATTGAGGACGTCGGATACAAGTATAATGTTCTATGTGAAGTACCAGTGCACCCGCAAAGTTGCAAGCGGAAAGGCCAGGACGTTTTCAACGTTGAGCTCTAGCTTTCTCGAGGCTAACCCAGACGTGGCAGTACATCTCCCGTTCGTCATTAGCAAGAAAATGGGGTTTTCTAAGGGGTTAATGGAGCACGTTCATGAAGGAATTCTCTCTCCCAATGGATTATCGCGTGCTTTGAGTCACTTGGAGAGACGTCGACGCAACACGTACTACGAGTTGCTCTCAAAGTTTGTTTATGCAGTCGATCCCGCCCACCGTCGATGCATACCTGAAAAAATACAAGGTGGTGTCACAAAGCTCAATGACCGACGCCTGGTTGGCGTACACTGAATTATATGGCTCTCTGTGTGAAGTAGTAATGAAGCAGACCAAAGTGAAGAAGGTCCTGCGTGCTGATCACTCGGTGAAGTTCTGCAAACGATTTAAACTGTGGAGCGGTCATGGACAACGTGATAATCTAGCAGACGCAAAAATGTTGCTTCTGTTGCAAAATGAAATCGGGCAGATAGTTGGTCGGCGTCTTACGAGCTCCGAAAACAAAGATGAGACCATGCAACTACTCTCTGACGTTCGACCGCAGCTCGATGCAGACGGCGACTGCTATTTCATCTCTGATAATGCGGCAGCCGTGCGGAAATTCGTTGTGGAAGCGCTGGGCGATTCTGTCGTTGTCAAACAGGATCCTTTCCATGTGATGCAACGCTTCAGCGAAAAGCTGAAGTCAAAACCCAAGCGGAAGTTGCTGTGCCAGGAGTTGTCAAGTGCGATGTATGACGTAGATCGTGAGTTAAGACCCCCGGTGGAAATGGAAGCTAACTTGCGAGCAGTGCTTAGCAAGATAAATGATAGCGAGTTGGGGTGTACTCCAGAGAAATGGAGGAATTGCACCGAGCACAACATTGCTCAGATCAGCTTGGGTGAGCTGCATGTTGCTGAGAACGTGTACAATGAAGGTGGTGGTCCTCCGGTTCGAGTAGTATCAACAAGTCAATTGGAAGGATTTCATTCCGCTCTGAAAAAATGATTGGCTCGTGAGGTGCGCGTTGAACTTGGTTTGCGCATTTTAGATGTGTTTATCGTGCAGCACAACTTCAACGTTGGAGCTCGCTTTGGTAGGAATCCGCGCATGGAGAATATTGATTTGATAGCGGCGTGTCGTGCTGCCACAGTGTGCAAGTTGTATGGTGAGCGCTTAGTTGCAGATACAGCTGAGCAAGAGTTTGTGTCGAACCTCGTTTCAGCTTCTCTACCTCGTCCGCAATATCGCTCGAGTACAGAACGCGACTTTGCGTTCACGTCGTGGCAGCAGATATTTGCTTGCGCTGACCTCGATGCGTCGGGCCTAGAGACGAACCTGTCGCGGCCAAGACAGCATCTCCACACAATAAAAGAGTTGCTGTTCAAGAATGCAACTACACTACAGTGTGGAACCGTTGATCGTGTAGAATTCATGCATTCGCTTCGCATGGAGGAAGATAGTGCAGAGGGAGCTGCCGGGTTCTCGCCAGAAGAGCACGAGCTCCTGTGCCAAGTTCTACGAGAGCAAAAGGAATGTGGTAGAACTTGGGCGGACTGCGTGCTGGTGACCACCATCATGTTCAACCTTGTTGTCGCTTCGAACAGGAATGCACGCATTAGACTGTATCGGCGCAGTTATCGTACTCTCGAAACAAAAGTCAAGGCAGTGCGGGCTGAGTCTAAGCAAGCTTCAAAACAGTCGGCTGATACGCGGAAAACTTATTTCATTTTCGGAATGAAGTAGAATGCACTGGTAGAGCAACCGACCACGAGCGAGCGCTGCAGCAGCAACTATTTGACACTCTTCGACGGACCAATATTGTCTCGCAGAAACGACTGGCGTTTTGTAGACTCTATGACTTCGCGAGCTGTGTCTGTGGTGGAGTTCGAGCATTTGACAAAGTATCACTAGAGAGGAGATGGGGCGCACTCAAAAAGTCAAGCTCATCCTTCACGATTAAGTTTAAAAATGTTCGAAGCGCGTTACGACAGACCGAAGCAGACACTTCATCGTCACGCAACGATGCCCGTGAAGCTGACACCTCATTACCACGAAACAGTACCAGCGAAGGTGACATCTCCACGCACAATACAGCCAGCGAAGATGACACCTCCGCTCGCAACACTGCCAACGATGTCCAGTTGGACAGATATTCTTGTAGCGTTTCAGCTGAACTTGTGGTTTCTGCACCCCCGGCGTTGACTGGCGATGCGTCTCGCCTCCTTTCCAGTGATAATGGACTTGTTGTTTCTGGAGAAGTTGTGCGTCCTCCCCCTCCCGTAGTAATATCTAGTGAGCACATGGACATACTACGTCAAGAAGCGGAAAAATTTAAGGGTACACGTGGAAAAGCTGCTCACCTCATGAACGTGTTCAACCAGTACTACCCGAAGTGTGTGTTGACCCCCAATCAACTGCGAATGAGGATCCGAAACAGCACACGAGAGTCAACCCACGCAGGCGCTCCAGGCGAAGCACAGACCACGCCTGATCCGGAAGTGCCATCCGTCCGGGAGGTGCCACACAAAACCAGAAAACGGAAGGCAATCTCCTGCCCCGACTGCAGGCAAAAGCACGTGAAGTGCGGCGACAGCAAAAACCCTCAGTGCTTGAAGCTGGTTAGCAAGTCAGCAAACACGTTAGACAGCTATTTCTCCACTCCATCTTAAGGTTAATACACTAGCTTGCAGCATACTCATGGATACGTACTCGGGCCTGCGGCATTTCCGCTGCTCCATGACACTGCTGGTGGTCGGGCAGTGTTCTTTGTCTTCAGCTCGTGGTGAAGCGATCGACGGAGGTGCGGCAGTCCTACTTGGACTAAGCTCGGTGTGCCAGCGCTACCCTTGTCTGTCCTTCCGAGTAGGGTCGTCGCCGCAGCCGTCGCCGCGTCTGGTTGCCACTGCACGCACTTGCGTTCCTGCTCCACATCTCGCTACACTGCCCTCGTTTTGAACTGCGTTGTCAAATTCAGCTTGCGTCGTATAAAGCATCCTGATTGGCTAATAGCATACTGGGGAGTTAATCGGGAAATCGGGAACGTGTTCAACCTGGTCCAGGTGGTCCGGATGGTCAAAGTGGTCCCGGGAGCTTCCCCTCTATCTTTAACAAACCCTCTGACGCCGCCATTACTTCAGAGCTCGGGAGCGCAGCCTCTCTTATCGCCGCCGCGGACGATGGTGTTTTGGACACTGTCAAAAATGAGCTGGACAAGGGTGTCGATATCAACGTCGCTGACGAGCAAGGGCGTACGCCGTTGCTCTCAGCCGCGCGCAGCGGGCATCTACAGATCGTCGTGATCTTACTTGAGAAGGGGGCGGATATTACCAGAGCCGACCACGACGGGGACACGCCGCTCATCGCTGCTGCCTCCGAAGGCCATGTCGAAATTGTTCGTATGTTGTCAAAAAGTGGAGGTGGTGTCGAAAACCCAAGCAAGGACGGCAACACGCCTCTCATCCGAGCGGCGAAGAACGGGCACTTGGAGGTTGTCCAGCTCATATTGCAGCAGGGGGCAAGCATTAACCGCACCAACCAGTTCGGGTCGACTGCGCTCCTGTGGGCAGCAGACTGTGGACACATTCAAGTTGTCAAATTCTTGTTGGAGAAGGACGCAGACGTGGACTTGGCTACCAATGACGGGTTTACTCCACTCCTATGCGCTGATTCAAGCGGTCATGTTGACATTATGGAGCTACTACTGGAATGTGGAGCAGTTGTAGAAGATACCACCAAGGAGGGGGCTACTGCTCTCCTGCTAGCAGCCGAACATGGCCATGTTGACGCTGTCAAATTCCTGTCTGGGAAGGGCCTTGGCATCGAGACACCTACAAACGACGGCTTCACGCCTCTCATCAGCGCTGCTTTGAATGGTCATATTGATACCGTTCAGTACTTGCTCGAGCTTGGGGCTGACATCAACGCGGTGAGCTCCACTGGCAGCACTGCGCTCCATTTGGCCGCTGGTTTTGGACACGTAGCCATCGTGCGCGTTCTGCTGGAGAAGGGAGTGGCTGTGGATGTAGCCACAAACTCTGGAACCACGCCGCTGATGTACGCTGCTTCGAACAGCCGTGCCGATGTGGTGCAGCTTCTGCTGGAGAGTGGAGCTGAGATTGAAAAGGTAGCCAGAAGAGCTTTACAGCACTCTGTTTTGCGGCTGAAGAGGGAAGTCTCGAGACCGTGCGACTTCTGCTGGAGCGTGGAGCTCTGATCGACGAACATTCATCGCCTTTAATCTCTGCGGCTATGCGAGGACACGAGGATGTCGTGCTTTTACTATTGGAGAATGGAGCTGCGATTGATGCGACAAGCGCTAGCGGATCCACAGCGGTCACCGGTGCAGCTGAGTTCGGCCATCTTGGTGTCGTGCAACTTTTATTGGAGCGTGGAGCTGCGGTCGATCTACCCGATGCGAAAGGAAGCACAGCTCTGATTTGTGCGGCTTCATTCAATCACGTGGAGGTTGTGCGCTTACTCTTGGAGAAAGGAGCAGATATCGGCAAGCTTGATGAAGATGGCTACACTGCATTGAACTGTGCTGCTCAAAACGGCCACGTAAATGTTGTGCAGCTTTTGTTCGCCGGCGGAGCGGACATCAACCACGCGTCGTCGGGTGGGTTTACACCTCTCGCCAGTACCGTTTCGCAGAATCATATTGAAGTCGCCCGCGTCTTACTTCAGCATGGAGCAACTATCCACGTAGCCTCGAAGCACACTGTGTCGCCTCTCATCTCGGCTGCTTACAGCGGTCATCTTGAGATCGTTCGGCTTCTGCTGGAGAAAGGAGGTGACACGGAGACGAAGTATGAAGGCGGGTACACCGCACTCTCGTACGCTGCGCAAAATGGCTACATCGAGATCGTCGATGCACTTTTAGAGAGTGGAGCTATTATTGACGAGCCGACGGACGATGGAGCTACTCCGCTTCTAATGTCAGCACTATTCGGTCAGCCCGACGCCGTCCGCACTCTATTAGATCATGGCGCTGGTATCGACTCGCCCGATAGTTACGGAAACACTCCATTGATGCTGGCAGCCTCGAACAAGCACGTGGAAGTTGTTGAATTGCTGTTGAAAGCTGGTGCCGCAGTCGACACGAAGTCGCAAAGTGGAGAAACAGCGTTGCGCTATGCTGCACATGGAGGGAATGCTGAATGCATTCGACTTCTTCTTGACCATGGCGCTGGTGTCAACATCCTTGGTAACAATAATTGCTCAGCTCTTCAGGGAGCAGTTTCCAGCGGGCATGTTGAGGTTGCTAAGCTGTTGCTAGCGCGAGGCGCGGAAAGTAACACGGTCGATGACGACGGAGACACGCTGCTGCATGAAGCTGTGCTCCATGGGCAGCTGGAGATCACACGGCTGATGTTCGAGCGTGTAGCAGAGCCAAACGTGTCGAATGTAATGGGGTGGACACCCCTCATTCTGGCTTCCCAGCGGGGTCATACCGAGATCGCGATGCTTCTGGTTGAGAGAGGAGCTTCAGTGAACTCAAGGACAAGTGACGGGAGGACTGCCTTATTCCTTGCTGCAGAGGAGGGTCATCTCGAAATCGTACGCCTAGTTTTGGACAATAGCGCCGATGGGAACATGGTGGACGACGAGAACCAGACGCCATTAATGAAAGCAGCACATCGAGGACACGACGAGATTGTGCGTCTGTTGCTAACAACGCGGACGTGCGCATAGTAAACAACTCAGGGCTCACAGCCGCAGAGATCGCCCGCAAGAACTGCAGGTACGAGAGCTGGCGGAGTCTTCAAGAGCATGAAGCCACGCAAGCAAGCTCGTCGACAACGCTACTGAAAATTCCGACTCAAAGCAAGCCCGACTGGTATATTCCAAGTCGAGAAGTCCGCAAAGACCGACAACCATTTTCTGCTGGATCCTTCGGTCAAGTCTACCGAGGATGGTGGCTCAGTACTCGAGTCGTAGTCAACACTGTCACTGTCGTTAATGAGAAGAAGAGCCGCACCTTCCATCGAGAAGCGCGGATCTGGCAGAAAGCGAGGCACCCGAACATCGTGCCGTTCTTCGGCGCCTGTGACGAAGGCTCGACGTACTTCTTCGTGTGCGAGGAGGCCAAGAACGGCAAGCTGCTCGACTACCTCTATCACGCAAGAGAAGAAGAAGGTCGGTCGCTAGTGTGGAGGAAGTTGCTGGACGCCGCTCTCGGCCTGCACTTCCTGCACGAGAGACACATCGTGCACAGCGACCTCAAGTGCAACCAGATCCTCGTGAGCAAGGACGGCGTGGCCATGCTGACGGACTTCGGCCTGAGCTTCCTGGCCACGGAGCAGAGCGGAGACGAAGAGACGGTCGGAGCCATCCGCTGGAAGGCGCCCGAGGTCATCCGCAAGGACAAACCCGTGGCGCCCAACGCGCAGTCGGACGTGTACTCGTTCGGCATGTGCGTGGTAGAGGCCGTGACTTGTGACGTGCCGTGGGGTCAGCGAGTACCCGATCCAGTAGTGACGTTCCACGTGACTCGACAGAAGTTCATGCCTCGTCCGAAGGCGTTCAAGAGCGACGCGCAGTGGGAATTGGTGCTGCGTTTGTGTGCGTTTGAGCCTTCGCAGCGCATGAAGTTGGCGGACGCGATTGAAGTGATCAGAGGCTTCGCGGAGGAGGAGCGATTCCAGGAGAAGCTCCAGATGATGATGGACGGAGAGGACGACGACTTGAGTGATATTGGATTGGGTCTGAAGGAACCGCCAAAACTCGCGAAACCAACAGTGGGGAGTATGCGTGCCATGACGGAGATGAAGTCACTTAGCAGATCGATCCGTTCGAGGCGTGTAGTGGAGCGTTTGGTCGCAGCAGCTTAGAATTACACGGAACTGCAGATCGCCCCGCCCAAGCGGAGTTCACTTTTCTTTTCGAGTTTCGAGTGATCGCGATTCGCGTGTTTGACGCGGTCTCGAGGGGCAACTACGAAGGAGTATATTGTATAGGTCTTGAGAATGAATATACTGGCGTTATCCATGTTTTCCTAAACCTAGAGGCCACAGGCATGCACTCGTTCGCGACTTAACCGGAATGCTGGCCTTGCAGCGATGTATACGTCGCCACGTACAGTGGAAAGGAAACAGGGCTGTTCTCCTCTTTGATCACCACAGGGCGCAATCGGAATCCCTCCATTCTTTCGACCATCTCTTGCTCCGCACTCGTGTTGGTGTGACTTCTTTTAGTTTTTTCGTCACCACCACACAGAAGCGCCATGAAACACACCTTTTTATCCTCGTCAATAAAAGGTTGTGCAAACTTCATCAGAACACTTGCCTCGCACATGTGTGTTTCAGCCATCGTCAGCTGCAACAAGCAAAACCGCTCCTCCGTATAGAGCAAGTCCTCGCCGTTGGGCGCCTTAAGCTTCCCCACAAAGTTCTACTTTGCAACCGCATCAATTGTTTCAGGCGGGGATCCAGTAGTCCGTCTCGTCAGGGTCCTTGGCCCACTCTTCCATCATCGCCGCGTATGCGTCCAGCGTTTCACCTTCACGCTTGACATTGAGTGATTCGCTCAACCCGGTCGAAAGACTGAATTTTACCGTGCCCGTATCTTCACGCATGATACGCAGGTTGTCCGTCTTAGGCGTCCGCTTCACGTTGTCGTACTTCATGTAGGATATGCCAACCGATTTATGGTTGGTTACATGGGAATGAAAAAGTTGTTCAAGCACAATTCCTTGGAGGCGAGGGTCGTTCAGATCTTTTGCAAGCTCAAGGAGCCTCTGGAAGTAGTCGGGTTTCGTAAGTGTCAACAGGTATTCCATCGCCATCTTGGAAGTAACAAGCGCTTTCCAGCGAGATGGTGTAGTATACGACTTCGGGTCTGCAAGATCCGATACTCCCATACCACGAATACAGGTCGTCTGCTTCACGCCACCTTCTCCCGTGGAGATAAACTGCCCAGACGTCGCCAGCAGCATGTACATATTGCCCACATCTTTTTCGTTGAGCTGGTCTTGATTCAACCCGTCAAGAGCAAACCAGCATCTAGGCAAATCAGCCGTACACTTCAAGCGCAGCGACTTGTAAACACTGCAATCAACGCCGTACCACTCGTAGTATTTGCCCTTGTCGAACAAACGTGTAACTGGTAGGTCGTTGCTCCCACCTCCAACACGGCGGTGCCACACAACTGAAATTGCCTCCACAAGTGCCAAGTAGAAGCAGACCAACGCTAAAATGCAGCTCTTGCCCGTTCCTGGGCTTCCCATGAGTATGAAATGTTCCGTGGGTTCTCGTCGTGAAAGCGTCACTTCTAAAAACTCCTTCAAGTTCTCCAGCACACACAATATCTCCTTCCGCACGAAAAACTTCGGTCCAGTAAAGCCCACAATATCCTCGATCTCTGGAATATCCTTCCCCCCCCCCCTCGCCGTCGTTCCACTTGAGCAACTTGGAGAAGTCCCCATCATTAGGCGGTAAGGCTCCAACTCTTAAAGCAGTAGCTTTCAGAGCTTCCACATCGCCGACGGCACTTGCTGGCTGTCTGTCTTCAGGCGCTTCGTGGTATTTCTGGGTAATCCACTAGCACGTGAATCAGCCCGGGTGTGTGTTCAGAGGTCCTCTATTTACGTTTGTTTAAACTATAGAGTCCTGATATCGCTGTAGACTGAGCCTAATTGACAAACGGTGTTGGGATAATTCCTCCTCCGGCGAAAATTGTTCTTGCAGGTAGTCCCATAGCGTGGCAGGCAGGTGCTCTCGAAGTAGTACAGCATTGGTAAACTGAGATAGTTGTCGCAATTTGAGAAATCCCCTGATCGCTTTGTAGCTGGTTTCCACGCTATCGAGACAACGTCTTTAAGCGCTTGGTGCGTGGCATTCTGGGCTCGAGCCGACTTGATCATTGGTTGGATGCCTTGGACACAAAGAGAGACTGTAGATAGTTGAGCTCGCTGCTTTAGCTGATGCATGGCTCGGGCGATGAGCTGAATAGCCATACTAGTTTCCGTGACTGGCTCGTTCTTTTGGGCAAAACCAATGGCAATTATTTCTTGTGGGTCGTTCCCCAACACCACCCAAATACCTCTTCGCCCTGGTAATCCTTCGAATTTCACAGAGTGAAAAGTGAGAGTCCAGCGCTGAATTGCGATCGGCCTGTCTGAAGGTTGAATTGCCAAGAAAACCGTGTAGCACTGGTCCAACCGAAAACTCGCTTCTTTGGTTGCTGGACGTGAAGCCATTCCCCGGATGACTGCATGCGTCTGGAAATCAGCTGCCTTCCACAAGATTCGCTTAGCTTCTTGTGGCGGTACTTGATCTCCGTCAAAGACTTCTCTATTTCGCATCAGCCAAAGCGTGCATTGAGTACATGTCGTCCAAATTAGCCACAAAATCCTCATAGCTTCATCCTGCCCTTTTCTCCAGCACGAAATACTCTTCATGGCTTCGTCAAGAAACGTTGGTGAAACCTCAGGTTGCCCGGGTATACCCTTGACGTTCTGAAAGAGCGACTTCAGATCATCCGACGGATATATTTGTCAAAAGCTCGCCTTGCCGAACTCGTCCAGTCCGCGCAATAGAAAGGATTCCAGGTCGTCGCCGGTTTTCACCCAATCACCATTCTCCCCCTTCAGCTTCGCCAGGTAGAGTCCCAGGAACTATATTGCAACCACGGATTTATATCCTGGTTGATGTCCTAGACGTGGTCCGGGATTTGTCCAGGACGTAAGATACTAAATTACACGCAATACTTTCCCCTTTTCGCGAGGACGACACCAGCAGGACGAACCAGCTGGTTTCCTCATTGCTTCAAGCGGTGCTCGAAGGTAGACAAGCGCGCGGCAGTGCCACCGCGGCATCCACTCGTGCGAGCTTTTCACCCCCGATTTAGGCTCCGTACATTGCAAACTGATGTGCGTTAGTCGTTATCCCTGCATGTGCGATAGCAGAACGAAGCACAGATCATTACCTTCATGACTTTATGAAATACCTTGAAATCCTTATAACCAAAGGTCGTCTCAATTCGCACGGGAATCTGTGGCCTTCGTCCTGATCGAGCTGTCTCCTGTGTAGCAGTAGACAGTTATGCCGAGACAGCGGGCAATTCGACTTTCACGACGTCGAGCTGGAGAAAATAAGCTCGAAATTGTTATCGTTGGGTGGCGTATCTACATGTAGAAAGAAGTGCAAGAAGTGTACGTGCTGAGGCAGCTACAAAGTGTATCATGCACCGGCCACATAATTGCTTTGAGCCGCATGTAATATACTATATAGAAAAGGTTACTAACTAGTTAGTAGTCCTATAGCGAGGTGAAAGCGGGGTAAGTGCTCCTACAACAAAATCGCTCTATTAGCGTCTCGTAAAGCTTTCACGTAGTAGCATCTGCGTGTAGTTTAGCGGGCGGGCGCAACATTTGCGACTTCGACAAGGAAGAACCGGTCACCAGCAACCGTGGCCTACAGCGTGAAGTAGTTAGTGGATCGGTACGTCCAAGGCCATTCACAAACCGGCGTAGATGTTCGCTACGTTTCGGGAGGACTACATGATCGGCGTTGAAACGGTCAACCGTTGATCGTTGATCATCAATGGGTTCGAGTGCACGCGGACCAAAAGGCTCGACAGGGTGTGGACAGTGTCGCGCCCAGGACTTGACTGACGCAGATCTCCATGAAGATGCGATTTGTCGAGTGCTTCGGCTCGATTCACCGGTCTCAGGTACTACTCGCCCCCAGCATATCAGTCCTGCCCAGGGCATCAGTGCCTGAAGCGAGTTTGTACAATTGTCGTCCACGGCAAGGCCCCTTTCTTCGAGAACGAGTACGAGAATGAGCTGGGCGAGGGCCAAAACGTATTCAAGTCGACTTGGACGAGGAGCACTCCACTTCATGCAGACCACACGTCGAGCCCCATCTCGCGGTCGATAAGTGTGCATTTTTGCATTCTTAGCCAGCAAAGAAGTCCGGGTGGTTCCACATATCCAAGTGCAGCTGATGATCTTTGACACTGTAGGGCTCAACGGATATGTGCTTTCGGACGGACGTCGAGGCTGCATACCACGAGCCATGGAGTACTGTACACGTACTGACTGGCGATGCGGTTGCCGTACAATCTCATAATTTATAGCGGAATAGTTGTTGGCGTGCCGTGATTCACGACACCCCAACAACACGGCTCGTTGGATGGCCACCAAGTTGAAGTGCGAAACCTTCATATTTATATGCGGTCCCTTTAGAACTTTATGTGCGTACTATACCGAAAAGGCACAAAACGGGTGTCTCGCTCCAGCTTAGAACTTACCGCCGCGGCAAGAAGCAGTAGTCCTGGAAGCGCGAATGTGTGAGATGAAGTAAGGCAAAGACAGTTCTTACAGGTACTTGTAACTGGTTCAAATAACGTCTCTAACCGGTTCAACTCACGTTTGCTTACGCTCCAAGACGTGACCAGGACACGTCCACTCCAAACACCTCAGATGCAGATCCTCGGGAAGATTCGTGCGTATCTTACCCATATGCCTGGTCAGTTCCGAAGATGAAAAACAGATACATTAGATGCAAGGTGTTGAGATCTTCGCGTACATGCAGGGAGTTGTTAGCTTGAATAACGTGCAGCCAAGACCACTTACAGCCAACGAACACGCAAGCATCGCTGTCTGACCACGCATTAGCTGTTCTTACCCGTATTCTGCTAAATTAAAGATGAACTCCCGTGGTGTCTCAGCCTCTTAGTGCGTGGCGGATGACTACACCACAGTGTCTTTTCGCTTGCTTTGTTTTCCATTAAGATAAATGGTTGTCACTTACCTTAAAACTCCACTCTATCGACAGTGCTATCTAACGAAGGTCTTCTCAATGAGCTTAAACTCGACGCATGAAGGGCGGCAGTGTAGACATTGACAAACTTATCTCTGCTAAACTCGCCACCTTCTGGGCCGATACTGACAGCTCGTCCTTGAACGCGATGGACCTCGTTCTTAGGCATAACCTGCTCGGCAGCCATCCCGTCGCAACACTAGAAGCATTATCCGATTGTAATGCAAGTAGACAAGCTTGCACTTCGTCTTGTGACCTCGTCGTGATCGCTCAGCACAATTGATTGACCACCGGATGAGCTCGACAACCTCGGGTGGTTTTCAGGCGACGCAGCGTGCATGACCGAAGCGCACAGTGTGGCGGTACTGAGGGCGCCATCACGGGTGGCTTACGGATGGAGTAGCTGCGGGGTATGAAGTTCAGCAGCGGCTTGCACTGACAAGCAAAGTAGTGCCCATGATTTCAATCCTGGGTCGCAACACCTGCCTTTTTTTCCACTGTGGCGAACAATGTTCTCAGGCAGCTGACGTCTTAGCCAATAAGAAATGCACACAAAATATAATGATTTTAAGCCAATCAAAATTCACAACCGACCTCAATGAGAGGTGAACCTCTCATTGAGGTCGGTTATGAATTCAACATTACAAGTACGATAGTCGTCGAAGCCGTCAACCTTACAAGTACCTTACTTGTTAAGTGACATGGGGCTGGGTGGGATCCTACAAAATCGCCAAAGATGACGGTGGGGAAGTGCGGGCGCTGACAAAGACGAAGGTTCGTGCAACCCAATAAAGGGGACCTGCAGGATATAGCTTCGGCCGTCGCTAACCTTGGTATTCAGTTGACTTGGATCTCGTCGTCTAGAAGACAACGAGACGGTATTGGGGGCCTATAATAACCAAGGTGCGGACGGCCAGAAGGACAAAATACGAAAATACCCAAAGATTATGTCAGAAATACCCACAGAAGGACATCAGCACCATTGCAGAGAAAGGAGAAATCCGAGTCCGGGTCGACAAAAGGACGACAGCCAACAGCACTCTTAATGTGCAACCAGAACCTCAAATAGCAACTTCAAGTCAGCACTTAAGTTGCAAATTCGCAACTTTCCGCCACCTGTCACACATTCTCTCAGCCACATCAGGCCCCGCAACGCAGCAGTGCAGGCAGGAAAGAGATCGATCTGTACGGAGGGATGGAGCGCCGTAGAAGGGCCTGTGGTGGCGCTGAAGCTCCCTCTCTACGGTACGAAGAAGGACCAGTAACGTGTTAATGATGAAACGTGCTAACAGAAGTGCTATGTGTTGCTTCGTCTTATGCAGGGCATTCAAGGGCATCTCGTGATGGAGCGTCACCACAGCGGACGTGCAGAAGTGCTCTCCGCTCCCGGTGGAGGTGAGAAGGGGCTTCCCGGAGCGCGAAGTGGGGCTGGACGTGGCTGCGTGCCTCAAAGCTGACGACGTGGACGCAGAGAGTCGCTGCGTCGGTCGGAGGAAACGTGCAGCTGGAGCAGGCGGTGCAGCAGGTAGCGCTCTTGCAGGAGCGGCTGCGACAGAGTTGTGCAAGGTGGTTTGTGGGGCGGCTACGCAGTGGCGACGGCTTGCTGCAGCCCCGCGTGGTATGTGTGCACGCCTAGCTACGGTGAGTCTACTGTCTGAAGTTCCTATGTTAGTTCTGATTACTAAACTGAATGTGTATTGCGGATGTGTGCGATTAGATTGATAGACAATGGAGGACCATGCATGATAAGGATCAATGTTGACGCAGCGAGATCAGCAAGGTATTGCAACAAATGCGAGTTTATTTGACGAACTTATTGCTCTTCTAGTTTGTGCGAGTTTATTTGCCTATTGATCTTGTTCACAGGCGCGCTCGTTAGTTTTTGTCTAGTGCGTAGCCATTTTGTGACCTTCTCACAGTGGAGCGTCTTAGCCCGCCAAGGGCACTTGGCGTTGGGAGTTTCCTCAGTGCAGGACCGGCAGCTACAGCGACGAAGCCGGTAGCGCATGTTATGCGGCTCGGCCACGGTGCACGGAACTAACTCGCTGTTGGTAACCTTGGAAGGCTTGATCGTCTCCAGCAAGATGCTGGCGTCTTTGTTGGAGAAACCGATTGCGAGAGGAGTCCAGAGGAGAGCTCGTGGCATGGCGATGGGTAGTAGGGCGGCAAGGTGCGGCGAGTACTTGTTGCTTAGGCTTTCGAAGTATGAAGGGCCCTTTAAGGTGCTGGTGGGATGGCTGGCTGTGCTAGCGTACCAATCCTTCGTGCATATCGTACCTAGTTGGGTGCTGCTGTGTGGTGTTGGGTGGCCGTTGTATAGTTTGTATACACGTGTCAATTTTTAGGTATTGATGGTAGTTTGTCGGCCAAAAGGCAATCTCCAATTATAGTATCGCCAGTATAGACAAATTAAAGCCCCCGTAACCTGGACATCTTACGTTTTCAATCAACAAATTTTGATCTCTCCAATTTCCAGCCAGCAATGGGATTTGAACACGAATGCGTATCGCGTGCTCGTTACACCTATTTACCCACTCTGATTGGTTTAAAATGCGTCTGTCATTGGCCCTGGCCCTCACAATTTGACTCCCTCAACCCACAACAAGCAGCTGACGATGACAAGCAACCTGTGCCTCCCTGCTACTGCTGGACCTGTATTACAGACTCCGTCCCGTGGTCGCCTCGATGGAGACCAAGTTCGAAGTGCCTGCACTGCCTTTTGAGCAGCACATGAAGACGCGACAGGCGCTGAACCATCTCCCGGATCTACTGCTGGACGGATTTGCTAAGCTACTGGACGAGAAATGCGTGAGTCAGCAAAGTGTAACGCGAGAAAACCTCAGCTCGACGATCCGTGTACTGCTAGAGGAGGCTGGACTATGGCAGGCGCAGCAGCGCATTCAGCAAGAGGCAGCCCAATCAAGTTCAACCAGCATCGTTTATCACTGGCAATCAGATGGGCGCTTTCATCGGATGCCGCAGGATTTTGCTTTTCCACAGCTAGATGCGCTAAGTGTGTGGCGTATTTGGTGGCTTGGCCACCCTGCTGCCGGATACCCGCCTTTTCGGGCGCTGCAGCCATCTGACTTCACGAAGACCAACCGCAAGATGTTTTCGGAATGGACGGTGCTGGTCCGACATATCGTCGCTGGTGTGGAGGCAAGTACAGGGGCGAGAATGCAGCGACCAACTTCACAACGTGTAGCCGACGATCTCTACCAACTCGGCATAGCTCATGTGCCGATGAAGCCGCCTACACATGGGGCGAAGCAACGGCCCGAGCGAGCAGTAACCACTCCGGCAGGCAATCCACGAGTCGAATCCGGAGGCGAGGCGTGTGCTGTTTCGTCACAGGAAGCGCACTAGAAGCACCAAATAGAGGTTAACAGCATTAACAAGGCGTTAGTCGTGATTACGCAGCACATTAGCTCGTTCGATAGATGCTTGTTCGTCTTACCTCGCCGCCGTTCCCGTCGAAGATGCACGACAATGGGATCTGGCGCCCCGCAGAGTGAGTACTGCCCTGTAGTGATGAGAATATTAGCCAATCAGGCGACGTTCGTTATGCGTGTCACGACGGTTACGGGATCTCGACACAAGCCATTGATGGAGGCCGTGCTATAAGTTAACTGTAAGGTCGTTGCCGTATTTTTGTAGCCATGAACGACTGTAGCCATATGTACCGAAACACTAAATTCATGTACCCCTACACCACTCCTGTCATTTGGGCCGCACTCGTTCCCGCCAAGCAGTCGACTCCAAGCAAGCAGTAGATAACCTCGAGGTTGCCATGGCGGTCAAGGTGGGCGACACGGTGCTGGCGTACCACGGCGTGATGATCTACGACGCCAAGGTGCTGAAGGTGGACAATGGACAGGGCGTGCAGCAGGAGCCGGGCGCCGGCGGCCAGGCGTCGGCCAGCACGCAGTACTACCTGCACTACCAGGGCTGGGCCAAGAAGTGGGACGAGTGGGTGCGCCACGACCGCGTGCTGGAGGACACGCCCGCCAACCGCGCGCTGCAGCAGAAGGCCAAGGAGGACATGGCCAAGGCCAAGAAGGAGAAGCGCCTGGCCAAGAAGAAGAAGATCAGCTCGGCCGGCGTGGACGCGCCCAGCGCGCGCAAGTCGCCGTTCAAGCGCCTCAAGCGCAGCGTCGAGAACGACTACGAGGAGTTCCCGGGCCCCGGGGAGGGCGGCAACAGCGACGAGACCACCTCGGCCAAGCAGATCAACATCCAGATGCCCTTCTCGCTCAAGAAGCAGCTCGTGGAGGACTGGAAGAACGTCACGCAGGCGCCGCACAAGCTCGTGCCGCTGCCCCGCAAGCCCAACGTCAGTCAGGTGAGGGCTGCAATTATGTGTATGATAGGGTGAGCTGCTGGCCTGGTTGGATGCTGATTTGTTGGTGGACAATCGACAGATTATCAAGACGTACTTGGAGTTTAAGAAGAGCAAGGTGCACGAGGGCGAGGCGAGCGAGGAGAAGGAGTACAAGAACATTGAGGGCATCATGCAGGGCGTGCAGTCGTACTTCGACCGCGCGCTGAGCTCCATCCTGCTCTACCGCATGGAGCGCCGGCAGTACCAGGAGCTCCGACAGAACCAGAGCGAGGAAGTGCCGCTCTCGCAGATCTACGGCGCTGAGCACTTAATTCGGCTCTTCGGTGCGTGCTGTCATGGTTTTATTGTGGCAGAATGGGAGGGAGGACTGATGCGTGCAAATGCTTTGCTGCCTCGACAGTGAGATTACCTGTGCTTCTGGCCGGCTCCAACATCGCTCCGCGCGAGCTGCACCAGATCCAGGCGAGACTGAACGACTTCCTCAAGTTCATCCAGAAGAACTCGGCCGCCTGGTTCGTCACGGAGTACGAGGCTGCGTCGGACAAGTACGTGGAACAGGCCACTGCTGCGGCCTCTTCATCCTCGTAGCGGGGCAGTAGCGGGGCAGAAGTATGTAGCCATCTTTCGCAATGTCAACTTGACTTTTACACTTTTCGTACCTACTCGCACAATGGCTACATCTCCATTCGAGCCGTTACTTCCTGAAGAGCCAAAGTCTCCGATATGTCAGTGACGCACTGGACCTGGACCATGCTGCTGTACGCCATCACGAGCTGGCAGGCGTGGGTTCTGGCCGCTTGCATGGTGTACGCTGCCTTCCAGCTGCACTACCTGCCCGAGGGCCTGGCCAGAGTCGTGGCGCGCGTGTACTTCTACCCGACATGGCCGCTCACGTACCTGTCGCGCCGGAAGAACTACTGGACGCTGGTGGACTCGCACGTGCTGCTCGGGGCTGCACCAATGTCCTTCATGCCGCATGTGGACGCTCTGGTGTCTCGCGGTGTCCGCGCGGTTGTCAACCTGTGCGACGAGTACGCGGGCCCCGAGAAGCAGTACAAGCGCCAGCACATCCAGCAGCTGCGTCTCCCGACGGTGGACCATTGCGAGCCGTCCTTGGCGGCGCTGGAGGCGGCTGTGGCCTTCATCCGCACGCAGAAGCAGCGAGGGGTCCGGACCTACGTGCACTGCAAAGGGGGCACGGGTCGTAGTGCTGCGGTCGCTTTCTGCTGGCTGGTGGCCAACCGGGGCATGACCCCACGGGAGGCTCAGGACTACCTCAACGAGAAGCGTCACGTACGCAAGTCGCTCTACCTGCAGCCTAATGTGCTGGCGTTCTGCAACAAGATCCAGACTCCTAAGGTGTCGGACTCAAAGGCGTCGGAAGGAGGAGACGCGGACGAGTGAGGCAGATACAGTAAAGGTAGAGTTAAAGACCGGGAAGGTACAACACGGTTGTTTCTTGCTACAACGTAGCCATGATGCTCAAAATGCAGTGGCGGGCTCTTGCTTCGACTCCTTCGGCGTCTTGGGGGCGACGTCCTCCACGTCGAACGTCATGAAGCCTTTCTTGTGCATGCGGTCGGCCAGTTTGCGGCCGAAAGCGAACGCGGGCGTGTAGAAGCCGCCGGTGACCGCTGGAGTATCACTTGGGTCGTCGCTGCCGTCACGCAGCTCGCCCTTGACCAGACACAAGGCGCACTCCGTGATCATCCGCATCGTCATCCAGTAGCCGGGGTCCCCCTTGCCCACTGCCTTCAGCGTTGCTGCCAGCTCGCCGTCCTCCGTGAACCCATTGCCATCGACTATGAAGTAGCCATTAAGCAGCATGTCTTCGGTCGGACCTTCACCCGGAGCAGGGGCCAGCTTCTGCAGCAACTTGCGCGTCCACTTGAAGTAGAGCATGCCCGAAAGCACCATAGAGACAGCAGTGATCAACGCCTGGGTGAGCACTCCACCTGTCGCGAACCTCTCGCTGTAGATGAAGCGTGGGCCGTAGAGGTTCTTGAAGAGGTAGTTGGATCGGTGCACGACAGCTTGGTCCATCAACTGACCGGGGAACGCGGACGTCCAGCTCTTCGCAGTCTCGTTGTAGCGCACGGACAAGCTGACGGAGTT
The DNA here is from genome assembly GCF_000149755.1 of Phytophthora sojae. NCBI lineage: Eukaryota > Oomycota > Peronosporomycetes > Peronosporales > Peronosporaceae > Phytophthora > Phytophthora sojae. The sequence goes on from NW_009258124.1 coordinate 831,871, forward strand.
TGGAGCCACGAGCCCCTCAGCTCGTTTCAGGTTTATCGTCTTCTCGTCCGTCAGCACGAACGGGTTGCACGTGTCCGAGAGCTCCTTGCTGGTCTTGCCTTCCACCATTTGAATCACTGAAGCGAAGGTGCCTCCACTGACGCCGCCCTTGGTCTCCCTGATGAGGAAGTCGACTCGTCCAGTCTTGGCGTCCTTGCCGTAACGTTTGCGGATTTGAGCTGCGAGCAGGTAAGCGATGAGATCCGACGGCGCCGAGTCCACACCACACGAGTTCACAACGATAGCGCCGCTCTGCGCTGCCACGTCTTGATACTTGCGGATCATCTCGCGCACCCACAACATCTCGCCAGTCAGGTCGCAGTAGTGCACGCCGTTCTCAGCACACAACTTGACCAGCAGCTCGCCGTACAGCGCGTAGGGTCCCACCAGCGACAGCACCACCTTGGTCTGCTTGACCATGCTCAACAGAGACGCCTCGTCGTGACTATCCGCGATAAGCGTCGGGATCGCCTCAATCAGCTTGCTGTCCACATCCGGAAGCCTGAGCACGAGCTCCTCCTTCAAGGCCGCCAATTTGCTAGCACTGCGAGCTGCCAGCGCCCACTTAATCGCGGTCGGGGAGCCCAGCGCTGATTCCGGCTCCGTGATCAACTGTCGCGCCGCCACTGCGCCCGTGAAGCCCGTCGCGCCGAATACCACCACGTCGAACTGTTTGCTCATGACTTGAAGCGTGTCTTGAATCTCTTGACGAAGGTGAATTCGAAACTGGTGGTCTTGGACCTTCATGTCATGCCGGAGGTATCGGATACCGTTGGACGGACCTCTACGCGGGAAGCTCTGGCCTTGTTGAAGCTGTCAAATCATCAATCCAAGTGATCACTACAGTAGCAAGTCCAAGTGGACAAACCATCGCATAATAATTCATACATATTGATTTTGGGCAAGACGACGAGACCTGTGCTCTCACGTACATCAGTTCTCGTAAAAGTTGCCAAACCTGTTGTACATCAGCTCTCGGTCGTACTTGGCACGAGCGCTTTCGTCGGAGAGCACAGTGTACGCGGCTGTCATTTCCTTGAACAAGTCCGCGTGAGTCGACGTCTTCGCTTTGTCTGCGCACAAACAAAGCAACAGTAGTTAGTGATCACACACGACCTTGCTATCAGCAGAAGCATCCTCACCTGGGTGATACACGAGCGCCAGCTTCCGGTACGCCTTCTTGATTTGGTCGCTCGTCGCTGCCTTCTCGATCCCCAGTACGTCGTAATGCGTGCGGCGCTGGGTCTTGGGCGCCATGAACGAGGCCCTGCTACTAGCGCCAGCACCGGACGACTGGTACCTGCTGCCGTAACTGCTCCCGTTGTTGTTGCTGCTACTGCTGCTGCTACCTCCTCGCCGGAAATTGTCGTAGTACCTGCTATCGCTCCAGGACGACTCCTCCCAGCGATTCGACCGCCTCTGGCGCTGCTCGCGTTCGGCTCGCTTCTTGGCCGCCTCTCGTTGCCTCGCTTCTTCCCGAGCTTTGGCGATCGCTGCCTTCGCCTCGTTGCGCTCACGACGAACTTCAGCAGTCGCCTCGGTAGGCAAGTCATTGGGCTGTTCACGCAGATACCGGTCGAAGTCCTTGACTGCTTCGTGAAACATCTTCAACGCGACATGGCAACGCGCTCGCCGCAGCAACGCACGCGGGTACTGCGGCTTGCGCTGCAGCGCTTCGTTGCAGTCCAGGATCGCCGTATGATATCGCTCCAGCCCCATTTGAGCTGCCGCGCGATTGCAATAAATAACAGCGCAGAACTCCTGGTGCTGCGGGTCGATCTGCCCCGCCTCCGAGTAGAACCGCACTGCTTCTTGATACTCGCCTCGCTTGAACCGCTCGTTTCCGTTGTGCTTGAGCTGCTTCATCTCTTGCCACTGCCGCTTCAGTTGAATCACGTTGGAGCTGCAGGGGGCGACAGTCTCCAGGGCGTTAAGCAACCCTACGGCTTCCTCAACGTTGTTCTGGTAGTGCAGCGTGGTTGCCCACAGCAGTCCCAGATCGATGCCGACGATCGTGATCTTCGCCACGGTCTTCTCTTTGAGCGACCTGGAGTTATTCCCACCTCTGCCTTCCGGAGTGGACAACTTCCCATGACTTGCTTGCTGCTTCTCAACGATCGCGTTGCAAAACTGGATGATCTGATCGAACTCCCTGCCAAACACAAGCCACGAACAAACACACGAGTGTTAGGTAAAAGTAGATGGCTTCCGCATATAACAAAGAGTACGTACTTCTGATGTAGCAGGATGCGAACCTTCTGGACCTGCAGCTTCCTGCAGCTTGGAGCAAGCCCCAGCGCGCTCTCGGTATGCACTAGTGCCTGCTTAAAGTCGCCGCAGTCAACGTACCACTTGATTTCTCCTTGCAGATTCGTCAATTTCTTGATGGTCGCTTCCATCTTGGCGAGCGAAGCGAGGTCTGCATGATCACTGCTGCTGAATTCACCATTGTTGCCTTGCATCAACTGCTTCGCAGTGTCGAGATTAGCTTGAGCGTGAGCAGTGTCTCCCAGCAGAACTTGGATACGGCCCAGTCGAAGGTACGCGCGAGCATACGTCGCGTCCAACTCGATCGAGCACTGACACTCACGCTGCGCTTCTGAGATCTGCATCAGCATCATCAGAGACGCTGCTCGGTTCGCATGGAGCTTGGCCTTATCAGTCCTGAGCTCAGGCGTGTCCAGCAGCGGGTAGTGATGCACGTTAGACTCGAGAGCCTCGATACTCTGGCGGTAGTACTCTGCTGCATCTTTGAAGCAACGTGATCCATGCGCAACGCCACCCAGACGCTTCAGTTCCAGCCAGTCACGCTCGTCTTCGCTCTCCATCTCATCGTCACCCTCGTCCTGATGAAAATGTATAGTTGGCGGTGGGGCAGACTTGGCACGCTCTGCAGCAACCCCAGCTCCACGCAGAGCTGCTCGGAGAATCCGGCGCGACCCAGCGAAGGCAGGACGAGCGCTGCCTCCGTTTCCTTGCTCAGCCTTGCCAGGTTGACTTGACTCCGTTGTTGGGAAGGAAGATTGGCTGGCGCTGTGAGACTGTGGAGGCTGGTGCTGGGACGGGAAAGCGAACGCACTAGAACTGTTCGTTTTCCCGTTCTGTGGGGCCGCCGCAGTACCAAAGTGGGTGCTGCTGGGGGCTGCATGTGCACTGTCGAGACCTTTCTTCGCTGTGGGCCTCACGACATTCGGCTGAGCAGGCGGTGCAAAGCTCGAAGTAGACGGGTGACTTTGGAACGTCGTAGGATCGGCGGGCGGACTACGTCCATACGTGCGGCGCAGACGAGCGTTCTTGCGGCTACGCTGGTTGTGCATACCAAACGGAGATGGCGTTGTTGACGATGACGACGAGGAGGCTCCAGGGGATGGCTCAGGTTCGGTGGCACCGAACTTGGGGTCCTTCCTTGGGCTGTTCTTTTGTGCGAACATCCCGCTCCTTCTGGGGCGCACTCGCGAGTTGTGTCGCGAGCTCTTGTGTGCAGTAGCGCTTCCCATTTGAAATCCACCGTTAGCTGCTGCTTGTCCTGGCAGGAATGGATCGGCTGCTTCTGGCTGCGACTGGGACGTTTTCACTTCACAGAATTCAAACGGACGGCTGGGGGTGCCATTGCCAAACAGAACCTGTCTGGGCGTCGTTGCCGGAGCGGGGGCACTACTGGCTGAGCCGAATACACCACTCCGAGAAGGCGATGGATCTGCGGCCTGAAAAGGATTCGCAGCCGAGTTGCCAAACGCAAACGATCCATTTGCAGAAGATTTGGCCGAAGGAACAGCAGAGGGGACCTTACCCGCGCCATTTCCCTGCGTTTTGTCACCTCCAACCCGGACAAAAGGGTTCTCTGATCGCTGACGAGTAGCCGTCGCTTCCTGGAAAAGTACCGAGCCAAACGAAGCTGCAGATGTTGTCGTGAACGGTGAGGCACTCGGGTTGCTGGTAGCCTGTGGAGCAAACGATGCGCTTGAGTTAGACTTCTTTTTCCGGCGATCTGAGACTCGAGAGGGTCCAGCAACACCAGTCGAAAAGAACGCGGAAGCTGTCGTGGGACCACTGCTCCCAAATGAAACTCCAGCAGCGGGAACTTTCGCCGTCCACGAGCTTCCTGCTGTTGTTGTGCTAGTTCCAGTTGAGGCCGACCCCGACGAATTAATCGATTCACTGCTGCTTTGTCTTCCCCAAGTACCGGTAAACGTCCTTCGATTCTTGTAGCCTTGTCCAAACAGAAACTCGGCGTTAGTCGGTGTCTTGCTCACGGGTTGCGTCTGTGGGCTTGGGCTTCGCATGTGCGTGTCGTCCCCATTGGCTGCAACCTTCGCCGCACTTGTTGAAGGCTTTGGCCTTGAAGCCGAAGGCTTCGACGTTGCATGCCCGACGAAGTTGTACGGCTTCGGCCCCTTGCCGCTTTGACCGAGAGTAAAACCGCCATCAACAGGAGGGAAAGGAGCTGCTGTCGTGTGTCGCGGAGTAGGACTACGCATGTGAATATCATCTCCAGCCTCCCCAAACGCTGCCGACCCAGTCTTCCCAAACGTAAAATCCGGAGTTTTCGCTTTAGACGCCACATCGGATTGCGCCGTGGCGAACGAAAACACTGGAATCTCCACTTGTGGCGGCGGGAAACTGAACGCTGTGTTGGGACTTTGTCCCGCATTGACCGGAGCTTTATCGCGTTGAGACGATGGCTGCTGCATCGTAAAATCTGTCGCCGACGTCGTCGACTTCTGCTCTCCTGTGAACAGCGTCGAGAACCTTGGTGAGACCCCCGTCGGGCGATGCTGAGCAGTGGGCGTGTGCCTTCTACGTAGGGGCGTCTTCTTCTTCCCCCCAACGCCGGGAGCGAACGCAGCCTGGAAGCCCCACTCGCCAACCTCCACGTCGAAAAAGTTGGGCGTCTGCGTGTTATTGGGCTGCTGTTGGCTCTCCTGCTGGCCAGCAGTCTCCTTCTCTTCCTCTCCCTCTTTCTCCACATCTAGTTCATCATCTTCATCTTCAGTCTCCTCCGCATCTTCTTCTCTTTCTTGCTCCTCCTCCTCTTCATCTTCTTCTCTCACGTCCACACTGCGTCTCTTGAAGGGGTTGTCGTCAAAGGCCGCCTGCAGGTCTTTCCAGGCGTAGAACACGCCCTTCTTCTCCTCCTTCTTCTGCTGCTCCTCCGTCTGCGTCAGGTCAACAACGTCCGCGTCCTCCAACTCTTCTCCACTCTCCAAGTGCTCGTCGAAAGAACGAGAACCGTTCTCGTCCGTCGTCTGCGGCTGCTCCTCGTCCATCTCGTTGTCCGGGTCCAAGTCGTCCGTGTCCACAGAACTCGTGGCCGAATCCACCTCCGAAGGAGCATAGTCCTCATCATCATCCTCCTCTTCTTCTTCTTCTTCTTCTTCTTCCTCTCCTTCTTCTTCGCTGCGCGTGGGGTACGAGAACGAGTCGCAGGGGCTGGCGGGCGCCTCGTCCACCTCGGACCACGGGCTGCCGTCCTCGGAGCGCGTGTCCCGCTCGTCGTCCGAGCTCTCCGGGTACTCCACGAGCCGCACCATGGTCGCCTGGAGGCGGCGCTTGGGTCCGTCGTCAGCAGTTATGGCGCGGTTTGGATGGCTTCGATATGGGCGGACGGGGCGACAGGTTGTGACTACTTGGTTTTAGTGACATATAACTTGATGTTTGTATGTGGCAGAGGTTGCAGATGCAAACAAAGGTTCGTATTTCGAGGGGATATAGTGGACAATGGTGCAACCGCTGCAGTCTTTTCGATACGTGCATGGTGTAGTGTAATCTAGGGCATGGGCGATCTTCTACGAGCGCTTGGGCTTCTTGGCGCCGCTCTTCTTGGCGGCCGCCGATGTCCGTCGCTTGGCGGTCTTTTTGCTGTCTGCGGGCGCGTCGTCGTCGCTGTCCAGCGCGTCTCCGGCCTGTTTCCAGGCCACGTCCTCGGCCGCCTCCACGTCCGCGTCGCCGGTTTGCCGCACGCGGCCCACCTCCGTGCCGTGCTGGTTGTCCCAGTCCTTGAGCTTGGCGCCCATCATGAAGTCGTCCTGCACCACGGACCACGAGCTCTTCTTGGCGGCAGCGGCAGACCTGTCCGTCGTCGACGTCGACTTCTGCTGCGACGCCTTGAGCAGCCCCAGGAAGTTGTCCTTGGACATCTCCTTCACCTTCTTGTCGTTCTTGTCCTCCCTCTTGCCGCTCTGGTGCTGGTGCTTCTCGATGGCATTAAACAGCGCCACCACTAACAACAAATTAGCAATAAAAGCACCCACACAAGTCAGCACCTACCCACTCTCGCAACAAGGGGTGCTTGGACGCACCTCCTTTCGTCGCGATCATGCGCAGCTCGCGGTCCTGCACAGCCGTCGTGTGGTCGGGCACGGCCATATCGTTCTGGTCGCGCTCGCGCTTCTCGGCGGCGCTGAGTCGCGCCGTCTTGGTCTCCTTCCTGTCGCTCTGGATCTCGCGCATGCGCGCGGTGGTGCGCTTGGCCAGGATGGGCTGCGCGTCCTCGGCCACGTTCTGGCCCAGGATCTTGCTCATGGCGTCGCCGAAGCCCACGGCGTCGTGGGTCTCTTCATTGCCCTCGTCGTCGGAGCTCTGGGGCTCCACGTCCTGCTCCTCTTCATTCTCCTCCTCGCCGCTGCTGCTCTGGCTCTGCTCGCTGCCGCTGGCTGACTCTGCGTCGGACGAGGCGGCGGCCTCGGCTTGCGGCTTCTTCTCGCCCTTGGACACGGACACCTCGGCCATGCTGCAACTTGGTCGTCAACCGTTGTGATGGCCACCAACCGATCGGAAAGGAATTGGTGTGTCATACACGTTTTTGGGTAAACATGGTGTAAAATTGAAGATTTACATTGAAGTTGCCGCGTACTCGCGCTACCATTGGTCGGCACCGACTGCCATCGGATGCTCACCACCCCAAGAACTTGCTCTTTCACAGCGTTAAAAGGGAGCGATCCCTTCTCAGCACAAAGCTACGAAGTAGTATTTATTGTGGAATCCGGAGGCGGCCAGAATCGTACAGGACAGGAAGCACAAACAGCTCAGCTCCATGAGCTACTAAAGTGCAGCTTCACTTACTCCATTGGAGTGGGCTGCTCGGTTTGGTGGGACTGGAGAATGGCTTGGATCTCGTATCGGTAGTTTAAGCGCGCTATCTCGTCAGCATTTCGGCCTGAGCAATCGGCCACATCGATCGCCGCGCCGTTGTCGAAGCAAGCGGACACTGGCTTCGTGGCCTCTATACTCAGCCTTCATTATTGCGGTTTGATCGTCCGCATCCTTCCCGTTCACGTCTGCGTCGTGGTTCACCAACAGTCGGATGATTTCGACGTGACCTTCTTCCGCGGCCAGCGTCAGAGCCGTTTGTCTTCATGTTTACTTGGGCTCCGTTGTCCAGAAGGAGCGTCGCGATCTCAGTGTGGCCCCTTTGTGACGCGATGATAAGGTGCGTCCACCCAATGCTACTCGCCACGTTGACGTCAGCTTTGAACTCCAGTAACGAGCGCGCTGCCTCGGTCTGTCCACGAAGCGTGGCTTCGTGCAGCGCCGTGTCTCCGTTGTCGTCTTGGACGTTCGGATCTTTGGCTCTAGACAGCAGCAGCCTGCAGGTTTCCAACTGCCCAGTAGCGAGTGCAGCTAAGAGAATAGGGCAGCCGGTGTGGAGTACTTCGTCCACTTGTCCTCCGTGCTCCAGGATCAATCGAACACAGTCGCTGTCTCCTCCTGACACAGCGAAGCCCAACGCCATGTCTCCGTTGGCTGTCTTAGCGTTCACGGAGGATCCAGTCTCCAAAAGAAAACCCACCACAGGAGCGTGCTTGCTCTCAGCTGCCGCCATAAGTGGAGTATTCCCGTATGAATCGGCGAGGTCGATGCTTGCACCATGACTCACGAGGGTGCGGACGACATCCAGATGTCCGAATATCGCAGCGATCAACAGTGCAGTCGACCCATCATCCGACACGGCGTCAATGACAGCTCCACCCTGTAGCAGAGCCTCGACCACATCGGGATGGCCATACTGAGCCGCTCCAGCGAGCACTCGGTGGCCGTTGTCGTACTGCTTATTGGTATCTGCCCCCTTCTCCAGTAGAAACCTTACGGTGCCACAATGCCCTTCGTATGCCGCAGTGATGAGAGCTGTGAACCCTGCGCCCCTCGTTAGCTCAATGGAAGCTCCTCTCTCCACTAACAGGCGGACGATAGCCAGGTGACCGTGCTGCGCGGCGGCTATCAGCGGAGTCGTTCCCTTGTCCGCGGCTTGGTCGATTACTGCTCCATATCCAGCAGAAGCTGAGCGATGTCCACAAACCCTTCATTGGCAGCCCAGATGAGCGCGGTGGAGCCATTACCACCCCTGCTGTTGACAGACACTTCCTTTTCAAGGAGAAAACGCACAACCTCGCTGTGTCCATTTTGTGTAGCAAGCCCCAGAACGGTGTATCCACGTTACTCTCCTGCCTCGACGTCGGCACCATTATCAACAAGAAGGCGCATAACAGCAGCGTGGCCATTCTGAGCAGCACAAGCTAGTGCTGTGAGTCCATTCCGATCTCGTTTCTCAATGTCTGCACCACTTTCCAGCAAGAATCGAGCGACATCAACTCGTCCGTGGATACAGGCACTGATGAATGGGGTCGCTCCTGAGTTTACTGGCAGATCGAGCTCAGCTCCATTCGCCAACAAATAGCGCGCAGCATCGACTTGTCCGTGTTCAGCAGCCCAATTCAAAGCGGGGTATCCGTCACTGTCGGCTCTCTTGATGTCAGCTCCCTTGGCCAACCAAAGCTTCATTGTCTCGACGTGGTCGTTCGAGGCAGCACCCATCAGCGGCGTCAAACGCACAGCTCTGTCGTGTGCAGTTGAAGCGGGTCAGGATGAAGTTGTCCTGGTTTTACTAAACGGAGGGGCAACGGTTGACGCCCCCGACCTCAGGGGACTACCCCACTCATTTTCGCAGCTGGAAAGGGCTACACCAATATCGCACGACGGCTTCTAGACGGAGGGGCTCGTGTTGATCTCGGTTCGGAGAAGGGAGTCTCCTCGTCGACTTTGTCGACAGCCGCCCCCTTCTCCAAAAGAAACCTTGCGACAGCGCCATGGCCATTCGAAGCAGCGTCCATGAGCGGTGTGACTCCGTAGTTGGTAGCTTGATCAACCACAGCTCCATTCTCCACTAGAAACTCCACAACGTCCAAGTGTCCGCGGTCTGCAGCCCAAAGGAAAGCAGTCGATCCGTACTCAATGAGTATTACTCATTGGTGTGGTGGATATCCGCTCCCTTCTCGAGCAGAAGCTTGATAACACCCAAATGACCGCTCTTAGCCGCACAGATTAGGGGTGTGTTGCCGTCCTCGCTCGTCTTCTTAACATTGTCTCCACTATTCAATAGGAGATGCACGACGTCGACTTTACCTCCTACTGCGGCGATAATCAACGGTGTGTCTTCCTCTTCGTCGGCCTTGTCGAGGTTCGCCCCATTCTCCAGCAGGAGTCGAACGATATCCACGAACCCTTTCCTAGCCGCGCAGATGAGAAGAGTCGTACCGTTTGAAGTCGTGAAGTTGATGTCCGCTCCGTTCTGCAGTAGAAGATGAACGACGTCCAGGTTTCCCTTTTCGACAGCAGCGTAGAGCGCAGATAACCCACTGGCATCCACCGCATTAATGTCGACCGCTTTCGTCAAAGCTTTCTTGATACCATCGAGATCTCCGCAGTTAGAGACCAGAATGAGCTTGTTGGCGTTCTCTATTTCGCCGTCTGTAGCCATGATGCGGACAACTTGGTTTCTTCACGGCGTTTTCGTTAGTGGGGATCGGAATGGAGTTAAGTGGGCACAAAATGCTAGGTACAGAGCGCGAAAATCTGTTGATCACTACAACACGGTGTGCATGCACCTGCTTTGGTCTCTGGATACTTGCCTGCTATCTCAGCATTCATGAGCAAACGTTCTTGCACTACTCCACCGACACGCTGTTCACTTCAACTTGGTCCATGCATATCCAGCAACCAAACTCTCCACCCAACGACCAAGGCCTATTCGTCTTGCTCTTTGCTGTTTCTCCCGGAATCACCTCCTTCCTTCGCCGCACAACCTCAGACCACCTCGATCATGGACGCTCGCTGCCACCAAAGCAGCACACAAGTACTACATGTAACTACTTAAGTAAATGATTTTAATCCGCTTCCCCACAGAGGGAACAAACTGCAAGCAGCCGTCCGCGACAGCCTCTCCTCACCTCGCTCAAGCCAACGGGGTCCGTTACAGTAGTCGTCTGTTTTCACTTTATCTGGCTCGAAAAGGCGTAAATCCCCATAATTACACTAATCCGCTACAATTTAACCCAATCCGTCGTTCAATCGCCGCAACGGTCGAAGCTTGCACCCGCAACGGTCAAGCACAAGAGTGTAAGGCGTCCCCCCACTCCCCCACTCCTCTCCGCACCTCGAGCCCCCTCTTGCCCATGACGCTGTGCGGCCGGCTCCTGGGGCTTCTGGCCGCCGCCTCCGCCCTAGTCACGCGCTGCGATGCCGGCAGCAGCTTCATCGACTTCCGCTCCGTGGACGGCGAGCTCAAGGCCGACAACGAGACGTTCCACATCAAGGGCATCAACTGGTTCGGCGCCGGTGCGTCCACTGCAATCCCAATCCCAATACAAACCCCCTAGTATACTGACCGTGACAATGCTCTGTAGAGACCATCGAGCTCGTGGTGCAGGGCTTGTGGCCGTCCGCCACGTCCATCGGCGACGCCATGGACCTCTTCACCACGTACGACATCAACGCGCTGCGGCTGCCGTTGGCCATGGACTCGGTCATGGACGACCCGACGGTCAAGAGCACGCAGACCGGGGGCAGCCCCTCGCTGGCGGGCAAGTCGTACCTCGAGGTGCTGGACGTGATCGTGCGGGAGGCGCGCAAGCGCAACATCCTCATCATGTTCGACAGCCACCGCATCGAGGCGTCCGAGCCCGACTTCCCGGACATCGCAGTGCCCGACGACATCACTCCGGCCCTGCAGAAACTGGCCACGAGGTACTGCGACGACCCGGGCGCCTGGAACGTGTTCGCCATGGACATCAAGAACGAGCCCAAGGGCAAGGCCACGTGGGGAAAAGGAGACGAAGACACGGACTGGAACCTGCAGGCGGCCAAGATCGGCAACGCCGTGCTCAAGAAGTGTCCGAGGCTGTTGATCTTTGTGGAGGGCGTGCAGACGAATATTAAGGGTGTGAGCTTGGAGTGGGGGCAGGCCGGGGGATCTCTACAGGGAGCCAAGAAGTACCCCGTCAAGCTCAGCAACATGGAGCGGCTGGTGTACAGCCCCCACTTGATCTCGCCGGGTGTTGACTACAAGGCGCCGTGGTGGAGCGACTCCAACTTCCCGGACAACATGCCGGATCTCTGGGACGAATACTTTGGCTTCGTGCCCAAGGAAACCGGTCAAGCAGTGGTGGTCGGATCGTGGGGTGCTCATATGAAGGACAAGAACAAACAATGGGCCAATGCTGTGTCGGCGTATCTCGAGGAGAAATCCATTGGGTCGTTCTACTGGGCTTTTAACCCCCAGTCTGCTGATACTGGCGGCTTTGTGAAGGACGACTGGGTTACGGCCATCGACGAACGCGTTGCGCTGTTGGAGTCGCTGCCTACGACCAGCGTTGAGGATATCGTCGCTATTTACGCCAAGTGTACCAAGACTTGTGCTGGAAATGGCGGGTGTGAAGGTGGCAAGTGCATTTGCTACTCGGGATGGAGCGGACCCCAGTGCGAGATCTGCTCCGAGGGCGACACTGGAGCCTGTAACGACATGGGGACGTGCTTGGGTAACAGTACCTGTGCATGTGACGACGACGCGGACGGCAAGTACTGTGCTGGCACGGAGTGTGACGAGGTCGACTGTGGCGATGGAGACAACGCCGGCTGTTTCAATGGCGAGTGCACGTGCCTCTACAATTGCGTCGGCAACTCTTGCACAGTCTGCGCTGTCACTGAGTCGGCCCTCGCGGACGCTACAAACGGAGCTACTGTTCTGTGCGATGCGTGCGATGCCCAAGAACAACACGACTTTTCGTCCGCCATCACATCGCAGTCTGCCTCAGTAGGATCGACTGTATTTGCTGCCATCGCTCTGATCTTCTCGTGTTTCCTTTAATGCTATGCTTTCGAGCTACATGTAGTAGTACAGAGAGTAACGGCAATAAGAAAGGGTCAACAACTTATAGTTCTGACAACACATAAATATTGAATTACACAGGACCTCTGTTTAGGTACTGAGTTTATCAAAGTGATGTGGCACACAAAGCAGCAAGGTTCCCGCGCATTTTTCAAACTCCAAGGACGGAGTCTGTGTACACGCAGTGGCTCAACCACTGCGTGTGCATCAACGACCGTTGTGCTTCAGCGCCCCAGTGCTCCCGTCACACTTACTTTCTCACCCACATTGCCCGCAAACTGCCACTAAGGAAGATCATGAGCGCCTGCAGGTTAACAGGTTTTCCGTGATGAAAATGCGCAACAGATACGATGAATGAGCCTCCTGGATTATCTGTCACATCGCACTACACCATGTAGTCGAATGACAGCCGGAGTGTTTGCGTTGTAGTATATTTCTATGGCCAAGATATGCTGATACTACATTATCAACGTGATGCCCTTCATACGTCGAGTCATATCGGAATTTATTTTTGTGTGTATATTTAGATGCGCAGTAGTCCAGTGGTTACAAAGCTGTTGTCTTCTCCAGGTCTCACTTTCGAGCCTGAGGCATCATGGAAGGTAGCGCTTCCGCGGCCGTGCCTTGCACTAGCTCAGCTACAACGGGGAACGCACGCTACGTGGAGGACAACGTTGGTGACAGCGCTGATGAGGATGAGCAACTGGACTCGATTTGCCAGCAGCTAGATTTTGGGGACTACGACGAAGTTGAGATCAACGTGGGTGTAGATCACGGTGCTTTAGAGTTGGTGGAGGCTACCGTAGCGAAGTATGTGTCGATGGGGTTCTACGATTCGCTACAGGAGGCGACCGTGGCACTACAGCAGCACAATGAGTTTGAATACACCTACAAAACTCGGTACACCTCCAAAAATGTCACTGGGACTGAGTTCAAATGTCGCTCGCATGCTATGTGCCCCAGTCGCCTCAAAATTGTTGAGCGGAAACTTGGAGCTAACTTAGTTCGATACGAGTTGTTGCAGAAGGGTGAGCACGGTGATGCTTCTGTCTCGCGCACGCGGCATGGTATTGCAGCTGTTCACAAGTCTGAAATTGACTCACTATTGGGTTAGGTATGGGAGCAAGTCGAGTACGCAATATGTTGTTGCACAAATATCGAAAATCATCGTGAAATAACGGAGCCCGGCCAACGTGGCATTCCCGTTCGAATCGTATTCAACAGTGGTAACGCCATTGTGCGTTCGAAGAACTTGGCTGGGTCTACGGTCACTACCACGCGCTCGAAAACGTACGTTTAAATATTGCGTTTACTTTCTACCAGGTTCATTATGCTAATTGATGATTATATACAGCTTTGTTTCGTCGCTAGAAGGTAGTACAGGAAGACTGCGCCCATCTTTGACATTTGGATGAAGTTTCTTTCATTGCAACAGGTGTCGGTCAACGTCGAGCCTGGACTCCGAAGACTAGCTACAGTAATGTGCGGTGGCCACGGACAAGCAGGGCGTCGTAGTGAGTCGCAGCCAGTGTATTTGAAGGTCGTGCGCCTCAGGAAGACGAGTACGACCAGCCTGTACTACAGGCCCTGTAGCGTCGAAGTCCATCGTCAATCGGGCTAGTAATAACGTACCTAACGTGTTTCATTTATTTCGTAAAGTCAATACCTTTAAAGCTCCGCAAGATTTGATTTGACTTGATTATTGTATATACCTTCAGTACTTTAATCGTTGAACCCTTTCATATTGCCGCTACTCTCTGTAATACATATTGCATCGCACATTTGTAACATGAAAATACTGCCGGAATCGGGTACCCGTCGATAATTATGCACATTTGTTTTACCAAAGGTTGATATTAATCGTTTATTATTGACCAAAACCTGCACTCAAACACTTACGGACGCTCTAGTACAACATGAGAGCGTCATGGCTTCGCTGAAGGCGTATCAATTTGCGCCATAATTGATCAAGCTTAGCTGAAGATGACCAACATGACTTGTCTAGATGCAGGCTGCATTTTTTACATGCCAATTTGCTCAACCCAATCACTCTTAGCCGAAGATGCCCAACCTCGTGTCTGTCGCCAAACCAATCAGCTCAACTCGACGGTGACACCAGCATCGCTCGTTTGAATAAGACCTTTTTCCCTGTGTTGAAGCACCCACTTCCAAGGAATTGGCCCATTATTTGAATTTGAATTTGTTGCGGTTTAGTCGGCTACCTACTCCCGGAGACGCGCACTGCTGCATCTCCGCCTACGGTGGTCGCATCGCTAGATCTCTAGGATACGAGTCCGCGGTAGGCGCCCACGAGCGTGCACTATCCCCTACATCCTATTATGCAAGTAATGTGTACTAATATGCATCTGCAAACTACATCCCGTTCTCATCACCCTCTTCTTCAAATGCCCGTGCTCGCTTGCTGTGCCACCGGTCTCTGCGTCGTATCAGTGTTTCCTTACGGTCGGCCAGCTTGCTGCTAAACGATTCTTGAGCCCACCGGGCCCATTGTACTCGGCGTGACTTGATGCCTGCGTTGACATCACGCAATAGCGCTTGACGGTCATGTTGTACTGTTTCTTCGTTGCTGGCACATGTATGCTTCCAATAGTCTCGTAATGTGATCCAAATGGTCCGGAAGAAGAGCTTGTGAAGTGCCACTGCCCCTTGTTTAGTGAAACTTATTGCTTCTGCCCACGTCCGACTACGGATCGTCATGGTTGGGTAGCGTCTCCATCCCACAGGCGCGTCGTACACCGTCAGGCCACAGCAATCAAGTTGGTGTCTCACTTTGACCCACCAACGAGGGTGTTCCATGGAGCTGCTCTCCGCGTAGATCCGCCCAAACACCGGATGACACCACTGCTTGGTAGCTCCGCCCATATCGCGCCAGTCTGGTAGGAGCCACGCGTTCGTGAAGCTTTGGGATAGCGCGTGCAGCCATTTTGGTATTGACTGACTTGCGATGGTCTGGACCTGATCCTCTCTCGCTAGAACACCCACCAGTATCACGCCCTTATTAGACGTGAAAACATCGGCAAATACGGGTAGATGTCGCGATTGAACAATGCTGCTTCCTGTTCTCATCCGTAACTCATCTTTGGAAATCCGCAGAATCCACACACACCCAAAAGCCTCCAGTCTCATGTGACCTGGGGAGCCCAAATACGTGGCAAACCAATACACAGGGTCGCCTGCGGTAAGATGCCTATCAACGTGGTGTTGGAAGTCGTCCCACCACGCTTCCGGGTGAACATGAGAAACGTCGTCGACCCACCACGTGCCTATATCAGAGTCTGGGGTCAGTCCTTGCAACCCTTGAAGATTAGCATTGTCGATGTTGTGCTCAAACGTTGCTCCAGCCCACCCGGGAGTCCATTGCGTAAGCGATGTGTGATAACACCCTACATAAACCAAGCACCTCCACCAAAGTCACCGGGAGAATTCCTCCACCCAAGCCTATACTTCTCTGGCGCTGTTCATACAGTTCGGACTGTACCAATCGTACAAACCTCTGGTCGTGTAACAGTACTCCGGGATCCCCGGGCCACTCTAGCCACTGGGCATTGACCCATAGATTATCTTGCAATTGGACCATGGGCCGCCACAAAGTTGAAATGCGGTCATCAGACGACCACAACCCGCGCTGGTTGACTCCCAGGTCTACGGCAATGGAATGGCCGACACTTGGCGGCAAGACACACTGGTCCGGTAGCATACATTGGCTGCCCACCTGATAGTACGCGGCATTGAGCATTTCATCCAGTACGATTACCTCACGGCACACCTCATCCCCGAGTCCCAATCGGTAATCGGTGATCTTGAGTATCAGGGTTTCCATTATTGCACGCAATACAGGTATCGGACCACCTCACATCAAAGCGATGCTTCACTGCATTGGTATGGAGAAGATTCATGCGCGCCCTCCAGTAAAATCGCCGTAGCTCATCCGACCAACCATCGTTATAAATCATGGGAAGCTCGTCGTCGGACAGTGTGTGCCGAATAGGAGGTTTCTGTCGCTGTTTATCAATCCACCGACCGGCTTGCGCAGCATATGCTTGATCATACAAAAAGCTCAATGTGTTGCCCAAGACAGGTCTGCCCTCCTCATCTATCAGTAGGAAATCGTCGAATACGAGCCACGATGAGTACGATCTCTGCATCACGTAGCTATGGCTCTCCTTCGCTGCTGCATCCACGCATGCTAGGGACTGTCGGTGACCACGGAGTTGCGAGTCTACTGTAAATTCATTTTCCATATGCGATCGGACCCACCGTGCATTGAAAGTACCCGCGTCGCGCATTGCATGACTCAGCGACTTAATCTCCATACGATGAGGATCCCGGAATTTAATTTGCGGTAGTTGCCCCTTGGCATACGCCCGTGCTTTCGCAATGATACCGATAGCGCTCTTATTATCACACACTTGTTCACCAGCATCGCCATAGAGACTGAGCTCTGCCAATAGCGCGTGAAGTTCACACCGCGTTGATGTGATATCCTGTCTGTGAATGCAAAGCTGCCCCAACACCGAGTGGCCCACAGCGGCTTGCATCGCCCACCCCCCACGGGACCGTTGGGTATTGGCATCAATGACACTACCATCCCCTGCTTGCACAGTGACAGCTGCGTCCCCCGGTTTCCAGGCAAATTTTACGCATTGGTCGCGTACCCCTTCCTCGCTCCGCCGACCTCCACAAACTGGTACGCAGTTAGGGTGGTGCCATTTCCCACACTCTCCGCACTATTGTTCACCGCGGTGCTTACCGCACTCCGTACATGCAGTCTCTAGCTGTAGTGGACGGCCTGTTCGTAGTGTAGATTCATAGCGGATTCTACTTCTTGCCAGCGCTTCGTTTCAAAAGCCGCTTGTCGTTAAGCCCGCTAACTCCGTTGACTGACGTATCACTCCACAGAATGATTCGTTGACGGCAGTTCCGTCGCGTTGGCAGATAGGTAGGTATCACACGCACACACACGGCTTCAAATTCAGCAACGTCTCTCAGGTGTGTACGTTCAACCCATATATCACTCCCCCGACGTAACTCGCGCCACCACCGAACTGGAATGATCGTACCCAGTTGGTGTTGCTTAATCTCTCCGATATCTCGATGCCCTAATTCGTAGTGATCGATCGTAGGTTCCGGGCCTGATGTGTCCATTTTAACAGCGACAATCCATTCCTCTACACCAATGCGCAACTGGTATGGCACTAGTAGACCTGGTGGTACTTTCTTGCATCCCACCGGTTCACGCAAGTCCAATGACCCACCTTTTGCGAGCTGCTCTTTCCATTCGGAGTAAAGCTCGTCAACCCGTGCCCGCTTGGCTCCGTGCCACATCCCTTTATGTTGGAGTTGAACCCGTGGAGGTAGCCGCGTTCCACAGTCTGTAACAATGTCCCCAACGTACTGCAGCTTATAGTCCGTGTTCCAATTAATAGCTACCAGCTTTGGTCGCAGCTCCTGCCGCGTGTAGTGGAGTAATGGTCGATCATTAGAACGTTTGGCGAGTGCGGCGGGTGGCTGCTTCCATTTACAATCAAGCTTTAGTGGTGGGGTCATTGCCGCTGCGAAGCGTATTATGCGCCCTGCCCACGTCGTAACCTGTACTGGGGGTTTGATAGGTGCACTAAGCGGATTCTCCGTAAGTCCGGCGTTCACCTGGTACATCTCTGGTGACTCGACAAGCAAATGATAGACCGGTAGATCGGCAGAGTTCAGTATTCGAACAGCTTCGTTGTAGCGGTGGGCATTGGCGTCGAGTTCGCAACTCAACAATCCGAGGCTGTTGAATTTATCATAATAAACCGATCTAGGAGTGGAATGTGGGAGGCGTAACACTGACCGAGCAACTTGCCTGATAATACTCCCCGCTACCCCAATGCCCCCCCCCCCCCCCCCCAAGCACCATACGATATCGTAAACGGGGAATCCAGACTGAGTTCACAATATATCGAAATTGCACGAGTGAAAGTTTCTGCCGGACGATTCGATCAGCTTCTTCTGTGAGACGGACCCAGGTAGGTGTAATCGTGGCCTCCCAAAGGTTATCACCACCATGATAGACCCCTAGATGCTTAAAACCTTCCTCCGGAGAAACAACCTTCACCCCCCGTGGAATTCCTAAGCCGTCATTTAGCTGTACGGCATCAAAGTGCTCATTATTCGAAGTTAGGTACATCATGAATGATTTCTCCGCACCAAACACGCCTCCAGTACCCGCTTTGCCCGTAAAGATATTTGTCGTCTTGGCTCTAGCTTGAATTCCACGGAGCGAGGTGGTGATATCAAGTTGGTCATCGACAAAGAGCGTGCTACTGATCTCTATGCCTCCTCCGGTTTGGTGGTGTCGAACTTCAACAGGGTCAGGACAGTCCGCCAATTGTTCTTGCAGGCAGTCCATATAACACGCTATGTGCAGAATCGAAAGTATTGAACCTTGCCCTATTCCGAATTCACGCGGTCCAGTTGATATCCACCCAAACGCGGTGCGCACATCAATTATGCCATCACCTAGCAGATCAATCATGAGATTTCTTGGTTTCGCCGGGACTCCGATGCCTCGGTAAATCAAGTCCATACACCACCGTGGAATCCGATCGAAGCACTTCAAGCAATCTTTCGAAACTAGAATTAATGGGTTCTGCATCACTCCAGTAAGAGCGTAACCAGTAGCGCTGCATCAATTACGGTACGGTCTCGCTGGAAACCGTGCTGCATCTTGCTGATCGGTATCCCTGGTTCTACATAGCGTTTGACCACCAGGAATAGTCGACTTTTCAACGCAGATTGTACCGTGATCGGACGCCATAGCGGCAAGCCTTTCGTATTATTGAGTGTAGGATCGACTGTAGCAGCCTTCGGGAGGAAGATCATTTGTTTCCGGCGAAGGGTCGGAGGTGCTTTTCCTGTGCGAAGAATAAGTTCAATCACCCTACGTTCTCGGTTTCTAATCACCGCTGGGGCAGCTATCCACATTTCTTGCGAAATTCCGCCGTACCCTGGCGCCACATGCTGCTTGAGCTGCCGATCAATTTCAGTTTGCATCTCGCTGGTGTACGAATAGTTCTCCCATTTAGTATTATCATTGCCCCCAGTGCTGAGCAAAGCGACCTCCTCGCTCAATATCCGGCAGGATCCAGTCCCGAGCAAACTGGGGTAGGCTACCTGCATCTTCAGGAGCCAACGTGTCCAGGAAGCGTGGGCGCTCTGTCTTTTCTTCCGGAGGAATCCAGTTATCAAGTAGTTTCGTCAATTCATCTGCACCTCATCCGTGTCTTCAGTATAACGTTTACCAGTCTGGTCCGATACAAGTGCACTTCGAATCGTTACGGGTGGCGCTGCGCGTCTTAGTGAGCTGTCTAAGAAGCGTTTAATTCCACCCCCACTGAACCATTGCTGTCGCTGCTCCTGCATTCTCAATCGACGTTGGGTCTGGCGCCAGTTTCGCCGTGTACGCATCACTTTCCGCCATCGGCCGTATACAGCAGAAGTCCAGTTCTTCCACGAACAAAGGTCTCTCGTTTGCGGCACCCTCTGAAACTCTGCGAGTAACCTCTGGGTTGGCTGAAAGTGCGCGCAGTCAGCAACAAGATGGTTGGGATTCAACACCCAGCGTGGCCACATAATCGCGGTCATAGCAGCTTGAATTTCCTCCACTCCAGTGTCCGGAAGGTGAAGTAGCACCTTCACCTGTCTGAGTTGGGCGGTACAACAGTTGCTGGCTTTGATACAGACAGATCTAGCGAGTTGGCGCTTCGACTGATTCGTGACACCCCACAACTTAACCGCGCTGGTGCTTAAGCACTCGTTCATATTTTCAATGGCATGCTCAAGCCATTGCAAGATCTCCTCCTCTGAGCTATTCTCTACAGCAATATCATCAATCAGGGTGAGTTTTTTCTCAGTCAGAAGTTGGTCGGTGGTACGTGTGAACTGCTCCATTTCCTCCATGCTTTAGGTCCTCGTATTGACCACCTTGATTGGAGTTACTCCACGTAGACCAATTGGAATCTGTGCCCCTCTTTCGCAGCGCAGAACAGCAAACGGAGTTCCCACGTGGTCACTGCAAAGGATGCTGTTGAGCCAAATCCCACTTCTCACCACCACCGATTCATGCTCTCCAGATATGTAAATGTCGTCAAGAGCAGATTTGATGCCTTGACGAGCGTACGTAAACCGGTTCGTGTTTGGATGTCTGCATTTAAAGGACGAGACAAGTCCATGGTCACCCACCCAGTCGGCAAAGCACTGACTCATGCGTTGTGCCGACCGCGTGCGCTCACCATTACCTTGGCGGTCGCGATCGGGGTCTGGGTAAGTGTTGAAGTCGCCGCCTAGGATGACAATTGCGTTGGCTTCACGCCCGAGTGCTGTTCGCCGTTGGATCCACTCCCATTCAGATCTGGTTTCTTCCTCGTGCTGATCAGGTGAATGATGAATGTATGTACCAATCACCCACAGCATGCGGGCTCGTCCAAGGCGTATGGTGACCCTCATCGACCTGCAGCTTGGAGAGTACGAAATGCTGTCTTTCACCAGCCGATTTTCCCAGCGTTCCCGTTGCAACGCCATTCCAATGTACTTCGTGCCTATTACCAGTATCCCTGGCACTTTGCGAGGCTCCGTCGTGCTCACCCACACCTGTTCAACGCGTCTGTCCTGGAGTGCTGGATCACTGATAATCATGATGTCTTGGTTGTTGGCAATCATCCAGCTAGCCAACTCATCATTCATCTTCTTACGCAAATTTTTGTTGATATTGGTAGTACAGACACGTATCGCACTTTCATCGATTTCGTGCCCACTCTCGTCATCCCCAATGTAATCGCCCGAGCAGTGTTCCTGCTGCAAAATGCTCCTCAACACTGTACTTCGTTCCGGGTCGTTTGGACTGTGATACGAACATCGAACGGGTCTCCATGGTCTGTGTTTCCGCCCACCGCGACAGTGGCGCGAAGTAGTACGGTCCCCAGCGACACTTCTCACACCGATGCATCCGTCCCACTAGAAGTATCCGCTTCATCACGATACGCTTCACCATCTCTCGGCCATTCCAGACCTCCGCTCGAAGCGGCCTCGACAACAGCGTTACGACTTTCAGCATTGACAAGTGCCGGGAGATTCATGACCAGCTGCAGAAGCAGGAGGAGCACAACTAACCCTGTCCAGCGAAACCTCCACATGGTCCCAGTGGTTTGTTTGGAGGCCCACCCTTCTGGCGCGCTGGACCCCCAAGACCAAAATTCTTCAGAAGATTGGCCATAGTCTTCTCTTCGTTTGTTCCTCTAGTTGCTCCTGGAACGTCGTGGCTGCAGCAGTGATTGCCGAGCTAATTTGCCCACTTACATCTCGTCGTATTTCCTGAACGTGCTGCTCGGTGCGTTGCTGCTATTGGTAAAGATGGAGTAAGCGCTGCTCGAAACGGACCGTTCTAGCGCGCACGAGGCGGTCAAGTATGGCGTCTGCGTACTCGTGAGACCTTGGCTGGTCCACATGGCCGAGTTCTCATGACGGCGTGACAACACTACAGCACTAGCTGGCTGATGTTGGGACTCCAGACCAGTAAGGCGCGGGGATGCATACCTGAGATGACCGGGCAACTTACATTCGTAGCAGCGGCGCTGGGCTGGCACGTCCTCCCATTTTCTTAGGTAAAGCGGCGTATTCTTGAACTTCAGCACGTTGGTGTGACGCGGTGTTGATCCCTAAATTCGGGTGAATTCACATGAACCTGGGAAGTCCCAATGATGTGGAGCTTGGTGATACTGGATGATTTGGAGTCTCCTATAAAAACAAGGGTAATGTCTGCGAATGGACGCTGAATCCCGGAAGATAGATCAATGTGGGCGAGTTGATCCCTTTCCATGAAGTGCAACGGAATGCGAGCGATCCTCCCCAGTATATCTAAGTACGGCGGAACTCGACTCTGGCTTACAACCTGGGAGTTGAGGCACTTCTCAGATTCCCCGTTGTTTTCCCGGAATAACGATTCCCAGACTTCGCGTTCCCAGACTTACCTCCCACAAAATTCCAAGAACGACCTCGGCTTGAGGCGTTCCGAGGCTCCAAACCCAAGAACACTTGGTTTCACTATGGCATCTTCCAAGATCCTAGGTGTACCCAACAACTCCGAGAAGGTATCCAGTTTGGCGAGCCTTCAAGGCCAGACCAACACTCCGCAGAAAGATCGCAGTCTCCGAAGGGTCGCTTAGGAAAGATTTCGTCTGCATATGACCTTTAACCAAACAGAGTTCGTTTTGCTTCGAAGGGCACAAGTGCTTCTTTCACAGCCTGGAAGGCCATTCTCCACGGCAAAATTCAAACTACTCTAGGTAAGTGATCCACTGCTTCGGCCTGGAAGTGATCATATCTATTCCATATCTGTATATTTGGCGGATTGCAGACCGTCTTTGTTGTATATTTGCGGTCTATTGGACCTGTGTCGAACTGAAGAAGTTGGCGACAGGGTAGATCGTTTCCTCTCTCTCTGAGAGGTGGTGCGCGTCCCCAAGATTGATCAAGTGTCTTGGATTTGGACCAGTTGACTTGTGTTTTGGCCTTAGCCTTGGGCCTAGAGAAAGAAGAGAGGGCAAATAAGTATTTGTGTGATTGTATAACGTGTATAACTCTATTGGGTTGGATTGTTCTAGCGTTAGCCCGGCGTAGCTGTCTGATTCACGGGGTCGATACTAACCTCCTGGTGAAAAGAACCGCTACCCAAGGGATACACATCGTGCGCCTGACCAACAGCGTGTACTGGACAACACACACCCTGTGCCAGCCGAGACGGATCCAAAGCTCTAGTAGCCTGAGGTCTGTCAAGGAGGGCCTATAACTGTTTTCTGGGAGAGAACACCGCATCGCCTCGTGACAGCTGGTGCGCGTGCCCGGATCAGGGGTTGGAAATTGAACGTGCATTGTGAGAGTTATGCCTACTAACGCTGACGCGATTGTGCCTGCTTCGAGTCCTGGAGGACGCGGACGAGGTCGTGGACGCGGTCAAGGTGATCAACGAGCGTCAAGACCGCTGCAACTCCCTGTCCCGCCGCCGGGGCCCGGACAAGATCCTGCGATGTCGACGGAGACCGAACAACAACTGGCGCTGGCCGAACCAGCGCGCCCGACATCGACCCATTCGACGCCAAGACGAGCTTCTCAAGTGATGGTTCCCCGTTCTGTGCAGTCCAGCCCTGGACGGCCCCTAGACCGTGGTTCCGACGCTCAAGCAGCACGTCTGCCGACGGAGTTGGCGCTGAGCCCTGCGGCTGCAAGCGCTCTTGGAAAACGTGATCATGTGGCGCTGCGAGGGTGGCGCGAGACGAGGGTCCCGGATTCCGGCGCACCACTACGTCTTGGGCCTGCTCCTGGCACTCGTGTCTTCGGACCTGAACTGCCAACCACGCTGCACTCGACGTTCCAAGATCCGCTTCCGCTGATTCCACGGGGCACGAGTGAAACCCCAGGATCCGACGTAAACTGTCTTGCTGACGACAAAGCCCGAGCGTATGGAGCCGAACAACTGAGCTGCTGGAGCTCTCTTCCAGGGGAAGTCATCTCTCCAGTCGACGTCGTCTACGACGAGGGAGAAGAAGAGTACGACATGGAGGCTTGGGTCTTCGCTGCATTCGAGACTGGGAAATACTTGGGTCGTGTGAACGCTGGACGGTCTTCCGAGTCCTGGATTAAAGCGCTGTCCGCCAAACGCAGACGGCAACCACTGGTCTCGGACATGAAGGCTGTCACCATATCGCCCAAGTTGCTTCCGGCTGCTGCATGCGTCGCTGTGCTCCAGACCATGTTAATGGAGGCCGGCTTCGAGTTCCGCAATGTGATTCCTACGTGGAGTGAAGTCCGCGCGGTGTCCGAGGTGTCTGAGAATCTGATCCGCCGAGGTGTTGAAGTAGTTCAACTCAGACTCGCAGTTGAGAGTCTTGAGTGGAACAAGCTGATGGATGGCGTAGGGTTTCACATCCGACAGCCGCTGGAGCCTCTCCCAGCTGTGCAACTATCCGAGCGAAGTACAAGTCCCCCGACAGATGCCGATGGAGACGTCCTAATGACGGACGACGCCGTGGAACTGCTTGGCGAAGAATTGTTGCTCCGCTTGAGGATCAGACGGACCAGAAGAAGAAGTCCTACTTCAAGCGCGTCTGGACAACCGGCGCCCAAGCGTGCGGCCTTAGGATCTGAGCGATCTCCGCCCAGTTCCCTGATGCCTCCGACATCGTCGTCCCAGAGTCTGGTGCCCCAACCATCGGTACCCCAGAACGTCGTGCCTTGGACTCAGAGCCTAGTCCCTAGAGCTCCAAGGCTTGAGCTGATGGCTAGTGTGGACTCAGTTCCTAGTCTGGTGGGACCAAGTGGTGCTTCTGACGAGCCGATGAACGCGGCCGCTGAAGGAACAGACCTGTCGGGGCACAGCTCCTCAGGATCGTCGTTCTTGTCCGCCGCGGACTACATGGCTGGCAGTGCCTTGGGTCATATGCCTGGAACAAGCCCGATGGCGATGGTAATGATTGCGCAGGAGAGCACGGTTGCAGCAGCTGCCGACCCGGGTTTCGGTGTCTCGGCAGGTGCTGTGCAGTATCCAGTGCCGGTTTCAGCACGCCCTGCGCCTTCGCTGCAGCCCCCTCAGGAATCGCCCGCGCATGTACCGCTGCGCGAGTCATCAGAGAGCAGCGCAAGTCTCCAGCCAGAACACTCGACGCAACCTGCTCCCGGGTTGCATCCAACGTCGTTGCCTCCTCCAAGCTTCGTGTCTTCCACCACACCCGCAGCCGGCATGAACCTTGGCGTCTCCACATCAAGTGCTATGCCACGGACCCAAGCCACTTCGACAAAGGTCGCGGACCCGGAGTCTGAGAAGAAACCACAGAAGTCCGTGCATTCTGGGAAGTCATCGCGATCCTGGAAGTCCGCCGCGAAATCTGCGTCGTCCAACTCTTCGATGTCAGGAATCTCCTCTCGTGTGTCGTCCTTGACGTCGTCGCGTTCCGGCGCGTCCGAGGTCGCCCTGGTCATGATGAGGCAGCAAGAGGCCACCCTCAACCATGTACGCGCCGACATGGCGGCCGAGTTGCGTGGCATTCGCCTAGACAACCAGCAGCAGACCGCTTCCCTCATGGATCGTCTTCAAAGGAGCGAAGAAGCCCTTGCCGCCGAACGTGAGTCCCGCCGTCGCAACGCCGAAGTTGGTGAAGCTCGGGTTGCTGCCGCGGTGAAGGTAGAGCAGTCCCCAGTGCCATCGTCAGTGCCCGCACCCGAGATGGGGCGCGGTACACTTATTCCCCCCGAAGCGCCATTGCCGAGTGCGGCCCTGGACGCCGCCACCGCTGCTGTGTTGGCGGTAACCGAGGAAGTGAAGGCAGAGGGTGAGGGCATCGCGCAGAGCACGAATGCCCATTTGGCCGCGTTCGAGGACCAGTTGCGCAACGTCACGTCCGCTATCTGCAGAAGTGCGCCCTGGCCCAGAAGGTTCAACGTGAGAATGATGCTCGCCTACGTCAACAATCGACTAGTGTACCTGAATCTAGTGGAAAAGCCACCGCGACGAGTCGCACTTCCTGCGACAAACTTGCAGGCCGGTCGCCCACTTATATCGGGCAACAGCAAGTGGCCGCGGGTTCGCTGGCAGCAGCGCAGCTTCAAGCGACCATACAAGCTCCAAGTCAAGTTGTCAGACGCGAGACGGGACCAGGCGAGATGAAGCCGACTGAGACACAAGGTCAAGTGAGACGAAGACACGTGCGACAGGCGGGACGGGGTCAAGTGAGACGAAGCGTGGAAGGCAGCCGAAGGCTGCGACACAGACTCGGTCCAGTGTCGCTGCAGTCAAGGAAGAAAACTCGGAAGAGACCAAGAGCTCAGCGAAAGGTGTCGCTCGGGACTCTGCGAGTGGGAGTGGCCATGTCCCCAGATATTCTGGGAAGTCGGCTAATAAAAAGCCTTCCCACAAACACAAACGTGGAAAGAGGACCCGTCGCAGTAAGCGACCAGGTGGCGATCCCTCATCGTCAGATTCAAGCTCAAGCGGCGGTTCGTCTAGCAGCGAGTCCAGCTCGGGCTCCGACTCCGACTGGGAGCGCGGCCTTGCTGAGGAACTCGCCCCTGCAACAGTACCAGCCGCGAACGGCCAATCGTACACGTTCCGCCCGTACATCCAGTATGGGGCGGTGGAGATGTTTCATCCCCACGCCAAGCTCGAAGACCGCGTGAACTGGTGGGAGCGGTTTGTCTACGCTGCTGCGTTGGGAGTATAGCCGGAGAAGATGAAGTTGCGTCAGCTCCTGGGCCGACTACCTGCCCCGCTACGTGCATGGTTCCGCCAACTACCCGAGAAGGACCAGAAGGACTAGTCGCGCTTGTCGAAGCTGTTTCGCAAGGAGTACTGCCGCACCGAGGCGTCCCCATACGACCGACATTATGAGTTGTGACCGGAGAATGGCGAGTCTGCGCGATCGTTCCTGTATCGACTCAACGCTGCAGCCAAGAAGGCCGACGTCGAGTACGAAGACTCTCCAAGTGACCGGGAACTCCACATCCGTCGCTTTATCAAGAAGCTGCCGGATCGTCGTCTGAAGATCACACTACAGGGACAAACGTTGAAGTCGATGAAGGAACTCGAGAAAACTCTCAGCGTATCGAAGCAGTGCAGCGTGATGATGGATATGAGACGCCTCCTCCACCTCCAAAGACCCGCGATGCGAAGCCTAGTGGTGTGAGGCTCAGTCGATTCCCTCCTCCGCGTCGAACTCAAGGTGATCGTGCGTACTTGGTCGAGAACCTGGACTCGGAGTCAGAAGACAAGGCTTCCCCGCCCTCGGACTCCGAAGAGAAACCAGAACCACGTTATCTCCCGGGAACTCCGTCCCCGGCCATGGGGCGTACGGTGAATTCTGAGAAGGTCAACGTAGCCCAGGCTTCTGAGACTATCGTCCAAGTACCCAGACCCCCGACGACCGAGGAGGTGTTGCGTGCTGCTGAGCAGATGGGTTGGCGCCCTCCAATTCCACAAGCGCGACCACCATCTCCATACCGCGACAACTCCCAAATAACTCCCTTCTGTGAAAATTGCCGCAGTTTTGGACACGACGCTCAGAATTGTTGGCGGGATCTGATCTGTGACCGATGCCATGAAGCTGGACACCCGACATATAAGTGCTCGCGTCGCCCATGTTCCAAGTGCGGAGACTTTCACCGTGAAGGGCTCTGTGCCGATTGGGCTGCTTTGAAGGCAGTCCGAGAATTGGCGCGACAAGGAGCGCTGCAAGACTTGCCGACCGAAGTTCTGAAGCAACTGCTGAAAGAACAGCCGGCTAAGTCTGGGACGTCGTTAAACAACTAGGCTCGCTGGGTAGGGACCCAGTGCGTGTCGAGCCTAAGTCCCAAGCGTATTGCGCTCTTGCATTTGTCGGTGCAGAACTTAGGCACCAGATCGGTAACCCACAATGCATGACTGCCATTGCATGTAAAGACGAATCGCTGTTGGAATCGCGCCCGGTTTCTCGAAATTACGTTTTCCGAGGTTTTGAATTTGAAGATGAAGCCCCAGTGGAATTCACGTTGAACCCAGGAGAACGTTACGGGTGGTGGGCAGACCACGACTTGGATAATCAAGATGCAGTGGCATTAGTGCATGGGGCGATCAACAACTATCGGACACACATCATTCTAGATTCCGGCGCCAGCACAACTATATTGAGCCCAGACCTTGCACGCAGGTTGAAGCTTAAGTTGACGTCGCACGCCGGACTCAAGGTGAAAGGTATGGGAGGAGTGATCACGTACATCCGGTCGCGGACTCGAGTGAAGTTAACTCTGGGAATGCGTGTGGTATATGTGCTGGACATGTGGGTTGGAAACATTGGAGATGGAGTCACTTGTCTGCTGGGTATGGATTTCATAAAAGTGCTGGAGTACGACTGTGTGCGCGTGAGCAGTTGGCTAAGCTTCCGAATGAAGAAGACATTCCTCTGGTTGGAGAGAAGGAAGCTCCACGTTACATCTTGGAAGTTCCGATTTGTGTGCGTGAGCCGGTGTATTTGGCTCCTGGTGATTCAATCATTGTTCCGGTGCGGTATGGCCAAGCTGACGCTGACACAGCTGCGGTATGGACTGTCCGAGGGAATCAGTGGGTGACTCAAGTGATCTACAGCTCCAGACGGCGGCCTGCCGCAGTTCGTGTGGTCAATATTTCAGTGAAGTGGACCCAGATCATGTAGCACACGGTGGTAGCAGCGTTGGTGGAGCCTGGGCAACTGCCACGAGGAGACTCCTGTGTTCAACCAAAGTCGCGTAAGTATCAAGAGTGGCAACAAGAGATTTACCAGAACACCCCTTCGCGGGAGTATCGATGGGGGGAGCTGGAAGCACTTGAAGCCGAACGGAATGCCCCACCCGAAGTCCTGCGACCTCAATATGTTTGGCCGACGAAGATTTTGCCTCGCCCACCTGAAGAAGTCCGAAAGGCTGCTGAGCTACAGAAATCTCGGAACTCGAGTGGCCGAGCCATGAGCTCTTCGGGTCAGACTGAGGAAGAGGCCCGCAGTCACTCGAGCGCCGTTGCTGATGTAAAGATTCTGGATCTGGGCATTCCAACTGCCGCGGAAGTCACTCCCATGGACGAAGCCGAAGCCTCGCAGACAGATGAGTTAGATCCTGCGAAGGAGCTCGTCATTGATCGGGATTCTGGTGATGTCGACCGCGGATTGACTGGTTGAGGTACCAGTAGTGCCGAAGCTCGACATGAATTGAAGGACGTGTTTCGCGCAGAGCCAGTCAAGATCTGTGAGGATGCCCTGGAGCAGCTGGAGGTGGCGTACGCGATTTATCTTCGGGTGGTCACAGCTGACTTGGATCCTGATGAAGAAGTCTTCTTCCATGAAAGAACCGAGCTGTTGACGCAGTTATGAGGCCAGTTGGCTACTTGAAGGATCTCAGCCCGAGCTTATCAAAAACTTGTTGGAGACCGGACTCATCGAGACTTCGCATTCGGAGTGGGCCTCACCCATCGTAATCATTTTGAAGAAGAACGGCAGGGATATCAGACTTTGTATCGACTACCGGATGGTGAACCAGCTCATCAAGCTGTCTTGCTACCTGCTACCGTTGATAGATGACTTGCTGACTGGATTTGAAGCTGCGATGTGGTTTATGAGCTTGGATATGGCGAGTGGCTTCTGGGCGGTGCACATGACCCAGAGGGCAAAGCTCATTTCTGCTTTTGTCTGTCCTCTTGGACACTACCAGTGGTTGCGCATGCCCTTCGGGTTGAAAAATGCGCCCCTAATATACCAGCAGATGCTGAACAACTGTCTTTGGGGTTTTGTGCGACTGCCGCCTGAGGAAGAAGCCAAGGTCGATCCCGATGTGCTTGAGTTTCTGGGAATTAAGGTAGACGAGCGAGCGGTCCCCGATTCTGGAGTGGGGATCCCAGCTCTGACAGATACAATGACTGTTTTCCACCGGAACATTCCAGGCCCAGTTTCAATGGGCCCAGTCCTGGGTAGAAGCTCATACATTGACGACATCGCCCATGGGGCGCCTACCTGGGACCAGCTCTGCTCGGTCCTGAACGCGTTGCTGGTCCGGCTACGCTACTGGGGAATCTCCGTGAGCCTGCCCAAGCGCGAGTTCGGGAAGCTGTCTATTCCGTACCTGTCGCATGAAATCAGCGCCGAAGGCTTGCCAGCGAAACCCAAGATCGCGAAGGGTGTGAATGATTTGCCATTTCCGTCGACACTCAAAGGCGTGCAGTCATTTCTGGGAAGCATCAACTACTACAACAAGTTTATCGAGGATCTTCCTGTTATAGCATCGGTGCTTTACGACCTGACCGAGGAGCAAGTCCGGGAAGGACGAGACTTGGGGCGCGCCAAAGAGGCTTCCGAGATTCTGAAGAAGAAGATCGTCTCGACGCCGCTGTCACGACACCGGACCGAGAGAAGGACTTTGTTGTGATCCTGCTTGCGAATCCTTGGGCTGCAAGTGCTGTCTTGGGCCAAGAATATGACGGTGTGATTTTTCCTGTTCGGTTCACTGGCAAAACCCTCAATGAGTCTGATATTAAGTATCATCCGGCTGAGAAAGAGGTGGTGGCGTTGTTGCGCGTCCTGCGAGTGTTTCGTTGTATGCTTGCTGGGAGTCACACCAAGGTCTACACTCGTTACTCAGTCCTGCGGCGGATTTTCATTTCGTCATCATTGGAGGGACGTTGTCAACGGTGGGCCACCCTGCTCTCGCCTTGGGATCTAGAAATTCACCGGATTGAGAGGGACGAGGATGGCCTGGCAGCCATCATGGACGGTGGGATTACGCCTCGTGAACATCTCGATAAAGTGGCAGAATCCCTGATTCCGAGGAACTGACGGGTGACACCTGCCCCACCGATTAGTCTGGAGATATTGGAAGAGGATTTCTCAGGTTACCTGCTCAGTTTTGATGGCGCTGCGAAGACGTCTACCAGGCAAAGTAGCTGTGGTTGTATCTTGTGGAAGCTCCCAGAGTGGACTGTGGTCAGCGCGCGAGGTTACTTCCTGGAAGATGTGACGGTCAATGATGCAGAGTATCATGGCTTGATCAAAGGAGCGACACTGGCTATGGAGCATGGTGTTTACGACTTGGTTGTCGTCGGTGACTCCCGAATCGCTATTCAACAGGCCCAAGGGTTGATCAACTGTCATCAACCGAATCGTCAGCACCTGTTAAGTGAGTTCGATTCGGTTCGTCAGAAGTTCCAGTCTGTGAAGTTGAGGTTTTGATGCACTACATGTACTTGTGCATCATGACCTTCGTGTAGAGCAGCTTCTTGACTGCAAGGTGTGGGCTCAGTCAGACTGATCCTGGGTTGGGTTCAGCTTGAGACCTCATACTTCGCCCCGGGGCGATCTCTGGGGACATGGCCCGACCATTAATGAATAACGGTTGTAGAAGCTTGTGCGGCGTGAGGCCAATAAGACTAAACAAGCTTGCCACGCTCACTTATCAAAGTCAAGCAGTCGATGTGCAGGTTTGGATCATTATGCCAAAAATCTGATGCAGACGCAGGATGCGCTTCTTTCCGGGGCTCTCTTCTATTGTGAGGACAGCAACTGAGACCCTTTGACGCCTTCTCTGAGATTTGTGGCTAGTGATGAACCATTACAGCAGTGACATTTGTCTCGGCACACACATTTTCAGGCAAAGCATACATGGGATTTCTTTGCGGGCGCGCAGCGTATAGTACATAGGGCCACCCAAAGCGAGCGTAGCGAGTATGTACCAGTAGACGTGACACCATTTACCATTGGCTTTTAGTCGAATCAAGAAGACTCACGAATAGGCAAGCAAATGACTGCAAAACTCTTTCCAAGATAGCAACGACGATAGGAAGTACCAGAACCGGTATCAGCGACAAAACAGTTATGCAATCCTTGATTGCGCTCTCGCGATGTAGCGCAACGCTCGAGTTCACCCACTCAGTCGTCACTTTTCAATTTACCCTCTACCACTGCGAGCTCTCCGTCAGCCTCCTGCTCAAGCGCATGCGTCTGGGGTTGCTCATTCTTGTGGCAGCGACCACTTCGTGACAAGGTTGTCTCCGCTACGTTTCACGTAGACACTTCCGCGCATTCCGAGACGATAAGTTCGGAACGTACTACCAATGACAATCGATTTCTTTGGATCAACGACGACGACAGCGAAGAAGAGCGGACGAACGCCAAGCTCACCACAAGCTTCAAGGAGCTACTAACCAAGGAGGCGAATACTTAAGTACGGCAAAGCTGACCGGGACCAACGATTTGACCAGAATAATTACAGCCGACGAGTTGCTGCAACAATCCAAGGAACTCCAAAAGAAGGTTGAAGCCATTCTACAGGACCCGCTTATGACGAAGACCAAAGAGTGGGAAAAGCACGGCTGGAACCCGGCTATAGTGGCCGAAGAAATTCGCCTGGACACTGTAAAAAAGCTGTTGCCAAACGTTGAGAAGTTTCGCGCCAGTCCGCAGCACAGACTCTACGAAGCTTTCGGGAAGTTCTGGAAGGAGCACTACCCCGGTTCAATCGTGCTGAAGTACGACTGATGACGGTTGGGAGGTACTTAGTACAGTATTTCACGGGGAAGGGGAGATGGCATGAAATACATGTAGAATGCTCGCAATGAACACTTGTGCTGGTTTCTTTTACATAAGAGGTTTTGAAGTTTCGCGACAGTACGGTGTTTACTGAGAGCGAATTATAGTACATGTACCTGTGCTAGGTACAGACTAGAGCGTGAGAACAAGACGGGTAACAACTAATACCCGTTTGTACCGATGTGATCAGGTATTAGTCAATGTAAAATACATAAAGTGGTGTCTGCCACATATGAGTCCCTTGTAAATCCGAATATATCAGGCGTCTCGTTCTCACGCTCTAGTCTGTATTACTGTCCGCGGCAGCTGATTTGAATGCTGTGATCGGATTGTTAAGCAGGCAAACACAGCTGCAAAACCACTTAGCGTTTGTGCGTAGAAAAAATATTTGTATGTTTGTGCGCAAACTTGTTATAGGATAGCTCTTACCCAAAAGTTACAAACTCAAAATTGCCACTATATGTGGTAGCCAGCCCAATATTGCTGACGCGATTATCTCCCACCTCGGTATTCGACGGCGAAAAATAGCTTCCAATAAATCCGAGGTCCCCAATCGGCCACAATGTGTTCCCCTGAAACTTGAAATCCACCACGCAATATCATAGCACCAAAACTTAGAATTCAGACTCATTATCATAGCCTGGGAGACTAGGAGAGAACTTAGTTCAGGTCCTTGTATTATTGTGGAAACCGATTAGATTGCCCGAGCGGATTACCTGATAAAGCAGCGTTCATGAGAGATTTGACTGGTACTAAATCGGGGATCCTTATGATTTCATATGGAATTGGTAAGGGTATAAATCGGTGTAAGGTTTATTTATGGGGGTTGCCTCATTACCCACCAGAAATACGACGAGCGACCACTTACCGCCACGAGCTGAGTGATTCGCGTACCGGTACCTACTAACGAGAAATAGCATCGTGTGTATTAAATACGCTTCTGTGAGCTTCGACGTGTACTGCTATCTATTTATCAAGTTCTGAAGTCATGTATTTGCGCTGTCATTTCTCGTCAGCATTAGCGTTTGTCGGTTTTACGTTAAATCGGCCACCGAATGCCATGTGGGTGTCGGACATTCGGGCTGATTAGCATGCAAATCAGCCGTCCCGGGCTTTGTAAGCCGTGGAGCAGCTAAATCAGCTAGCCACATGGCGTCGTAGGCACAACTGACCGCTCTGTCAAATCAGAGTACAAATCTTAGTCTTTCGATCTAATTAGGAGGTCGGATTTAGCAAATCAGACCCGATTAAGCTTAATCATCTGCTTAATCAGCCGATCCCAATTAGACAATCTAATCGGTTTCCACAATACTTACTTTGCTTTTTTTAGGGGAAATTGCAATTTGGTCAGGAGTTCGACTTGAAATTTGCAATTTGGTCAGGAGTTTGCTAAGCAGTCAGGACTTCTGAAAGTAAGAATTAAGACGGTCCTAAACACTAGATTTAGAACGTTTTAGATAGCAGATGAGCAATATGCTGGACTGCATCCAGTACTTAGTACTTAGTACTTGTACTGGACCAGTACAAGTGTGCTCTCGGCTAGCAAGCATTACAGCATAAAGCAACTTAGGATCTTACTCTCCGTTACATAGCAACTACCAAAATGGTCAGGCAGGAGGTCGATCGGTGCTTGCTCGTGGGTCCTCAGTGAGAACCAGTAAATTGTAGCGACTCGTAGGCCACAAGGGCCGCCAGTCGTTTGTCTTCGTTTAGCTTAGCACGAGGACTACCTCCTTGAGTCGGGAGGTGGCTGGAGAGTCCCGAGCTAACAGCTCACGACACGAAACAGCAGACGTACGAGCACATTGGAAGAATTGGTTCTACAATGTAGTAGTGTCTTCCAGATCTGGCGTGCCAATTCTTACTTTCAGAAGTCCTGACCGATTAGCAAACTCCTGACCAAATCGCAATTTCCCCAATATTAAAATATGTATAAATCGCAACATCGTGTGTGGTACACACCAGCCATACGTTTGAAAATACCGACGACGAGATGTACAGTGCATGATGCACTCATGCCACTCACGTTGCCGAGCCAGCTAAACCTAAAGCTGTCCCTTAACTTGAAAATATGTGGAGGCTACGCTAAGAACGGAATTGCTCATCCTGCGGCCGCGTTGTGCCTTGCACTTGTGTCCAGATCCAGCGTTCATCCAGTTGTAGACGCGTGCCCTTGCCCAACAGCTTGTGCACCAAGCACAGTAGAATCTCTTACCGCAATCCCGTCGTAATAGATCACAGGATGTTGGCGCACCATTTCTTAGAGGGTGTAAGTCATGGTAGTTGTTGTTGAAATGACGCACAAAAAGTTAACTGTTAAATGGGAGACGATGATTTCTTTTTCTTTACTTCCTCTCACAAGTTATCTCTTAAACAAAGCCCTGCATTTACGGTAGACAAACTTGGTACGCGAAGAACGAATGGCGGATATTTTTAACTACTTACTTTTATACTATGCAATCTAACATGTGATTTTACATGTACATAAACACATATTAACCTGGTACTACGAAGTATGGTCTTAGCGTATCCCATTCACAGCTTGGGCCACTTGGGCGAATCTTGGCCCTGTACTACTGGACGCCGCCCAAAACCACCCTATCAGCCTATATGTCAAGTCCTGCGAGAGTTGATAGACCGGCATATCCTCACCGACCGTGGCATATATCAGGAACCTTTGACATATCGTACCTGTGCATCTTTGATGTTTAGAGACAAATTTAAAGATCGAATATGACACCCCCATATGCTAGTTTTGGGCAACGTCCACTGGACGCCAACCAGATATATATTAACGGGCTGTCATACCTGCAGCAGATATGACAGGGTTTAAAAAGATATATGTTGACATAGCGCTCAAAATCTCCACCGCAATTGTCGTACATGCGTCACTTGTGTCCGCTTGATATCGCCCTGAATCAGGTGGCTTGATAGACGCTTGCTGGGCTTTAAGAATGTACCCGTCATTTCGTTCCGGACACCACCGACGCTGCATCCCTTCTAAATTTCACCAGTTTCGAATTTGGCGCGCGTCGGACACAAGCGCCGGAGCGATGGCCGCAGAGGACGTCGATGCGATGCTGGTGCTGGCTAGCGCCTTCGTCGAGCAGGGGGAGACGCTGCACGAGGTGCGCAGGGAGGTGTACGACAAGCTCGTGGACGAGGCGTGGAGGATCGCCATGCCGACCAGGCACTACCTGACCACCCAGGTCCTGGACACGCCCTGGGACTCCGCGTGGATGCTGTTGTACACGCGCGGAAGCGACATCAACTTCCTAAACGCGACGAGCTTGACCAGGTGCGACCCTACTTACTATCTGAAGTTGCTGCGCTATATCTAATTCATGCATGCTTTCAGGTCGGCTTTCCACCAACTACTGCGGCGCTTCAGCCGCCTTTACTACATCCCACGCAGCACGGCACGCGGGCGGCCCCCGAAGCTCCGACACTACCACCAGATCCTGGGCCTGGTGCTGTGCTTCTACGTCGGGTCGATGGAGCAGAGCTCCCTGTGTATGATGTTTGGGACTCCGCCGAGCACCATATCGAGGACGCTACGCCGCGCCGAGGCTGCTCTGTCGCTGGCGCTGAAAGGCTACCCTCGCCTGCTCGCCAAGCCGAACTCGCAAAGCTTGTGGAAGCCCGCAAGCCGCTTCTCAAACACACATTCGGCTTCATTGATGGGAAGAACTTAAGGGTGAGTTGTAGTTTGTAAAATGTTACTTGCTATGATAGAATGCTAACATCAGTGATATTGTAGGTTCAGCAGCCGTCGAATGCGGACTTGCAGAACGCCATGTATAACGGGTGGTTGCACACCGTTTTCGTGACTGGCACAATCTGCTTCGCAGCCGACGGCTGCATCATTTGGTGTAAGCACAATTGCCCCGGGTCGTGGAACGACTTCGACACCTCCTTGGGCTTCCGTTCCAAGTTGCTCGACCCTACCCTCTGCCCGGACACACGTATGAACGTGGTGTCGGGCTCGGCCTTCCCAGCATGGTCGGTCGCATCCTGACTCCTCTCAAAGATGGCGATCTCGAGAGGATTCTCCCGTCGCTGAGAAGCTCCGCGCGGACGCTTCATAACGCCATCACGTTCGTGAGGCAGGCGGCGGAGTGGGGCATGGGAAGTATGCAAAACGTGGACAGCCGCGTGAACCTCCCCCTGCCGTACGACCCCGAGCTTCGTGGGCACCGAATCAACAACATCTTCAGAATGGCTAACTATCGCGTCCGCACGGTCGGCATCTCGCAGATACGCACGACGTTTTCAGGCGAGATGGAGCTATCCAGCGAGTAGGGTGTCGAACTAGCCGTGTTTGTACTGCATGCGACAATACATTTTTCTTTGTCGTTGAATTGAGCTGCTTCATTATCTCGATGTTGCTGGCAGCAGCGTGCTGCAAACGTTTTGCGACAGAGAGCCGAACTCGATGCTCGTGCGTCTTGCACTTGACTTCACAGAGATGTGTACGCAGCACGAGAAGTACATGTGATGGTGAAGGCGCTAGAAGATCACGTAACCCATGACGGACACGCTAGCGGATCATGAACAACATGTTTGATTTGAGGCTTAGTGGTAAGTGACAAGTATACAGTAACTAGAACGTGAATGATAGCCTCACTTCGAAGAGCATGCGCGCCTTCCGCTCACGCCTTCTTAGTCAGTGCGCCGATCAATATGAGCAGCTCTTGAGCGCGGGCGATCGCATCTTCGCGCTCACGGCGCGCACGGTCCTCTCTCTCCAGCTTCTCCTTCACGGCGGCGCGTCTCAGCTTCAGTCTTGGCTTCCAGAACGCAGGCCTCGTTGGCCGCCTTTTCGTCTCGACGGCGCTGATCTTCCTCGGCGCGACGGGCGTCAACCTTCCGCTCGCTCTCTTCGCGGAGCAGCAGAAGCGTCTCGAGGATGCCTCCTCGCATGTTGCTGGCGTTGTTTAAACCCCATCCAACTTTGTCTTGAGAGCTGTTGTTGCATTCATGGCACGGATGCGCTTAGCTTTGGCGTAACTAGCTTCCGCCGTGTGTTTGTCTTCTTCATGAGCGCGCTTGGCGCCCACCGTGTCGCGAAAGCCGGCCAAGTCCACGCCTCCGAGACGGTTCGACGTCTTGTGGAGCTTGGGGTAATTGGCCGCTTCGGCGGCATCGCGGTTGGTGACAGCGGCGGCACCTTGAGTCGATGGCTGCTGTGAAGCATCACTACTGGGGGCAGTAACAGCCGTCTTACGTGGTGGCGGCAGCCCTCCCGAGTCAGCACGACGTGTACTTGGCGCTGCTCGGACATGAGCAGGACGCGGCGTGCGTGCAAGCTCGTCCAGATCATCGGTGGTCAGCGGCGACGAGAGCAAGTCTTGTAACGCGCCTCGGCTCGATGAGCGGCTGAAAGCCGTCGACTCGTCCTCGGCCGACTCGTCGGAGCCCGGCGACTCGCCTCAGTCGGACCTGCCCACAGTGGCGGCAGTGGGCACTCCCAAACCTTCGCCCTCGCCGTCGCCGCCCTCGTAGAAGCTGTCGTCCGGGTCGACTTCAAAGTAGAAGTCGGGCTGGTCGTTGTCGGCCTCGTCGTCCATCTCCACGACGTTGGCCTTGTCGTCGATGGCACGCTTGACCTCCTTGGCTTTCTTGATGAGCGGGGGAATCTCCTGCACGCCGGTCGGCTTCCGGGTGCTGTGAAGCACCTTGAACTTACGCCGTAAGCTCTCGAAGTCTCGCTCGGGTGAGCCTCGAGGCCTGTTGGCGTTGTACGTCATAGCGAGGCGTTCCCACTCGTCCCTGCCGAGCGGTAGCATCTTCTCGACGAGCGTGAGGAGACGGCCGACATCGGCCGTCGAGTAGTTGGTGGTTCCAGAGTGCTTGGGCATCTACACACACAGAGTCAGCCACGCTGCTCATTGCCACGCTGGACCGTGTTGGCGCGGCGTACCAGGAGTGGTGGGCGGAGGCGAGGCGGCGGAGACACGCTTGGGGGGGGGGGGAGAACTGCTTGGAACGTGGTAAAACCAGAAATGAGCGACGACGACAGCTTCGCCGCGGCGGCAGCTTGCCAGGGCGATGCCTTCGCCGCCACCAGTTCGCATCGATCGTGAAAGGATGCTAGTAGCTCACAATTTCAACGCTGCGCGCGCGAAATCTGCGCGCGCAAATAGCAAGTCAGTGTACGTGAAAACTTCGAATGAAGATGAGCCCATCAACCCGTCGTTTGGTGCGAACCTTGGCGCCAGTTTTTCATGCTTCCCTGCTTGTTGCTAGCCTGCAGCTACTTTGAACTCACGGCAACCACCATCAACAACCGCACAGCAAAGAGGTTATCTCAATGCAATTCATTTGATCACAACACGCTTACCTACACAACTACACCTCCTTCACTTCGCTCCCTCCCCCTTCTCGCTGGTCTCTCTCTTCACCTTGCTTGCTCTCTCGTCCTGCTCCCTCTTTGGCCCTCTCACGGGTCTTGGGCGTCTTGAATGTTACGGTGGCGACAGCCATCCAGCCCACAGCGGCAAACAAACCACAAGTCGTCGCCATAGTCGACTGTCACCTCCTCGCCGCGGTGGATGTCTTGCATCGACGCCACGACCACGGTGGTACGGCGGCCGTTGGCCACTTCCACGAACTTCGCCACCGGTTGGCACGAGTGGTTTACGAAGCGCATCAGCCCTCCCATGTTCTCGCCGTTGATCGCTACGCAGACTGGGAACGTCGGTCGCTCTGGCCGCTGCCTCATCACCAAGCGGTAGCCGCTATTGCGCGGTCGGGTCGTGCGCGAAACACTCTAGCGCTCCATCTCGCCGAGGTATTGCCCCAGCACTTCGCCCGCTTTGATGGCCTCGCCAGCGACCACGCCCAACGACCTCGTGCGCACGTTCCTCCCTAGATACACCTTGCTCGACTCGGCCGGCGCGTTGCCATAGAGCCCCCCGTACGGGCAGCAGTTGATATTGCAGTAGAGATGCATTAGCGAATTGCGGCAGGAGTCCACACGGCACGGCGATGGGCAGTCGCACCACCCAAAGTGAGGCACCGACGGAAATACCGTCGCGAGCGGGTTGAACTGCGCGCGAAGGTGAATCACGCGGTGCGGCCACTGCGCTGAAATGAACCGATCCCGTGACCGCGGTCCCCGTAGTTGCGTCCGAGGCGATCCGTCCGCAGTGACTCGCATCGCCCCGCGTGGGTTGATGACGGGCCGGGCATCGCGCTGAGGCGCCGACCGCAGGCGAGCGTAAGGGGCGGTAGCTTCACGACGCGCACGACGGCCCTCGTGGCGAGGCTGAAGCGCCGCTGGGGATCTCGGCGACGTCTCCAGGAGCACTGGCGACGACGTGGTGGGGCTGGCGTACGGGCGGCTGGACACCGGCGGCGACACGGGCGCAGACGTCGACTCCTGGCTTGGCGGCGGGTTCGTTGCCAACTTGGACTTGGGGCGGCTTCTCTCTGGCGGCAGCCACGGAGGCGTTGCTGTGCCCGTAGCGCTGGCGGACTCGCTGGCGTCTTCGATGCGGCGCTTGCTGCCGCGGTCGTACTGGTGGCTGGGCTGGATGTTCGGCGGCGTGCTCTCTTCGTCCTCGCAGGACGTGTCATTGATGCACCGACGCCGCCAGTGAACGGCGGAGTGGGTTAAGCGCACCATTGTCCCTGCAATCAAACACGAGGTGAGTCCTCTAATAGAGAAGTACATACAAAGCCATCAACCACGCTCACCTTTTGAAGTGTTGGCTGCTGTCGACCTCGCGCCGGTGGCGGCAAATTCGCAACTGAGCGTCTTTTCGATTCGGCGGAAGATATATGATCATCGGTATGCCCGTAGAGTGAAGGATGCATATGCTAGAATGATGGCCAGCATAAAGTATGCTAACAACAAGACAAAACTTTATGA
This sequence comes from Phytophthora sojae, assembly GCF_000149755.1. NCBI lineage: Eukaryota > Oomycota > Peronosporomycetes > Peronosporales > Peronosporaceae > Phytophthora > Phytophthora sojae. The sequence goes on from NW_009258124.1 coordinate 872,069, forward strand.
TGGCTACACGGCATATATCTAGGGGTAGGGCAGTTTATCGAGACGATATCTGCGTCCCGCGAGATCTATGCGCGTATATGACGCGGCATATCAGCTGCAGGTATGACAGCCCGTTAATGTATATCTGGTAGGCGTCCACTGTAGATAACGGTGTCAAAACATACATATTTTCATGCAAAACATTAAAGGAACATCACACAGTTTAGTCAATACATTACGATACCCAAATAACCCCTTACTAGTGGGACAAAAAACATCTACCGCGTTTGCCCAGAGCATGGATAGATTACTGTGGGCATGATAATTTTTTATGGCTTGCTAGATATTACAATCTTCAACCTTGTGTTTCAATTAATGTTTATCGTACGATCTTACAAGATTCGTGTGTGTAGACAAATATAGGCAACCCGGAGCGTTGCTCCGGGAGGGTACACAGGTCGACGAATAGTTTCATGGACGATGATAACGGATAAAACCAAAGTCGTGCTGTGCACGAAGAAGCTCTGAAATTTCGGCTGTGAAGTTCAAATTTTTATCTTCAAGTGTCTGCTACTTTGTTTGCGACGCTCACGCTTTCTTGGTGCATCTTGCTCTAGGCTACTTGCACTTTAGGTGCTCGCCATCTTCTGACAAACCCCTTGGTGCTCGTCACTTTATTGACAATAAATTTCTAGTTTAAATGTGGGTGGTAACATGCGCAACCTGATGCTTTCGGCACTGAGTCGAAACACGCTGGTTCAGTTGCTCCAAATCTCTGGACAACCTTAATCGGTATTCTGCGTCTTTAAACGACCTTTTCTTGGATTTTAACTGTACACACCCAACACATAGTGTTTCGCCCGTACTTCTCGAGCATTCTCCTGAGCGGCGTCCCTGCCGCGCAGCGTGCACATGATCCATTTTGAACATCCACTTGAGTCGGAGTGGCAGCCGTGCAGTAGCAACGCTAAAGCCATTTCATGTGCTGTCGAGCATTATAGGCGCACATATGCTCAACTTGAAGCCGATCAACTTTAGCAAGTAAGATCGCTTCGAGCATTTCAGTCTGAAGTCCATTGCGTTCAAAAGTGGGTGATATACATAGCAACAACGACACTATGCTAGCAGATGCATGCAACAATGATCGAGTAAGCGCTCAGAGGCACTCACCCCTTCCATTAATATTGTTTACTTCGGGCAGTACCACGACGCGTCCTGTCGGGGGTCGATCACATCGATTACTTCGGCCATGATGTTCCACATGTCCAGCTTCTAGCGTCGCTGTCCACGACCATGACAAAGTCGCCCGCCGTCGGTGTGTAGAGCTTCTCAAATGACACGACGCGGGTGTCGCCCAAAATCCCCGTAGTCCAACCCCAGCAAGCCAACACCACCGGGCTCGGCGTTGTGATGAGCTGTCGTATTCACGGCCGCGTATTGCCTGGACCCCCCGCGGAGCGGGGCCCCTTCCAGGGCTTCGTGTGTACTCGCGGTTGCGGGTTAGTTTCGCGTACTAAACGGATTAACCCCACGTAGTTTGCTGGAACGGATTAATTCCGCGTAGATTATCAGGTGGCATGTAGGTAACTCGCCGCTAGGCCTCCAATCCCATTACGGGTCGTCAGCTCACTGACGGATTACGTTGCATTGACGACCAACTCGCCGACACCTAGGCGGAAAGCATTAGCTCCGGCGGCTAACCGGCACGGGGCCGCACAGTGGTGACCAAACCGCTTATGGCCCAGACGGGGATAGGGATGGCTGGGAGGGAGCGTTGTCGGCACCGACGGTCGGGTAGCCCCGCCGGCCGCTTCCAGCAAACCCCGGTTAACATGCAACGGACGCAGGTGTCCTTCGCCTGAGGGCACACGCGGACCCTTGCGCCCCTCGGTCAAGGCCCTACTCGTGCGCCTCGACCCCGTGGTCTCTCTCCACGGTCCCGCCGCCCTACTCGCCACTGCGCCCCTCATCTTAGTGCCTGCCTACCTTCGCTTACCTCCTCTTACCGCTCGCAGCTAGTCGTCACCCTCGCTTAGCACTAACGTAGTAGCCTGTATCTTCGGTCGCAACGCAATGTATTTAGTCTCAACCTGCTTCAGTTCTGCAACAAATCTCAACTGAGGGTCGAGCCGCCAGACCGCAGCTCGTTGTCCCCGCTTACTTCTACCTCTCCTACACATTGGGCGCCTTCCTAGCCTGCCTGGACCTCTTCCTCTTCACGTCTCATCACCGCTCTCGTGGCGTCCTGGCCGCTCGTTGTAGATCTCACGTCGCATCGCCTCCTCGCACGCTCACTCCTTGTCCCTGCTCGACGTGTCACCCTCCTGCGATCCTCTGCAGACTCCCCTCTTCAACTTGGTCCTCGTGGCGGTGGTAGTAGCCGACTGACTCGCCTCAGCCACCGCCTGCCGCCCGCCGTACACCTCCGCCACCGACTTGTCCTTGGTGGGCCACACGAACGACTACGTCAAGTCGATCACGATGCAGCCGCTGCTCACCAGCTCTGAGTCATGCCCCGCCGCACAGTGACAGGACACACTACTACAGGCATATCTTAAAAAATCACATCGAGGATTTGTTGGCAGTGCAAGCTTGTTGGCTGAGTTCGTGAAGGACTACTTTGGTACAACATGCACTTTGGACGCTGTTATTAGGCAGGATGAAGCGAGAGCTGATGTAGCTTAACGTACCATGATGCCTGTCACCAACGGTGCAGCTTCCGTCAGCTTCGGTTTGGTAATGTAAGTTGTTTACTGTTCAATTGTGACTGCTGATGTGGTGACTGGCCACACAGAACAGGTACGACCTGAGATGCACAGGCATCTACCTCTACTCCCGCATCGATCGTACGTCTCACCTCTATAATGCCACCGCATGGGTCGCAGAGCCACTCGGCTAGCCAATAGCTGAACACTGGAGGTCGCTATTTGCGAAGGTTTTACATGTAAGGTCAGGGAGCCATTGGAGCGGCTCAAAACTGCTCTGATCACTTCATCCGTTTTATTTTTGCTTAGCCGTAGGGGCTAGTGAAGGCATTGTTATAATAACAGAGAGGGGCACCAACTTCCCAGATGAGCCCTACGCGCAGGAAATCTCTGTATAAAACGCTACGTGCTGGTAATCCGAATGAATGATACACTCGGAAGTAATCCCTTTTCTACGTGGTTTTAATCCTCCCTCTGTGATCGCTGCTCAAAACGCGGCGCCAATAGATCACTTCAGAGCTGGTGTGCGTAGTCACCGCGGAGGTGGCAGCCTCGTCATTACTCGCTAGCAGAGATAAAAATTCGGCTTGTGTCAATTATCCATTGGTTAAATGGAATATTGCATTTATCCCAAGAAAAAATCCACATAAAAATTACAGTTTAAATTACTTGCAGTCGATGGACGCGTCACCGACAGGGTCAACATTCACGTGGGCGATTCATAAAGACCAGATGTATACAATATTAGAGGGTTTTCATATTACATTGTATCATGAACTGTTTACTTTGTATACTTATCTATAAGATGTTCGGACAATCATACCCTTTAAATTACGAAGGCTGTGGTTTTTTTGGGACGAAGTCCCCCCTATAATCATGAGACTCCGTTTTATGGAGTTTTTACGACTCTTATATACACTCCGCTTTACTTTTTACATTAACCCTGCGAATGGGTTAGAGTCACAATTTAGAACCGCTCACACGGGGACCAAAAAATAAAAAAATACCTCGGTTAAACAACATTTGGATGCTTATCGGAAGGTGGTATCGGCACGGATTTCTTTGAGCTGAACCGACGTCACTATCTTTAGATGCCATAAAACCAGAGGGTCGAAGTTATGAAACAGCAAAATCGACCGTTAGTATAGAGGATATCAGAAATTGACTTAAACGTGACATTTTACCCTTATTTGGACCCGCTTAGGACCCATTATTAAGCCTATTTGCCTTTCAAACCTTATGCTGTCCGCTCTGCGGCCGTTGGTAAGAAGTCTGCGGCCCTTCGGGATAGCTTGACCAGCGCACAACAGAGAGCCCAAGCGTCAACAAGCAGAGCCTCAAGGAAGCGCCAACGCTACGCCAAGTAGCAAGCAGCTTTGCATGCTGAGGACCGGTTACTGTCGAGCAGCAACTTCTCTAAATTACATTGAAGGCTATGCGCGGATGACGAGCTGGACGATGAGCTGGGGTGTACGAGCCGGAGTCCGTGTCGGTGCTTCTTGGTAGCAACAATGGCTCTCTTTTAGCCCGTTCGAGCTCGCCTGTTACTTCGCTTTGAATATATCAGACAGCTCCAAGTCCTTCCTGGCGCCGATTATTTGCTCCTTTCTAGTCTGCGTTAATTCATTCATTGCGTTGCTCATGGAAAGATGCTCGACTAAGCAAATGCATTAGCCCACTCAATTACAGTTCTGTTGGGTCGATCTCGGGCGTCACAGCTCTGCTTTGATACCCTACATGCATGTGTGATGGTACGATATCGGGCTCAACTACATTATTTTGAGCTAGTTATCGTTCATTATATATGTTTCCTTATTGCGCTCAACGTGCATGAGGTTATCTACCTACGCGTACAGACTAACAGTTTTGAACAGCCGTGCATGCCATAGTCGCGGCAGCAACATTGGCCATTGCGGCTGGGTGCAGATGACATCTGGAGGAAGAATTTCAACATGGATCGCGAAAGGTTACTGGAATAATTCGCTCGTATTTTCTTTTCACTCTGAAAATGAACACACCACGAAATTGAAACATCGAAAGTTAACCCCTTATTCACTTTTCGTTGTGCCAGTGTGCACATTCTGCTATTACACTTACCTAAGTAGGTAAAATACAAGTGTTCTGGCATTCGAACCACAGGTCAGGTGTATCAGTCTACCGTTAATAACAACGTATGAATGGTACTTATGTTGCTTGCAAAATAGCCAGCAAATCGGGGAGCGTGAAATGGGAAATAAAGCGCTAGAATTTGCAAGCGGCTTTGTACTCAAATTCCACAAGTGGGGACGTCGTCCAAAACTGTGGTCAGCATAGTTTTGGGGGTCGACCCCTAAAGCAACATGAGCGCAGGTCGACCCTAAAGCAACATGAGCGCAGGGACTGTGATGCTCCGCTAGTGACAAAAAAACTTTATTTATGAAGTTTGAGAAATGGGTGACCCGTCCAGCAGATATGCAATTCAAGCAAAGAGGGCGTCGCTAACCACTGATATATGTAATTAGCGCTGAAAGTGGTATCACGGGTAGACTCTGAAATACATTTCAGAGAATTGAGTAAATCCCAAAGTTGTTTTGTTTTTAATCCCTAAAAGCACTACCAGCCCAACTCTTTAGTTGATTCTAACGTGGGCATCTACTGCGCCTGCTTCGCAGCCGCAGCATCTGCCCGAGAATGCGTAATTGAACAAATAGCTGCGCACATCGAAGTGTATCGATACGGAAATGATGTTTCAGCCAAACCTTTGTGAGGCTGGTAACCAGCAAGCCTCGCTCTTCTTTATCCTGGTGGGTTCTCAGGAACCGAAAGTCACCAATTGAGGTTGCCTGGTCTGATGAGGCCATCACCCTGGTCAGCATCCAATGGCTGCGTTGGCGCCAGCAACGAGAGAGCTATTTCATTCATTTTGCAGGTAAGGTTTACTGTGCTCATTTTTGTACTATTTTGTGTGCTAACGATCAGACGAGAGAGTTACAGTAGCGGAACGAAGGAGAGACGCATGGTGCGCTGATCTTGACCATTTAACTTGAGGATGTTAGCTAAGTGACAATACTGATCCTCAATTCAAAAACAAAACGAACGAACGAACAAACAAACAAACAAACTTTTGACTTGAGGGCTTGTGGGATAAATTGCGGAATGAGATATACGCTAATGGACCAATTCCTGACTCCGGAATTAGATCGACGAAGCGCGAGTGGACGGAGCCCGTAGGAGCGCAGGCGACCGAAGCGTCGTTTTATGCTGAAGATTGTATACCAGACTGAAGAAGCAGACGTATGAACATGGAGGCAAGCGGTTCGAGAGAGAGAAACACGACGTCGTCACACGAAGACGTAACTATGGAGGGCGCGGACACACCGGCAGGGAGCTTGAGTAGCTCCAGGGCCAAACGGCCACGCGCACAAACAGATCAAGGGATGACGGAAGATGAACTTGATGAAGAAGAGCTCATTCAAGCTTTCACGGAGGAAGAGCGGGCTGATATCGAGCGCCAGCTGCAGGACACTACCACAGAAGTGGTTTTCGCAATGAATGAGCGCTTGGTGAAGGTCAACGACTGTCGTATGACGCTAGCCGACTTCAAGCAGGACATCATCGAGCTGTGTAAGCAGTTGGGCGTGCTTTTCGAGGGAGACGAATTGATTGAAGGCATGATGTTTTTATCAGGGCGCCCAAAGAATCTGGACCGAGCACTATGATTGATGCTGAAGAAGGGAGAGATAACTGTGGAGGGTGTGCGCATTTGGGTACAGCCAATGTTCACGGGCAAAACGATCACGCCACTTACGCTTAACGAATTGGAGGACATGAATTGCAACCGTGTCTCCGTTTCCCAGTTGTGTGGCATTGTTAAGGAATGGGGTGGAGCAGAATCCGTAATGGTTTCACACGGGTACTACACAGATCGGTACAACATTCGGCAGCGAGGCAGACGCCCTGTGCAGGAATGTTTACAAGTGGCAGCAACTGAGTCGCCATATCCAATCTACTCCTTCCGGCTGTTCTTCCCAAGCCCCCAGGCAGCGAACAGAGTGTACAAGTCGTACTTTGAGTCACAGAGGGGGCGGCTACGGGGCCATGGAGACCCGACGAGTACCATGAAGTTGAAGCCTGTGCCACATGCAGAATGGGATTCAGCAAGCAATGAGATGTATCGACCCGCGGAACGCGAACACGGTCAAGAATGATTTCGAGTTGGCATCTTCGGATTACGAGTTGAGATCAAAGCAGCAGACATTGAGGAAGTGTTCGAGAGTAATGGGTTGGGTAAGGTGAGAGTTGAAATTCGTGGAAAGCAACCGCTGTTTGGTGTGGGAACGTGTATGTTATCCGACCAGCAGAATGCCATTCTCACCCAATTCGGTCCCGAAGGCACCAATGTGACGAGGCGATGCGGTGTTCTCTCCCAGAAAACAGTTATAGGCCCTCCTTGACAGACCTCAGGCTACTAGAGCTTTGGATCCGTCTCGGCTGGCACAGGGTGTGTGTTGTCCAGTACACGCTGTTGGTCAGGCGCACGATGTGTATCCCTTGGGTAGCGGTTCTTTTCACCAGGAGGTTAGTATCGACCCCGTGAATCAGACAGCTACGCCGGGCTAACGCTAGAACAATCCAACCCAATAGAGTTATACACGTTATACAATCACACAAATACTTATTTGCCCTCTCTTCTTTCTCTAAGCCCAAGGCTAAGGCCAAAACACAAGTCAACTGGTCCAAATCCAAGACACTTGATCAATCTTGGGGACGCGCACCACCTCTCAGAGAGAGAGGAAACGATCTACCCTGTCGCCAACTTCTTCAGTTCGACACAGGTCCAATAGACCGCAAATATACAACAAAGACGGTCTGCAATCCGCCAAATATACAGATATGGAATAGATATGATCACTTCCAGGCCGAAGCAGTGGATCACTTACCTAGAGTAGTTTGAATTTTGCCGTGGAGAATGGCCTTCCAGGCTGTGAAAGAAGCACTTGTGCCCTTCGAAGCAAAACGAACTCTGTTTGGTTAAAGGTCATATGCAGACGAAATCTTTCCTAAGCGACCCTTCGGAGACTGCGATCTTTCTGCGGAGTGTTGGTCTGGCCTTGAAGGCTCGCCAAACTGGATACCTTCTCGGAGTTGTTGGGTACACCTAGGATCTTGGAAGATGCCATAGTGAAACCAAGTGTTCTTGGGTTTGGAGCCTCGGAACGCCTCAAGCCGAGGTCGTTCTTGGAATTTTGTGGGAGGTAAGTCTGGGAACGCGAAGTCTGGGAATCGTTATTCCGGGAAAACAACGGGGAATCTGAGAAGTGCCTCAACTCCCAGGTTGTAAGCCAGAGTCGAGTTCCGCCGTACTTAGATATACTGGGGAGGATCGCTCGCATTCCGTTGCACTTCATGGAAAGGGATCAACTCGCCCACATTGATCTATCTTCCGGGATTCAGCGTCCATTCGCAGACATTACCCTTGTTACTCCAAATCATCCAGTATCACCAAGCTCCACATCATTGGGACTTCCCAGGTTCATGTGCATTCACCCGAATTTAGGGATCGACACCTCGTCACAACCGCCCCATTGGCCAATTCGAGCCACGGAGGCAACTGGAGGTCCCAGCTATCTTCTGGTAATAATGCTGCGTCGAAGTCATCTTCTTCGGCCACTTCGATCTCCACCGTTGGGCGTTCTGGAAGGAGCGCGCTCGGCTTCAACCTGCTAATGTGTACCCAGGGACCTATTCGATTGCTGGTGCCTTCGATCTTTAGCCGTACGCGGAAATCATCGCGGACTTCTTCAATTCGAACGGGACCATGCCACATATGCGCGAATTTCTTGGTCAACCCGGGTTGCACACAGGCCAGATACAGCCAGACAGAGTCACCAACTTGGAATCCAGCGTTGAGTCTTTCCGAGAGCTCCTGCCATCTCTGAGTCTGAGCTTCTGAGCGCAGCCGTTTAGCTTGCTTCTGTAAGTCTCGAGCTCAAGCATGGGCGAAACTATAATCGCGTTGCAGCTTGCGTCTCCACTCGTAAGCCGACTTCTGTTCCAGCCCCGCGGGTGGTGGACCTAACATAGCCGACACTGTGCTCTTCGCATCCCAATCATGGACAAGATAAAAGGGCTTTTCGAGCCGGGTCGAATCGAAAGAGGTGTTTAAGGCGAACACCAACTTCTCCGCATGATCATCCCAGTCGCTCTGATCTGCCTCCGCTACATAGGCCCGGATGCTCCTCACCATAGTCTGCACCGATCTTTCTTGTTGGCCGGTGGCTTGAGAGCGATACGCCAACGTCGCTTCTTGTTTGGTGCCCAGCATTTCCCTGAATCGCCTGTAAACTTCGCTCATAAATCTGGGGTCTTGGTCGTGCCTGAGCATGGAGCTCGCACCGAAGCGCCGGAAGACACCCTCTTCATAAGCTTCAGCTACGTCTTGTGCTGTCGCCGAACTCATGGGCCCACACATCACGAAACCCGAGAACATATCTTGAAAAAGCAAGAGAAACGTATTCCCTCGTTCAGATTTCGGGAGGTACGTGACAAAGTCCATCGACAGCACTTCGAATGGAGCGTTGGGCTCAATGTTCCCAGGCGACGGCCCGGGATTAGGCGCTTCCCCTTTCCAGAGGCGCAGTCCACACACTCCTTGACAAGACGTTCAACATCAGCGTAGAGGCCTGGCCAAAAGAACTCTCGACGCAGGTGTTCGTGCGTCCGCGTAATTCCTTGGTGACCGCCTTGAAGCTCTTCGTGACAGTGATGCAGCAAATCCTGGCGCAGATCATGAGGAACCACTAATCGAGGTTCATCTCGTGCATCTCTTGGCCTAGCAGCAGTCGATCGGCTCAGATAGTAAAGAACGTCTCGGGAATCCAAGACATAATTGTCAGCAATCTTCGCCATCCTCTGTGCTTCCAGTTCAGAGAGTTCAGAGAGATCACCTCGCAGGAAAGCTTTCAACTGTCGCGTCCATGGGTCGCCATCTTGGTGAGCCTTAATGCGGCGCCAGCGCTCTGCTTGGAACTCCAAAGGTGTCATGCCTGGGGTATCAGACTCCGTCTCCTCTGCATCACGAACTTCCGCTTGGGCTTGGCTCCGGGTCAGAGCGGCTAGCACGCGCGCCAAGAGAAAGTGGTGCGTTGTCATAATCTGGGAACTCATCTACAACTGCTCTCAGTACCCGACGCTCAGCAGTGCCTTCGACCAATGGATCGACAACTCCAGATCCAGACTGTTTCACCAGCTTCTCAGGGATGCGATTCACCAAACGCAAATGCGACAGCTCAAGGGGATCATCGATAACCAGTGAGCTCGTGCAGGTTTTGACGTACTGTACATGTACTCCCTTCTCTGGTCTAAACCACCAACTCGAGAGTAAGGCCTTATCATATTAAAGTACGCCAAAATGTATTGAATTAGCTGAAGTCACTACACCTGCAATTGTAATACAAATTTTGTATACTTCTTCACAAAAAAAACCGAAGTTAATCGCATGGACGCGCGCACATGTTCATGGGCTTTGCTTCGCGTAGAGACCACGCCGTCGGAAAACAGTAAAACTGAGTACATGCGTGGAGGTTTGCGCGGTAACAAAGTTTACGTGGATTTAACGATTTTACTCGAGGGCCTCCACTTTCTCAAGCATAGTTTTCACCAGTTCCTGTAGCTCGCCATTCATGCTACACTGTACTAATGTTATCTAAAAACTGGTATGTTCCTAAGCATTGAAGTAGGTAATTTTGTGAAAGAAAAGCTCTTCAAACAGCACCGATAGCCAATAGTGATGGGGACGCAAACGACGTTAACGTTTACCTGTCATATAGTTTATGCTGTATGATAGGTGTTCGGCGAATTTTGTTGTTTTGCAATAGCAAGTGTAAACGTATGCTAGTCATAACTATGCATCTGGCGTTAAAATTACGAAACTCGTACTAGAACTACATCAAAACTACAGCTCAACTTTTGAATCTATGATATAGAGTACGCTGAATGATGGGTTTTCAGTTAACGTTGTTTACGTTCCCCAACACTAATAGCCAATGCGTGCAACTAAATTCAGCAAGCATATGCCCAGGGGCCTCTCCTCAAGATCAATCATTGTGCTTTGAACACACCGGATGTCTGTGTTTCACAATCTTGTATCATACATTTTGTAAGTGAATCACGCTCAACAAAGCCCAAGATCGAGCAGTTCTCTTCGAGAAGGCCATATGGCGCTTTAGCTTCCTCCCGACGGGGCCATATTTCTTCATTTTCAGATCGTCGCCGAACCATCAATTGCTCTTTTACCTCAAACAGCAAAATCTCGTCGTCATGCGTCTCAGCCTCTTCCTCGTGCTGGTCGTGGCCACCTTCGCCGTCCTCGTGAGCGCCGAAAAGACCACCACAGCTCGCCGCCTCAAGAGAGCCGACGACCTCACCGCTCATGAGGAAGAGCGGAACATCCTCGCCACGACGGTTTCAGGACTGGCCAGTGGCGCCGAGAAGTTTTTGAGCCCCGCTCTCCTTGCCAAGTTGCCGAATGCGCTCAGGAAGAACCCTGCGGCTGTGAATAAAGTCGACGATGCGGCTGCTGGTGCTGTTGTTGCCGCCGACAAAGTTGCGGACCCCGCTGTCATTGCCACGGTGAAGGATGCGCTTAAGAAGGACCCTGCGGCTCTGAACAAAGTCGACGATGCGGCTGCTGGTGCTGTCGACAAGGTTGCGGACCCCGCTGTCATTGCCAAGGTGGAGGATGCGCTTAAGAAGGACCCTGCGGCTCTGAACAAAGTCGACGATGCGGCTGCTGGTGCTGTCGACAAGGTTGCGGACCCCGGTGTCATTGCCAAGATCGAGGATGCGCTCAAGAAGAACCCTGCGGCTCTGAACAATGTCGACGACGCGGCCGCTGGTGCTACTGGCGCTGCTACTGGCGCCAGAAAGATCTGGGACAAGCTCGCCGACACTGCCTTGTCGGGCGGCCGACTGAAGAAGGTGGACACCACGACCAGCCAGTGGAAGACTGAGTGGGCCAAGCTCAAGGGAAACCCGCAATTCGCGGGTATTACTGAGGCCCAGGCCGTCAAGATGACGGAGGCTGCTGCCAAGGAAGTGGTCAAGAACCCGTCCAAGTGGCGTCACTTCAAGAAGTTCTTGGAGATTGCGTTCGGTGCTGTGCTAACGGGAGTCATCGTCGCCGGCTTCAACTCGATGGTTTCTTAGACTCGACGGAACTAAAATAGCTCCTGTAGCTACGAGAATACTTGGGATCGAATAGCAAGACTGTGTTCTGACTTTCTTTCGGCCACGTCAAGATGGTGATACCTTGGTATGCCAACACTTTCGTCATTGTGAGGTGTGCCTTGTGTCTATTATAGGTGGCACTTCAGTCGGTGCAGTGCAGTGCTACTACCTCGTACGCGAATCGATCATGCAATGCCGACCTTCAAATATTCAGGTCTTTACTCCGGGGCGCTACCGTGTGCGGATAATGCAGGTTGGCCATGATCAAAGTTTCGTGTCTAGTTGAAGCCTCGAAGCTAAAGGTTACAACGAAAAGCATACAACTCAGTTTACGGTAGGCACCCCACCATAACTGCAGCGTCGTTGAAACAAGCTTACCCTGCTGCACTCATCTCGATTTAGCTACGCGTAGCTTTACTACGTGTTCACCGCCCCTCGGAGCGGAGGAAAGACGCTAGAGCAACATTCCACACCACATTTACAAACACGTCGGCGTCGGTTTGCTGACCGAAGCTGTAAGTATTTCTCCAGCAACCTTTAGAGCTTAGTTTTTTGGGTTGAGCGAGCCTTGCTTCACGTGTTCATTATTATAACCAAAAAACAAATAGCAAAATACTTAGGCCGTGTTCGACTTGCATCCAATCCGTCGTCCCCCACCATACCCATTTTAAATCCTCAAGTCGTCCCCCTATTAGGCGTGTTAAATCGACCCAATCGGATCAACGGGATGCCTCGTCTGACTAATCCGGCAGTGAATCGCCTGATTCCGACTCCGAGTCGATTGGATCCGCTTGTCGATATGTGATTACAAAGGTAAAACCTTTTATAATAGCTTATAGTCCAGATCATAAATAGAGGTGGATTCATATAGAAAGGTCCTCAGAAGCATCTAATTGGCTTAAAACAAGCGATTAAGAACCAATAAGATATGTGTTCTCTTTATCCTCATACACATTTGATACTCCATCCCAAGGGGTCGACTCCGACTGCAGCTGACACTACCTGCGCACGCCTGCGGCTCCTGCAGGTTTTCGCTCGCCCTGTTGGCCCTACGACTTCACCCGAGCGCTTCCCCGCGAGCATTCTTCTTGAGGATCGCGGGACTGGAGAGCAAGAGCAGCGCCTGGCGCCACAGCGAGCGCGAGGGCTCGCGACCGGCCTCCCTCGGACTCATTTGCGCGCAGCTGAAAGAAGGTCGCGGATGCCGGCCCGATGCTGGTCGAGAGCATTCGCAAGATGGATCACGTGCTCAAGGTCATCGAGGCGGCCAAGCGTCGCACCATGATGCACATGACCGGCTTCGCGGCTACGCTGACGCTGCTGAAGCAGGCGCTGGAGGCCCTGTTCGCGAAGACCGACGCCAACCAGACGCGCATCCTGCACTCACGGGTTCGCTGTCGTACTTGCCGCTGTTGGCTCCTTTCCACACACACAGCTGCTGACTGAGGCCAAGCCGAAGCAGGTCCAGGACGTTGAGCGTGTCAAGTGCGCCATCAAGGACAGCCAGCTGCAGCTGCCCGAGTACGCTACGAGCGAGGAGACTACCAACCTGCAGACGGTGGACGTCGTTGTCGATGAACTTATTAACATGCCGTTGCTGCAGCTCGTTGACTGGACTGCGACGTGGGCAAAGATCGCGGAGCACCACTCGAGCGCGACTCACGTGCTGGAGTTTGGACCTGACCTTGGCGTGGCGAAGCTGAGCGACAAGTTCGCGGAAGGCCTGGGCATCGAGGCGGTGATGGCGACCGCCAAGCACCCCGTCATGAGCACATCGACGAAGTACACCCCTCACATCGGCCTGCAGCAGTTCATCGACGCTACGCCGACCTTAACTCCTGCCGAGGTGATGTGGGCGAAGAAGTTCGGCCCGCATGTGACTGCGTCGGGCGGGCTCTACAACAGGTTCACGCACGCGCTGAACAAGCCCCCCCCATCATGGTCGCGGGTATGAAGCCCACGACGAGCCTGGAATGTATTGACCTCGTTGCAGCAATCCAGAATGCGGGTTTCCACGGCGAGCTTGCGGCGGGTGGCCTGTCGCGCCCGAACATCTTCGAGGACGCGGTGAACGAGCTGGTGTCGAAGATAAAGCTTGGTCTTGGCATCGCGATCAACATGCTGTACCTGAACGTAAAGCTTGGTCTTGGCATCGCGATCAACATGCTGTACCTGAACGCGAAGCAGTGAGGCTTCCAGTTCCCCATGGTTCTTCGTATGCGCCACAGCGGCGTGCTTATCGAAAGCATCACAATTGCCACTGGTATCCCAACGCAGGAGCGTGCGCTTGAGATGATGTCGCAGATGGAGGCCGTTGGCATCAAGGTGGTGTGCTTCAAGACCGGTTCGGTGGACGGTATCCACGCGGTGCTGAAGATTGCCGCGGCGATGCCGTCGATGACCGTGATGCTGCCGTGGACTGGCGGCCGCGCTGGTGGCCACCACAGCTTCGAGGACTTCCACCAGCCGATGGAGGAGACGTACGCCGCCATCCGTCGCGTGTCGAACGTGCTGCTGCTGGTGGGCTCTGGCTTCGGCAACTGGGAGGACTCGAAGCAGTACCTCACGGGCGAGTGGAGTCTGGCGCGCGGCCACCTGCACAAGAAGCCTGCGGATGGTGGAAGGAGTTCAACGACAAGTACTTCTCTATCCCGCGCGAACAGGTGGAGCTGGTGCTCCGCCTGAACAAGCAGGACATCATCGCGCGCCTGAACGCGGACTACCAGAAGCCTTACTTCGGCTGTAAGCGCAACGTCGAGACGGGCGAGGTTGTCCCGACGGAGCTGGAGGAGTGGTCGTACGGAGACGTGTTGACGCGACTGGTCGACTTGACCTACGTGGAGGTGGAAGGCAAGCCGCAGCGCTGGGTGGAACGACACGTACGTCTCGCGCGTGAGCAAGTTCATCACGCGCACGGAGGAGCGTTTCCGTCACGAGAGCGCTGGCGCACTGTTTGACCAGTCGGAGCTCAAGTCAAACCCGCGCGAAACGCTGAGCGCATTCATTGCGAAGTACCCTGCGACAGTGTCGACGCTGATCTCGGTGCCGGACTGCGACTTCTTCCTGGAGCTGTGCCGCATGGGTGGCAAGCCGGTGAACTTCGTGCCTGCGATCGACACGGAATCCAAGACAAGGTTCAAGATGGGACTCTCTGTGGTACTCGGAGGAATTGGATTCGGTGTCGGAGTGCGACGAGCAGCGCGTGTTCACCCTGCAGGACCCCGTGGCTGTCCGCTACGGCACGGAGGTGGACGAGCCCGAGGTGGATATTCAGGGAGGCATCAATACTGGCTTCATCAACGTCGTGAAGGAGAGCGATGCGATTGCTGCCGCACCGGTTGCTGCTGCCAAGCCGATTGTGGACATCGCCGGTGCTGAGGTCACGAAGAGCGAAGGCAGTGTGGAGGTGTCGATCTCCACTGAGGAGGACACCGATCTGTCTGCTGACGAGTAGATTGCGGCGCTCGCCGCGTCCGTGCGCGAAAGGACTGGCTGGAGGCGCTTATCCTGTCAACTCACGTCGTGGAGAAGAAGATGTGGCTTGTGATCCCGGTGCGTCTTCTCCCTTCGGCGGCGATAAGTACGTGATCGATGTCGCCGGTGTTCGCGTGTTCGACAGCCCCATCGACATCTCGGGCCCCGTAATTGAGATCACGAAGAAGGAGGCGTCGATTGTCGTTGTGGTGAACGAGGTTCGCCTGGCGGAAGACTGGCGTCGTGGCGCTGTAGATGGCGCTCCAGTACTACCCTGAGCTACCATGCTCGATCCACGCTGAGGGCAGCGGCTTCATCGACAAGATGTTCTACCCCTACTTCTGCGTGGCCATCGAGGGCACGGAAGAGGAGTCGTGCGAGGCGGCGTGCACGGAAAGAGTGATGTCTCCTTTCACGGCCGACTTCAGCATCACAAAGGAGGAAATCATGGCGTACCGTACCGCGTTGGGTCTCAGTAAGGACGAGGAGGGTGCCCCCGCCGACTTCGTGACGATCGTGCCGTGGCGTCCGCAGATCCGGTCGGTGTTCACGAAGGAGGTGAAGGCCAACCTGCTGGGCCTGGTGCACCTGAAACACGTACAAGCTGCTGGCATTGCACAAGGCGTCCGCGACGTTCCTGCCTGACGACGACATCGTGACTCACGATGCTCATGATTCGTGAGCATGTCAAACGTCGGCAGTCTCCCCATCATCGCCAGCGGCAAGAACGTGCACGGTGGCCCTCATTTCGCGCAAGACGGTGGGCGAGCAACTGGAGGAGGTGCTGTTGCCGCTGGTGGGGCTGCACAGCGAGTTCCTGATCCGAGGATCGTTCAATGACTTTGAGCCGATGTTTTTGATCGATAAGCCGACGGACGATTTCGTGACCAAGCGCCAGGAGGATGTGGAGATCCTGAAGGCGAAGTCATGGCTGAAGCTTGCTGCCGAGGCCTCGGTGAGAGTCTGTGTCCTCTTGTCGTTTGAGCTGACGACGAAGAAGCACTACGCGTCCATCAACGCACTGAGCTTCGTGGAGGCTACGGTCGTGCTGTGCCGTGAAGAGGCTGGTTCGAAGATGGAGACCGGCACGGTCGATTCAAGAGGAGGTGAATGCGAGCCCTGTGGTGGCGTTCCTGCGCTAGGTGCAGTATGGTATGATGAAGCAGGCGCCGATGGCGTTTGGGTTCGAGCAACCGAGGACTCCTGGTAGCGGTCCATACCCATGGTAACCCCGGCAGAGCCCTGGTCATCGCGAGACCAGGTGCCCTGGTGGTATTCACCTGCGCACGACGTTCGGTCACTTCATCCTCGAGATGGTGCGGAAGAAACAGAAGTCCATTACGGCGCACTTTTGGTGAACCAGTAGCCCCTGAATCTGGCGACCATGCGGTTCTCACGAGTACTTGGAGTTCTCGTACTTCGAGAACATACACGAGGGAACGAAGAGCCCATAAGTTGTGGAAGCGCAGGACTAGATGCAGTTGCAGTTCACGACAAAGGATAGCCTATGTGGAGCTATTGATGTACAAGCTTACACTTGATTAAGACGCAAGTGATTAAGTCGCAAGTGCCCCTGTTCTAGAAGGGCAGAGGACTCTGCTCCGTGAAGATTTCAACCCTTCCGACGGCGACGAACTTGGGTGTGTGCACAGCACGTTGGTGACTTAGTGCGTGGGGTGGCCGTCTCCTTCGGTGCAGAAATGTGGGCTTTGCTCGAGCTTCGTGACGTTGTTGACGGCCGTCTAAAACTCGTGGGCGACATCGGCGTTTTACTTGACGATGGCTACAAGGGCAGACTGGAAGTTGTGATCAAAACTATGCTTCAAGTTGGAGTACAGACTCGTACGAGTTGGAGGCGCGTGGAACGGGTGCTGCTTGTTCATGTGGTTCACGAGCGCCATGTCGGTGTGCTTACCGTACTCGATGCGGGCGTTCGCGGACGCTGGCAGCTCCGCCGTCGACAACCCGCCCGTGATCATGAATAGGGCCGACTTTGTGGGCAGCTGGAATGGACTGGATTTGTTGGATATGTACTACATATTATGTAGTCGATTGGAGGATGGCCCGGACTTGGAGAGCTCAAGTTGAACTCGAGGACCACACGACCTCTGGTCAGTAGCACGGTCGGCGCGAGAGGAACGAGGTCGAACTGGTCGACAGTCATCTTGTTCTCGCATGTGGTAGTCGTGGATTCCGGGAGGATTCTGCAGCGCAGAACTATGGATAACGAAGGCTTCACGATAGAATTTTTGAGTCTAGACGGCTTCGAACCGAACCTCGCCTACAGCAGAGTCGTCGAAATGAATTGCACTGGAGGGATGATGAATCAATAGCGTGTATTTGGTTTGATATGGGTCCCTATGGAGGTGATGCGTGGGTAATGACTATTCGCTGGTCCCGTCGGCTTCAAGTTTGAGAGTTGCTTCGTTGAAATCCAGAAACGATTGCAGCTCAGAGATGGCTGTGACGGCGTCGTCACCGAGGCGTGCGCGTCGTTTGCTCACTGTTGTACCAGCTGCTGAAAAGCCTGCTCGCTAGGAACTGAAGTCGCCATGACAGCAAGAAAGTCACGGGCCATGAGCTGAATTCTTGGAAACTGGTCCAAGCTTCTCATCCACGCGCAAACTTCGTGGCTGCTCGTCTTGGAGTTCATTGTTTTGTCGCGATGAGCCATCCAACGGTCCAGCTCTGACGCGAATGATTCTCCTTCGAAGCTGGCAGGCTTGTCAGACTCGAACGTGTCGTCGATCAGCTGGAATAACGCCTCTCCAAGTGCAGCGTCGTGTTCTTCCTGCTGGCTGAGACGAGGGCTCCTTGCCTCTTGTTGCTGGCGCTCGAATCGGGCTTTGTAGGATGAGTCATACTCGTCCAAGACGTACTGCCGGATGGTACCCATGTCGTCAACTATGCTTGGGAGAAGTGACTTTGCCCGTGGATCCAAAACAGCGGCTATCTGAGCTTCGCGACTCTTTACATGCGTCGTGTACTCGTCTAGTTTCGACTTGAATGCCGTCGCGAAGTCTGCAGTGAAGCTGGAGTTAGCATGGAGCGCCACCTTGGCAGCGTGATTGGAGATGAGCGTAAAGACGACCACAGCCATGCCAAAGGTTGGATAGTTTTTTTTCAGACATCATGGTAGTTAAAAGCTGTGAGGAAACTGCAGAACTCGGTCCGCATTGCCCAGGCTTCGTCTCCGAGAGAATAAGCAAGCCGGTCGTCGGCTTTGATGGCGTAGTCCGTGTAACCTTCGTGAACCTTCACGGATGCGGTGGAGCGGTTCTTGCGCAGGTGGATGGCTGACAGCACCATTTCCCAGGTGCTATTCCAACGAGTAACGCAGTCGAGTTCAGGCTGACGAAAGGTTACCTTCAACACCTTGCACACCCTTTTCAGCTCTTCGTTCAGCGCAATCGATTCCGTCAGCTTCTTCAGTACATCTCGAATATGGCCAATACTCGTCTCTACGATGGAGCACACCTTTAGGCCTTCTTTCACAGCCAACTGCAATACATGTGCGAGACATCGCACTTGAAAGACATCGTGTGGCTCGCAAAGCATTGCGCTTGATTCAGCCGTCATGGCAGCAGCTGACGACGGCATCGTCGCCTCAGCGTGTGCTTCAACTTCATGAGGCAGCTTTGCCTTGATCGACCGCACCATGCTTACATTGTTCGTAGCATTGTCGGTAGTGATCGCCCAGATAGTGAGTAGAAGCGCTCCATCCATGGATTTCACAACGTCAAGGAGGTGGTCAGCTAGCCGAACACCAGTATGGGGGTATTCCACGCGTATGAATCCTATGATGACGACGGATCGCAGGTTCCAGTTGGCGTCAATCCAGTGCAGCGTCACCACCATGTAGCCTTTTTTCGCTGGGGACGTCCACAAATCTGTGGTAATACTCGTACGACTCGCACCAACATCCTCTAAAATGAGGCAGTGCAGGATGATCTTCCGAGCCAGGTTTTTCTCCACCTTCCAGCGCTGGATTGCGTGGCTTCGGACTGTCTGGCGGCAAGGTACCTTGTAGGACGGCTGTAATGTTGCGTAGAAAGCGATGAACTTGGGCTGCTCGACGGTCAAAAATGGCTGAGCGTTCGACACGACCCAATCAACCAGAGCTCGATCGGCGTCGGCTTTGCTGAAGTCACTCCCTAGGCGCTGTTTCACCATACGTTCGAAGCCATGGTAGAATAGATCCGTCTGCCTTGATGTGCTTGCATCCGTACCACCGCCGTACTCGTCTCCGTGGTATTGCTTGAGATGGTTACGCATTGTTGTGTGAGCCGTCGAGTTCCAGACCTGTGTTTTGCCCTCCCACTCGCAGCACTTGCAGGAGTATCTGCCATTACCAAGCTCTTCGGATCGATAGCCAATGAGGTCAGCAAAGTACTACTTCGAAGTACAGCGGCTCCAGAAAGTCACCACCCAGGCAACTTCAACATCGATTTTGGGCAATAGCTAGACAACCACTAATCGGATCGCAGTGGTGTGGGTACGAGTAGAACCGTCAGCGAACCTCAAGACGAAAACATTAGCCAATAACATCGGTTCGCGGGAAGTGTTCCGCCAATCACCGTTTATTCAAAACAAGGTGCAAATATACTGAGCGCCCAGTGGCTGGCCTCTTGCCAATTATATAAAATTTTGTATGGAGTGTCACAATGTTGCACGAATGTTGCTCGATCTAACCCATGCATTTTGGCGGCAACGCACCGATCGTTACCGCGCTAGTTGCTCTCATTCTCCTATTCACCTCACTTCGAACAAGTCAAGCTCAACTATGGACCAAGGACGTCGCTAGCACTCGCACGAGATCCGTTGTCTCTGCGTTAGCAAGTGGAAGAAGGGCTACAGCTACTCTAGAATCGCGAGGGAGCTGGAGATGGCCCGCTCGACAGTGCGCGATATTATCGCACACTTCAAGTTGAATGACCACTGTGTCGTAGCTCCGCGCCAAGGCCGCCCCCGGCTCTACTGCCCGCGATGACCGCCGCATTCTCCGAGACACTGAGACCAACCGGTTCTTAAGCGCGGCGGTCCCGGCTGCTGCAGTTTCCAAGGACACTGGCCGCGTGGTGTCGCCGCAGGTGGTGCGCAACGGCCTCAACGCAGCCGGCCTCAACGGCCGCTCTGCTAGGAAGAAACCTTACCTCTCCAAGAAGCACCGCAAGCAGCGCCTCGCCTATGCAAAGAGGCTGGCTCATCTGGAGAAGGACGACTGGGCGAATGTCCTCTTTACAGACGAGGCATCGGTGGAGCTGCACGGTACCAGCGGTCGTGTCTCGGTGTGGCGCCGGACACATGAAGCCTTCCATGAGAAGTGCGCCGTGCCGACCTTCAAGTCCAGCCGCAAGTCGTTGATGGTGTGGTCCTCCATCTCGGCAGACGGCGTCGGCACGATGCACTTCTGCGAGAAGTCCGTGGACGGCGCCTACTACCGACACCTGCTTCAACAGGAGATCCCGATCACCCGCCAGCTCCTCGGTCTACCCCAGCCTACCAACTTCGTCCAGGACAACGCTCCAGCGCATCGCACTAAGGCCATGACGAAGTTCGTGAAGACCTTAGGACTCCATGACCTTTGTCACCCCGCCCAGAGCCCCGGTCTCAACCCAATTGAGAACGTGTGGGCGATCATGAAGCGGGAGCTGAATCACCAGCCAGCAACCTCTATTGAGGACCTCAACGAAAAGCTCCGTGAGATATGGACGAGTATCGACGACGATGTCATTCGCAAGTGCGTGCTTTCCATGCCTGCTCGCCTGGACACTGTCATCGCCAGCAAGCGGGCTCACACAAAGTACTGATTTGTGACTTGATTTTTGTATGGGAACGAGGTGGGCGGTGATTTTTTATCACCGTGTTTTGTCAGTTTTGCCAGATTTTTCCTGATAAAAATACAGCAACGTTACGTTTTTCCTATTCATTGACCTTCACTTGGAGTTTATCCTTTTGCGGTTCCGCTCGTGTTTCTCCGGCAGGAAAATATTATCTAGTTCGTGAGCAGTTGCCAAATATATTAGCTGTATCCTATGTGGGCGGTGACTTTCTGGAGCCGCTGTACAATTTTAAGTGCTCTGAACATATTACATGTACAAATACGACGTAGTGCTGTGATAATGTCCGTATAGTTTATTGGAAGCTGTGGTTGGGCTCACGATCAGCATCATCAGGACGTATGCCCAACATTGAGCTCAACGTTGTAGAATATAGTTGTCAGTAGCTAGCTATACGATGCATGCTACGACGACGAACAATGTAGCACGGGCTGCATTCTTGCATTCTTTCTCCACGAAACGTGTATTTCGATGGAGTCCACTTTCTCGGGTTGCACACGTCTTGCCCTTCAGCGCGGTTCGACACCTGGCGATTCTAACGTATATGTAAATTTTGAAAATACTGTGACACGGCATAAAATATGCACAAAACTATGAAGTACAAAACAGTACATCATATTGTCAGGCGAATTTCTTGTTGTTCATTGCACGACTTTGTCTACCGGACTTCATCTTGCCGGATATTTCGTCGTAGTCTGTAGAACCCGTGTGTTCATGTCTAAACTGGATAACCTGGTTTACATCAAAAACAAACTACGGCTAAGCCGATCAGGCAAGTTCCCAACGAACAGGCCCAGTTTTAAATTAAAGTTTCGTTTCTGCGAGCAAGCCCAGAAATGGAATGATTCAAGTAATCGTCGATTCGGGCCACTTTAGAAACTTTTGGGGTCTAGAACTGGTTCAAACCATCTTCGAGGCCTAGCATAAATTGGAGATGCTTCTTTTTACATAAATTGGAGATGCTTGTTTTTACTAAGTACAAATAATACCAGTAAGGCGATCTATTACGCATAATTTCATAATTTTCTTGAGCAAATGTGTACGTATCATACTGGTCACCAAGCAGCGTGGCTTTCTACGTGCATGGCTACCCCGTTTGAACTTCTGAAAGTCTTTCGCCCAGCTTGGCGGAACGGCACACTGCACGAGCTCCGCGACTACGATGTGACTTCAGGCGCAACTTTATTACAGAGCTAGCAGGCTACGATTTCAACTTATAATTTCAGTTGTCTGTTTATCTACGTGTCAATTCGAGCGCTGAATTGATTGAGGAAGATCCACGGTTTCATGTGGCATGAATGTCGTTCGATGTCATCCGCTAGGCGGGGAACCTACGAATGTAGCGCGAATGTCGTTCGATGTCATCCAAAAACCTTCCAATCGACAGTTCTTCGAACTGCGAATTTGGATCTATTCTAACGCATCTTAATAGCGTCTGTAGCGGCCAGTTGCACCGCGCAACGAACAATACAGTTGGCAAATATCGTTCTGTCCTCTTCACTCATCTCTTGCTTGATATAGATTTTTATTGAGGATGTTCTCCTCAACAGGTCGACTTAAATGCCACGATGAGTACGGATATATAATCACGGCATTGGCAAAAAACTCGATGTATCACGCAAATGGACGTAGAGAGCAAGAGGGGCGAAGACCTTCAAGCACTTTATACGTCGCAACATAAAGCGGAATGTTATCCTTCACGGCATCCAACTTGAGTTGAACAGGATCCGAACGAAACCTCGACAGTTTATCTTCCGCGCTTTCGCCCCTGGCACTATCATCATCAAACACGAGCGCAATGCAACACACGTGCTTCCCAGCATCTAGAAACGGCTTCGCAAACGCCCACAGCTCCACTTCGTCGCACTTGTGGGTAGTGTGCGACACCACCTGCAGCAATCAGAAGCACTCCACAGTATTTTCATCATTGGATGACTCCGGCGGTTTGCCCACAATTTTCCACTTCGCAACCGCATCAAAGGCATCGGCTCGTCCGACTCCATCGACGAGTGGAACGTTATTGTACCCTTCACGTTCTTGATCTCCCTCCGATCCACCATGCCGTACTCGTAACAAGATATGCGAACGCAACGTTGGCAGCGTAAATGCGAGCGGAAAAGGTATTCCAGCGCAATACCAAGGGCACGAGGACCATTCATCTCTTTCGCTATTATAACAAGCTTCAGGAAAAAGTTGGGTGTTACCATATCCACGAGGTGCATCAAGGCCATCATCGAGGTAACACACGACCTCCAACACGATAAACGCGTATACAGCTCCGCGTTCCTCGTATCCGTTACCCCAATCATGCGAACGCGGTCAATCTGATCGTCTGAATAGCACCTACGCGTACTGAGCAGTATGTCTGCGTTTCCAGGTGTGAGTTCAGACAATCCAGCTTCTAGATAATCCCTAGCATACTGCTCTGGAAGCACGAAGTCACGAACACTTCCTCCTGACACGGAAATCCGACTGGCGACATCGCTCTTGTTCAGCTCTCCGAGTTTCCAGCCAAATCCTCCAAGTCCTCTTGTCTCCAGTATGGAACAAGACACGTCACCTGCTTAGCGGCGCGTTCACCATTTCTCTGAAACTGTCCAGAGACTGCTAGGACAGTATAAAAAGCGGTTAAATCGCGCTTCTTGACATCCAGCTGAGTCAATCCGTCGAGGCAAAACCAGGAGCGCGACTGATCGACCCCGCTTCTGAGGTGGCAGAGGTTGTCGTATATTTTGTTGTCCACGTCGATCCACTCGTAATATTTGCCTTGATCAAGGAACCGCGTGACTGGCCAGTCACCTCCAACGCGGAACCACCTTCTTCACGACGGCCAAGTAGAAACAAATCAACGACAAAAGGCAGCTCTTACCGATTCCTCGACTACCCACGAAAATGAACTGCTCTTTGGGGTTTTCTGCAGTCTTGACGCCGAGCTTCACATCCATAAAGTGCTTGAAATTCTCCAGCACACGCACAGTCTCGTGGTGCAAGTAGAAGTTAGAACCGCCAAAGTGAACGATGGAGCCGATCGAGTGGATGTCCTTCACTTGTCCGCAATTAGTGTCAGTCCACTTGAACAAATTCATGATCTCGCCGCTGTCCGGCAAATTGCATCAATTTCTGAAGATAGGACAACTTGCGCGGCGCCCCGAGACCAGTACTTTTATTCCGTCTTTTGCGGTCCTCCCGCAAACACCCATCGTGGCGCCTCGAACCCGAGCTCGACCCGTGGCCGGCGGTGTGTGCTTCCACACCAACCCTGGAGCTGCAGTTGCGGTCGTCTTTGTTGTAGCTGTGAGTGTTCCTCCCGTAGCCTGGATCCTCCTGGAGGTGTTGACGTCTCGACCCTGAGCTAGATGCGCCTGAGTCGGTGGAGCATTTAGACCCGGTGCGGAAGTCGTACGCACTGCGGACGTCATTTTGACTAGAAATGTACCTTTCTGGGTGTTGGATCCCTCGACGATCTTCGCCCAATTCTGAGCTATTGTACTCCGACGGATGTCCAGCGGTGCGGCAGTCGTAGGCATCACGCTCGTAACTGTATCCCGTGGGCATGCGATCGCTGGTGCTGCGAGTGCTCATTTCAGAGTCGTAGCGCCCTTGATAGTCTTCGCAGCGCCTTATTCTCGACGCATTGTATCCGGCGGGACATCCATCGTGGTTGTAGCTCATGATCGCGTTGGAGAAAAATCAAAACTAACGTTGACGCAAATAAATGACTCATAATTGATTGATAGAAATCAAACTGATTGGTAAATCGATCAAAACATCAAGGGTAGTCGTAATGTATTATTCTTGAGAAGTTGTTGCAGACGGACGGCCAGCTCAAGACTGGTCGCGATGTGATGGTTGTTGCTCTGCTCGGTGCTGAGGAGTTCGGCTTCGCGACCGGCCCGCTGATCGCTGATGCGCAAGTGCCACCTGAACACGTGCCCCGTTGGCGTCGCCACGCAGGACCCTGAGCTGCGTAAGAAGTTCCAGGGCCAGCCTGAGCACGTGGTGAACTTCATGTTCATGCTGGCTGAGGAGGTGCAGGACTACATGCGTCGCCTGGGTTTCCGCAAGCTGGACGACTTGATTGGCCGTGCCGACCTGCTCAAGGTGAACCAGGACGCGCTGCACTACAAGAGCCGCAAGCTGGACCTGTCCCCGCTCCTGATCAACGCCAGCACGCTGAACGAGGGCGCTGGTGTGAAGAAGGAGATGGAGCAGGAGCACGAGGTTGAGAAGTGCATCGACATGCGTCTGATCGCCAAGGCGAAGGATGCGCTCGAGAGCAAGACCCCGGTGGTGATCGATGACGTTGCAACCAACCTGGACCGTACGCTCGGCGCCACGCTGTCGCACGAGATCTGCAAGCGCTACGGCGAGCAGGGTCTCCCCGACGGCACGGTCCACCTGAAGCTCAAGGGCCACGGCGGCCAGAGTCTGGCCTTCGGTCTGGCCAAGGGTGTTCGTCTCGACCTGGAGGGCGACTCGAACGACTACGTGGGCACCGGAGGAGGCGGTGTACCCGAGCCCGGACTTCTCGGAGCGCGCTAACCCGGAGAACGTGATTGTCGGCAACGCTGTACGAGCGGTGAGGCGTACTTCTCGGGCAAGGCCGGCGAGCGCTTCTGCGTGCGTAACTCTGGTGTGAAGACCGTGGTGGAGGGCGTGGGTGACCACGGCTGCGGGTACATGACGGGCGGCCGCGTGGTCGTCCTGGGCCCCACCGGACGCAACTTCGCGGCCGGTATGTCTGGCGGTATCGCGTACACCTTCGACGAGGACAGCAGCTTCCAGAAGAAGTGCAACATGGGCATGGTGGGCGTGGCCCCGCTGACTGAGACGGCGTCGGCTGCCGAGATCCATGAGGTCAAGGCGCTGATCACCAAGCACCTCGAGCGCACGCACTGGGACGCTTCGGTGACCAAGTTCATGCGCGTTATGCCGTACGACTACGAGCGGGTGCTGCTCGAGCGCGCGGCTGTCGTGAAGGAGACCAAGAAGTCGGCTTCCGCCTCCGCCAAAACTACAACGATCACTTGGGTGGTACTCAAAGGGTTAAGATATGTACGAAGGGGAGATAGTAAAGAGCATGAAATGTATAACCAAGGTAATCACAGAACGGCTATGACTCATAGCCTATGAGATTGCAAAATGCTCATGAACTTTGAACAGCACCACTTCTCTCAGGTTTCACGTAGGGCGTTGGTTGTTTCACCCATGGGTGCCCAATAGTCCGCCGGAGTTCAGACGATGAAGCTGCTGACAATATGGGTGACATTTGTTGGCGGTTGTTCGAGTAGGCGAGCAAAGTCAGAGAATGATAGCGGCATGAAGAAGAAACAGGCATGTGAGCCAATGTGCACGTAGTAATGACTTTTGAAACTGTCTGCAGATCGTGGAAGTGAGGAGATAGGTGGCTGGCCCTATTATCGATCGGAATAGGCGACTTACAGACTGTAAGTTACAGCCGTTTATACGTCGCGACATACAGCGGAAAGGTTGGAGGCGTCCCGTTCCCAGCCACTTCAGTCTTCTTCTTTTTCTCGATCACTACAGTACTCAGTCGGAATGTCTCCATTCTTTTGGTGTTCTTGTCTTTTTCATCATCTTCATCCCCACACAGAAGCGCCATATAACAGACTTTCTTGTTCGCATCGAGAAACGGCTTCGCAAATGCCGACAGAACACTCTCCTTGCACGTGTGTGTTTCGGCCATCGTTAGCTGCAACAAACAAAAACGCTCCTCCGTATCGACGCGGGGATCCAGTAGTCCATCATGTCAGGGTTTTCTGCCCACTCCGCCATCACTGCTGCGTATTCTCCTAGTGTTTTACCTTTGCGCTGGATGGTTGGATCTTCGCCCGATCGAGACGACCGGCCAAATGTTATCGTTCCCATATCCAGACGCATCACGTCGCGCCAACGATCCATATTGGTCATCCGATTCAAGTTGTCGTACTTCATATAGGATATTCCAACCGTTTGTTGCTGGCGTACTTGTGAGTCGAAGAGCTGTTCGCGTGCAACACCCAGAACGAACTGATGGAAGAAGTCGGGTCCCATCATTGTCAACAAGGTATTCAGCGCCAATTTCGACGAAACAAACGCTCTCCAGTAAAATGGGTCAGTGTACTGCTCCGGATCTGTCGCGTCACGTACTCCCATCATGCGAATGCGGTCAATCTGTTCTTGTAAGTCAGTTCCATTAGGAGTCAGTAGACAGCCTGCCGTTGCGGTGTTGATGTTAAGGAACGCAGCGTGCAGTTTCGTCTTGGCCACACCAATCGGGATCACAAAGAAACGAACGTTTCCGCCTGACACGAACTACCGACCAGCAGGGTTGTCCAATTTCGATTTCCTTGCCAAATCCTCCAAGTCGTCTTCTCTCCAGTACGGCAGCAGACAGGTCACCTGGTCTAAGCTGCCCTCGCCGCTCGAGTCGAATTCCTCTGATGTCGTTAGTAGTGTGTAATTAGTGCCAAGGTTCTTATTCTGGAGCTGCGTCTGATTCATGCCGTCAATACAAAACCAGCAACGGCGTCACTGGATTGCGACTCATCGATGGCTGTGAAGATGGCGCTGTCAAGGTCGCGCCACTCGTAGTACTTGCCTTGGTCAAACAAACGCGTAACTGGGTCTTCCTTTCCTTCCGTAAGATGGCGGTGCCATACAACCGGTACATCTTTTTCGATCGCCAGGTAGAAGCAAATCAACGCCAAAATGCAGCTCTTGCCCGTTCCTGGACTTCCCATGAAAATGAACTGCTTCTCGAAGTCCGCATTCGTGTCCTCGAACAACTTCTCGTTGAATACGTCCCTGAACGCCTTCAGCACACTCAGGATCTCCCTCCGCACGTAGAACTTTGAACCGGTAAACCCAACGATGTCACCGATCGCTTTAATGTCCACCAGCTGCCCGCAATTACCGTCGTTCCAGTCGAACAACTTCAGGAAGTCTTCTGTTTTCTGCGGCAAGTCTCCATTTTTCCTGGCGCTTGCCTTCAGCTCATTCAGAATCGATGACGGTGCACTACTGGTCTTCTGCTTCTTCTGGAATGAGTACGTGAATCACGTATGTGCTGGCCAAACTTATCTCGTAATTTGGTCGGCGGCTACAGTTTTTTAAACGGCGGCGTACCAGTGGCGTCCTTCGGAAGCCCCCCTAACAAGAGCTTGTCCAGCTCCTCGTCGGCCACTATCCACTCGGTCTGCCTGTTCTCCCCCGTCTTCTGCGCCAAATAGAGGTTCAGTTCTAAATGACGAGCCCCCAGTTCTTCCGCAAGCGCCTTCACCACGCTGTCAACGTTCTCGCTGAGCCTCTTCGTAAGGGAAATCATTCCGCTCATACCGAACACTCCACAAAATAAATCGATCTCTTTTTCTGCCCGTGGAATCATCTTCATCCCGTCCTTTGCAGGCGGCGTCATGTGCACGCTCAATCTCGCCTCGCAGGGGCATAAAAAATCTTTTGAAAAACAAACAGATTGATCCAGACTCAGCAATTCTGTTCTGATTTTACCACAATGGCCACACGGTGTTGTCATAGCATCCGTCGCGATTTTGTCGATGCAGTGATTCGGTTGTGCGTTGTGGTTCGATATAGTAGCTAGATACTTCGAAGTACATAATATGTCATATTATGATACTGGTAGCATAGCGCTCAGCAAACCGAACGCGAATTGTTCGCGTGTTCCTTCAGCTCCAATATGATGCTTGTCAGTCTCAGATCGTCACAAAACTGTTGACAACCTGCACACGCTAGCGTTCTGCCACCAGGCGAGGGGTGAGACGCCACAAAGGCGCATCGACAAGCTATCTACTGGAAGTAAAGACTTCCACCTGACACAAAATAGCGTCGGGCAACATCAATATTGTGCAGATTCACGAGCTTCCCAGCCAGATCCTCCTACTTGTCTGTTACCTGTTTGGTGAAACCTTGACTTTCTTGACAAACTTCACCGAGGTCGCTAGCAGCGTGTAAGAAATGTCCCAAATCCCCGGTCTGGCTCTGATTCAAGCCGTCAAGGCAAAACCAACAGCGAGATGAATCGACCCCGCTCTCTAGGAATATTTTTTAAATATTCCATTTAAAAATGGATCGGTCGCTATCCATCCATTCGTAGTATTGCCTTCGTAAAAAAAACAGAACATATATTTTCATCTCCGTGGTGCCACACAACTGGAATTTCCTCTACGACCGCCAAGTAGAAGCATATCAAGGCCAAAATGCTCCTCTTGCCTATTCCAGGGCTCCCCAGCAAGATGGAGTGCGTCTTGGGAGATATCTCTGTGGTTTTGCCGAGTTTCGCTTGCAAAAACTTGTTGAAATTCTCAACCCACACAAAACCCCTTTCCGCACATAGAACTGGGAACCAGTAAAGCCCACGACGTCACCAATCGTTTGAGCATCCTTCACCTGTCCACAGTCGAAGTCGTTCCAGTCGAGCAGCTTCAAAAAGTCCCCGCTGTCCGACAAACAACCGCTTTTAGTGCAGGTTCTCTTGAATAATGCTAACGAGACTTCGTTAATGATCGTGGTATGCTTCAACCTGGCATTTGATTTTGCTCGTAATCGCGCATGTTTCTTGTGCGAGTGCACGTACCGCGTTGACATGGATCAGATTGAGTCACCATCTACACTAGGATCGCACTTCTGTCACTTGAATCGGGCACGTAGCTCCACAAGTATGTGAGCCGGATCAGGTTGGTCCCAGCCATCCTGAAGCAACGATGATAGCTCTTGCGAAGGAGTGGAAATTCCGTCTGACCGGACTCGTTTTTTAACAGGTCCGCGCAACAAGGAGCCGTCCAACTTTGAGTCGGCCTTCACCCAATTCGGTGAGGTGGAATATATGAAATGACGTGTAGCTCTTCACCAACCGCACTCCTCACGCTCGTCATGTTCACGTTGAGCTTCGTTTTCACAGTAATCATCATCGACAGATGATACACTGCGCAGTAGACCTCGAATTCATCAGCCATGCCGGTTTTCTTGCATACCGCAAGACTTGTCATCTCCGCGTCGTCAGGAAAATGTCTTTCTTCGTGGCTTCTTAGAGGTTGATAGATAGATCAAGGCGACCTAGAAAGAAGAAAGAGAAAACCTAGTTTTTCTATTGTAAAAAATGAGGTTCATGAGGAGAGGATGTATAATTACAAGTGCGCTCAAACTCACCCGGGATACAAGTGCTAGCAAGTCTAAGCACAAGACTAGTTTAATATGACGGCGCCTGACGTCCGAACGGCAGCTCACGGGGGTTGCCATCCTTGTCCGTGAACAGCCATTTCTCAATCGCTTGCAGCGCCGACGGCGTCTTCTGTAAAGGTGCAGAAGGCGGTCGACCAGTAGTTCGTCTTGGTCGGCGCGGGGCCGTCGTAGTTTGTCGTTGCTTGAACGGGAAAAACTGACTCGTCGTCATGCCAGCACCTTCTCCACTGAAAGCACCAGCCTGTGGTGCAGCGTCCACTTTAGCCGCAGGAGTCGTCGAGTTCGATCCTGGCGTTGGTAGCAGCCAATTAGCAATGCGATCCGAGAGCGAGTTCACCTGCTTCTCGGTATCCACCACGCGCTGCCTCTTGACTCTCGGGGCTTCGTGCATCTCCACATTGCCACTCGTGCTGTTGTTCTCCACACACTCCCGCTTCCGCATCGCCGGCGGGAATGACGCCACTGCTGAAAACCTCGAAGACGCCGAGCGTTCCGGCGTCTCCTCGGGCACCACCTCCTTCCCTTGCAGCGGTTTAGGCGCCGAAAAGGAGGAACTGAAGCTCCTACTCTCCGCCACCACCAGATTCTGATGCCGTCCCACGAACAAATGCAACTCGTTCGTTTGGTTCCGCAACAACTCCAGCTCCAACTCAAGCGCCGAAATCTACAACCACCAAATAAAAAAATATTAATATACCCCTCAATAATCATAATAAAAGTAAAAACAAAAAAAAAACGCCCAACTTACCGGCGAGCGTTGGAACCTGCAACTGAACAAAATCTCACTTATTGTGTCCTTGTCGTGCTTCCTGAGCACGTGCCACCTCTGCAGCTTCCGCTGGTCCTGCAGACTGGCCAATGGGATGACGACGCTGCCCACCACCTCGTCCGCCCCGATCCGCTCCTCCTGCATCACGTCCACTCTCAGCGTCCCCACAGCGGCGGGGAGGCCCTGGAACATCAGCGCCTCGCTCCAGCGTGGCGTGTAGCCCACGGGCCGCTTGGCCGTGCACTTTTGCTCCATAACTGTAGTGTTCGGAGTCGGCGTTGTTGACCGCCGCGGCCGCCACGACCTCCGCCGTCACGCGCACGTATGCGCGCTGGCCCGAGAGGAAGCCCGCCTTGAAGAGCATGTTGCGCCCGGCCTCCACCTTGACGTCCAGCTGCGCGACGCTCAGGCCCGAGTCCAGGCGCTCGTCCACGCCCGTCACGGCGTTGTAGCGCAGCTCGCGCCGCAGCGCGCGGAGCTGCGAGATCTTGGCGGCGCGCGCCTCCTCCAGGCGGCGGATGCGCGCGGCCACGTCGTCCACGGCGCTCATTGTACGGGCAGCGGGAGGGAGGGGAAGGCAAGTGCTGCAGTTGCAGTTGGAGGTGGGGGAGTGACGGCGGAAAAGGTCGCGAAGGAGCAGGAAACTCAGAAGTTGGTTTGGGATGTCCGTTGCGGGGTTTTGGTCCGACTTTATTTCGCGAGGGCCAATGGGGTGGCGCGGAACGGGGAGGTATACTGAACGCAAGTGAAACGAGTAGCTTCCTAAGTTTTTGAAGAACTTGCGGCGAGTTTTGCGCTGGCTAATTTTGAAACGGCCACGAACTAAGGCTTTCATTTGCGCACGTGGGCGTGGTGCTGTTCTGGCCTACGTGTTGACTGGAGGGTTGAGAATTACAAGGCATGCTAAGCTTAGCACAGACCTGACTAATGCTTGTCAAAGGTAGAGGTCGGGAGCATTCATGTACGCTTACATCGAATGCACTTTCGAACGACTACACTCCGCAAGAGGAGCACAATTCCTCGCCATTTTCACAGTGACCCTCACTGTTGGAGATGTGTTGTGTTCAATCAATAGTTTTGAAGTCTGGCTCACTTGTACTGGTAAGCTCGGCATCAGAATCATGATGAAGTTCTTAATTCATCAGTGCACGATCCTTTAACGGCACAGTGTTGCTACTGTAGTAGCAGTGGCTTCGAAGCAGCCAGCTTGAACCCTGGTCTATATTGAGTTGTAGCGGCCTTGACCGCTGATGCCCACACATTTATAAAAATGTAGCAGCTAGTACGGACCATTTGAATTAACTTACATTTTGTTATGTAAGTTAATTCAGATTTTGAAGCTTGGAGCTACACTCGTAGGATTGAAGAGCTGCTGCGAACCTAACGTCCCGTTCAAAGCTGTACAATAGTGGCACCAGTTGCTTTCTGATCTTTCGCTCACCGCACTTACAATACTAGGGCTCCGCGAAGGCTGGGATAGGAGGTTTTTGGTATAATCGCTTTCTATTATTATGAGTTTTTGTTTTTACGAACCACGGGCATCTCCTGCGCCTGCTTCGCAGCCGCAGCGTCTGCCCGGTAATTCACCCCAAAACTGTAGATAGTGCTTATACACAGTGATAAAACGAACCTTGCTCGAGATCTGTTTGTAGCTTGTAGAAAATGAAAATGTTTACCTTTGTATGCTTCTGCAGCAGTTCGTCCTCTTCAATCATTCACTTTACTTCACTCCTACTATTCGATACTGGTATATGTTACTGACTCATACCGGTTCAATCTGCCCACGCATATAAACCTTTTGGACGCAGTGCGGCACCGCGGCCGTACCGGTGTAATGGGTTTTCTACCAGTTCAACTTGCCCACGCATATAAACGGGCCCAGTGCGGCACCGGGGTCACACCGGTTTCAGGACAATGTACCAGTTAGGTGTCAAGAGGGGTCACCTTTTGACTTGACTGACGTACCACGGATATAATCCTGTTTGGTCTGCGATAGGCACACACCGAAAAGCTCACTGTCGCTCTACAGGGGCGTAACTAGGCCCGATTAGGGGGGGGGGGGGCGTGCCCCCCCCCCTAACTTTTGGTTTCCCCTCGCTTTGTATGCTATAATCCATACTATTTTTTGGCCTAGACCCGTGCCCCCCCCCCCCCCCCCTAGAAAAAGGCTCTGGTTACGCCCCTGGATAGGAAGCAACATTAGTGCTGCTCCGCTTTGCTTTTGACTGTGGATACTTTATGCAACCTTTCAAAAGTACCGCGTCATCACTGTACACTTGGAGCTGCTCTGTAAAAGTAACGTTTCTGAAAAACACGCGCTGTCGGCGATTGGCTACAATTCCAATTGTTGCTCGCGATTGGTCCATAAACCGTCCTGATCCCTCTCTCTATTCGTCCAAAATCCAATGCGGCCTCCTCATTGGCCAAAACCCCCATCTCGGTCGCAAAAACATGTTGCCCCGGTGGTCTCGCCACCACCGCCCCCCGTTCCTGCGGCCCCC
The DNA here is from genome assembly GCF_000149755.1 of Phytophthora sojae. Taxonomy (NCBI): domain Eukaryota; phylum Oomycota; class Peronosporomycetes; order Peronosporales; family Peronosporaceae; genus Phytophthora; species Phytophthora sojae. Next base: position 905,742 of record NW_009258124.1, read on the forward strand.
GTCCGCCCGTTCAGTGCCAGAAATCCCTCCCGAGTTGCTCAAGCCCCGCCCGTTGTTCACCATGCCCGCCGGAGAAGCCAAGCTCAAGACCACGCCGCTGGACCCGCGTTTCCCCAACCAGAACCAGGCGCAGCACTGCTGGACGCGCTACAACGAGTTCGTCCTGTGCCTCAAGAACAACGACGGCGACGAGGACGCTTGCAAGAAGTACCACCAGTACGCCGCTTCGCTCTGCCCCAGCTCCTGGGTACGTTCTCCTTTCCTCACCTTATCCATTGCCGGGTTAGCACTAGCCTAAACGGTTAGAGACGATTAGAGAATGATGTTGCTGACGGTGTTGCATTGATTTTTGAATATTAGACGGAGCGCTGGGACGAGCAGCGTGAGGAGGGCACGTTCCAGGGCGTGCAGTACTTCAAGGAGGAGTAAGCTTGCTCTAGTCTGCGTCTTGTGATCCTCATCCCCCCTCTACTGCATCATGCGAAGGTCGTGAGAGACTGCAGCGTCGCTGAGTACCGATAGCTCTTTTCAGGTTATTCGCCACACGACGCTGCAATTGACAGCAAATCCCCTCCAAAATGAACGTTTGCCGTCTTGCCACTCTCGGCCCCAACACCCTACGCCGTGTGCATCATTAACCTGCAAATATCAAAAACGAGAAAAAAGAGAAAACCATTGCAACAAACCGCAGCAACTCAACTTCACACATACACGTTTGATCCTTCATCCCGCCCTTGTGAGCCAATTATGCAACGGTGCCAATGTCAGGTTTCTAGCACACAAACGCTATTATCCGGGACCGTACAGCGTAAATGAAGATGCCGAGCGCCTTGACCTTCGAAGTGTTGGGTCGCTACCACCGCGCGCGGGCGGCAACACTCACGCTGCCTCACGGTCCGGTCCGCACGCCCGTGTTCATGCCCGTGGGCACTCAGGGGGCCATCAAGGGGCTCACCACTCCTCAAATGCAGGAGAAACCCGTGGACTGCCAGATCTTCCTGGCCAACACCTACCACTTGGCGTTGCGTCCTGGCACGGACGTGTTGGCGCAATTGCCCGGCAAACTGCACGAGTTCATGCAGTGGCCGCGCAACCTGCTGACCGACTCGGGCGGCTTCCAGATGGTGAGTCTCTCGAGACTCTGCGAGGTGTCGGAGCACGGCGTGCAGTTCGAGAGCTTCGTGGACGGATCCACCATGATCCTGACGCCGGAGGCCTCCATCGCCCACCAGAACAACATCGGCGCGGACATTATCATGGCCCTGGACGACGTGGTGTCCAGTCTCGCGGACGACGACGAGCGGTTCAAAGAGGCCTGCGAACGCACGGTGCGGTGGCTGGATCGCTGTATTCAAGCTCACGCCAATCCGGACAAGCAGAACTTGTTCGGTATCGTCCAGGGAGGACTGGATGTAAGCGAAGGAGGATTGAGAGACCAGTGCTTAAGTGAACTCATTAAACGGGACTTGCCAGGTTACGCTATCGGTGGATTGGCAGGAGGGGAGTCCAAGGAGGCGTTCTGGAAGGTGGTAGCCAAATGCACTGCTCAGTTGCCGGAGAACAAGCCGAGGTATCTCATGGGTGTCGGGTATCCGCTGGATCTGGTGGTGTGCTCGGCGCTGGGCGTGGATATGTTCGACTGCGTGTACCCGACACGCACGGCGAGATTTGGTACGGCCATTGTCCCGTCGGGGCTGTTGAAGCTCAAAAGCGCCAAGTGCGAGCACGATGAGCGACCCATCGACGACACGTGCGAGTGTTTCGTGTGCAAGAAATACTCGCGCGCATACCTGCGCGTGCTGCTGAAGAAGGAGGAGACGTTCGGCGATCCGGAGGAGACCACGGGCAGTATCGGCGCGCACCTCATCACGTACCACAACGTTACGTACATGCTGAATCTCATGCGTCGACTGCGTCAGTCTATCATCGACGAGAAGTTCGAGGAGTTCGTGCGCAACTTCATGCTGCAGCAGTTCCCGAACCGGGACTACCCTCAATGGGCTGTCGATGCGCTCACCGAGGCCAAGATTTCACTCGACGAGGGCGATAGATAATTGACAGGGGCGTTCACTGTCCAGAATCCACTACTTGTTGGTTGTCATTTTACTGTCGTCCCCTTCGTCTTGTCAAAGGCACTTCACTGTAGAATTTCTAACACTACGACGTCTCTCTCTCCTCGTATCACGCAGTGGGTCAGTAAACCCACCACCTTGGAGTCTTGACGTGGGGAGGTTTGTCTTGATGGGGGTTCTTGGCGATGAAGACGCTTGCTACTCTACGTCAGCTCTGCACATGCATACAAAGATATGAAGGAACTCACAGGAAGGAGGCTGGCTTCCCTGCTGACCAGCCCGGCTTGGTGCCATCGGGCCTTACTGGTGGGCCACGCGCAATTGTTGCTGGCTGGGATCTCGGAATTCTGTGCAATATTCTCTCGTACTGCTGATCTTCGAGGAAGCGCGCTGATGTGGCACCTAAAATCGCTGGTTCGGATGGTGAGGCATACCTCCCATAGGTGACAACTGCAGTTGTTGCTGGCCTTGCGGTTGCTGTTGCATGAAGCTGTAGGGGCCTGAAGACCCAGAACCTGAAGGCCCATGCTGCGTATTGACATAACTCGGCTCGTTCCACGATTCCGAAGTCAGAGTCGAGGAGGTCTGCGGGGGCAGATTATCGTCGAGCCCTGCACTTTCCAGCAGGACATCGATGTAGTCTCTGCCCCCCTCTTCGTGATCCGACTGCTCTTCCTCCTGCTGCTGCGGTTGCTGCTGTTGCTGGTGTGACGGTATCCGTTGTGGCAGGAATTGTTGCGGCTGGGACATCATTAGCCGTTGTTGGGGCTTTTGTTCGACGCTTGACCGCGGGTGTGGATAGCCTATAGTGCCGATGTTACTCTCAAAGGTCGGCATCATGTTCTGCGACGGAATGGGGTCTCCAAACTTGAACGGTGAAATCATGGAGTGACTCTGCTGCTGGGGCGGGTATGATGACGCGGCAACAGAAGACGAGGAGTTGACGTTCACGGTGGTTGGCCACCCCCTGCAGGTCTCGGTCTTGATGGTGCTCGTCCACCCGTTGCCTGACCCACCCTTGATGCTCACCGGCTCATATCCAGATCCTCCGCCGTAGATGTTGGGCTGCCGGTTCATTTGAGGTCGGTATTGCTGCTGTTGCGGAGCTTGTCGTTGCTGCTGCAGTGGATAAACATCTTGAGCAACCGAGTTGGACGAAATCGGGAGTACAATCGACGCATCGGCCTTGACAGTAGAGGCAAAGATCGTCTGGTGCGACGACGACGACGTTGTAGAAGAAGACATGAACGCTTCGATCTGGCTGATTGACAACGGTTTGCCGCCGTTGACTCCAGGATTGTAGTTTGTCAGGAGCTGGTCACTTCTGCGTCGTCCGAGGTTAATCGCACTTCTAGGAGGCCCGAAGCCCCCACTACTTCCACCCCCCATCCCAGGCATGTTCAAGTTCATCCCCATACCTATGGAGTCTCCAAACCCAGGCGGCAACACATGAGGAAGACTTTGCCTCTTCCCTCCAAGTGGTTGGTAGGGATACCGCTGCGATAGCTCCTTCGCCTCAGCAACCTTCCTCAAATACAGCATCTGTTGCTGTGCCGTTGAAGCGTTGGCAACGGAATCGTTCCGAGCCTCCATCTCCAGCTCAAACTCCTGCTCGGCAGGTGTCCCAGCCCGTTTCCGTCCAGGTAAGGAAGCCGCCGACGCCGCTTGGGCTGCTGCATGGGCAGCGGCCGCCGCCGCAGCCAAGCCATAAGCCTCCGATCCAGGAAGCATTCCCGTCGAATGACGACGTCCAGCAGCAGCTGAGTTCAGGAACGTCACGGTCGCGCCTGACAGTGTGTTGGACTTCTGCCTCTTGAGCGCCTGTTGCGTCGGCAATTGGCTGCGTGCCTCGGCCAAGTCGTGCGCTTCAAACTGCTGCGCGTCCGCCTGCGCTCGCGCCTGCTGCTGGGCGTGCATCTGATTCATGAGGTCGATGGGGTTGCTCTTGATGGTCGCCGCCATGGCCGCCGACATGACGGCCGGGTTGGCTCTCTCCTTGCGCTTGATGAGCTTCATCCGGTCCTTGTCCGCGCGCAGGAAGAAGGGGTGGCTGAAGGTGCAGATGTTGGTCTGCGTCTTGGTCCACTTCTTGAAGCCGAAGTAGTTGAGCTGCCGCTGGAAGCTCGAGACCTTGTTGTGCTTGAAGTAGCGCGGCAGGATCTGGCTGGCCAGCTCCTCGGGCTGGATGATCTGGAACGCCGTGCCCTCGTGCGACCACGTGATGATGTCCGGGTCCTCCACCTCCAGGATCTGGAACAGGAAGCGCAGGAACTTGGGCACGCCCACGTTGCGCCGCTTGATCACGTGCACCTCGGGCTTCTTGGGCTGCTCGGGTGTAGCCACCAGCTTGGCTTCATTAGAGTCATTCAACTCCTGCTCGGGCTCCTCTTGCGTGGCTGCTACGAGCGACGCGCGCCGGGTGTCGCTGGGCTCCTCCTTGGCGCCGAACAGTGGGTAGCTCGTGGTCTCCAGTGGGCTGAAGAGCGGCGTCGACGGGGGTCCCATGGCGTCGTCCGCGGCCGGGAAGGGACTGCGATCTCTCTCGCCGAGCATTCTGCGTTGTGCCGCATCCCTTCAAGGCCAAGAAAATCTTCGAGGGAAAAAAACTTCCACATTTAGGGCGGCGCGGTTTGAGCCAATGAAAAGATTTTCAGCGTGTTTTCAGCCAATGGGAACGGCGTCGCGGGGTCTTTGCAAAGATCATTGCAGCGCTCGACTAATGTGATAAATATTTATCTGGATCTCCGGGTAACTGTTGCGAGCGGCTGGCTACGTTGCCTCTTGCTCTTTGGTGCATTTACATGTATGATAGGCGTCATGGGATAGTCTGCTGCTGCTCCCCGTCGTCGTCGGCGAGAGGGACTGCGTGAAGCTCTGCGTGCTACTGAGTCAAGGGGCAAGAGAGAGAGAGAGAGCGTAAGTACCCGTTATCTGCGAAAAGATCTTAGACCCGCTAAGGTTCCAAAAAAAGGAATTCAATGTGGATTTTGCCGGCCGCCGTGAGCCAGTGCCCCTGGTGCCGTTGCCCGCCCGAGCGTGCTTGCGTGCGTGGCGCCGCGCCGCCTCCACGAGCTCGGCGCCTGGAGCCCGGCGCTTTATGGCCGGAGCCGCGCCACTGTGCCCGCGGAGCAAGGAGTCAGCCCAGTCAGCGCGCGCTGAAACGCGCAGTATCTTCTCACGACGACCGGACGACTGGGTCTGGAGAGAAGGGTCCACCGGACAACTTCAACATGGTGTACACCACATCACATGACGTGATCATTGCGAGACGGCTGTCAATAACATGTCCTCCCTGCGCTTGCAGACGAGAACCATCTCGCGACTTCAGTTTATTCTTCCTAGTCAAGCGTGGTGCTCGTTCCAGGTGTCCGATGTCGCGTTTGCCCGAGGTGTAATATCCAAACGCCGTTATTTTCCGCGCGTCAACATGTACACGAGTCATGTCCTGCTAGACACTTCGACAGCGATTGGATCTCAGATTGACGATGGTGGTGGTTGAGTCGGACGTTGACGTTGAAGCCGAAAGCTGTAGCTTAAGGTGCAGTGTAGGCGTTTGGAGGTTGGATGGAGTTACACGAAGAAGTGTTGAGTTCGACACCTTCATCTCTGCGACGCTTGTAGCTTACGGACCGGCGCAAAGAATCCCAGCGTCGCTCCAGAAATTCATCACTCTTCTGATTAATTCCCGAGCATGTGTAGGCGGCAAAATCGTGCACGGAGCGGTAGACTTGCTTGACGTGCTTAATACCGACCGGTAATCGAAGTAGCTGGAACAGTTCTTCCTGCAGTCTTTTCTTTCGGCAAATTGGTTTCATCATCGAGCTTAGTGGATCCTTTCAATACGAGCATGCGAGAGACACTGGATACCACCTTCGCTGAAGGCTGCTTAAGTTGCGAGTCGATTACAGCAAGTCTGCGAGCAATGGCACGGAAGCCTCGTTTCTTAATGTCCAGATTGGGGTTGTCGAGCCGTCTGACAGCAGTGTTGTATAGTACCGTAGCGACAACTTCGCAGGATTCCCACTTAGCAATCTTAGCCGCAAGCTGCTCTGCACGCAGTAACTTTAGCAGGGCAAACTCGTGAGCTGAAAACTCAGCGGGATTGTCATATTCAGCTTCCAAACCAAGGTTTTCGACAAAATCTTGTTGACTCAGCTCATTACGTCCATGCCTTGAAGCAAACAGCAGCTTCTGAATATCGGTCTGTGTTGTGTCATCTCGCAGCAAGGTTCCTTCTGCTCGCTCTGCTTGAAGTGGGATCATGTCGTAAAGTGCTTCCCGTGGGCGGTGAACAGGAGCCGCCACCGGGTCTATACTTGTGCCGCAAGCTAACCGGGCCTGGACGAGTTGCTAGCAGTACGTTGACGTACTCTAGCTGAGGCGAATCAGGAACAATGCCACGGCATTGTTCCTGATTCGCCTAAGACAGCACTGCGACTCAGTGTTATGAAGTCAACCGCATTAAATTCATGATTCCGCCTAAACTTGGCTCCGACCTTGACATTATGCTAGTATCACAACCATAATGAAAGGGTTAACATACCGTCCAGTAAAAAAATCTCCTGCAAGAAAACTAACCTGTAACAGGAAGATATCCAGGATACGCAGCCCAACCTCGATCGAAAGCACCCGATCCAGAAGTTTTCTCAACTTTGAATGAATCGCTTCAAGTTGACTTGTAGACACCACTCGCACCGTACTGCCACCGTCACTGTAGTCACTCTCCTCAACAAAAAGGTCTCCTTGCCTAATCTGCTCGAGATTGCTGTTGACACAGCCCTCCCATTCGCTGGTAGATACACGAATACTTGATGTTGGCACACTAGAGGCAGCTTCCGCAAATTTTTCTGCTGTTGCACTTGGCGATCGAATTTTTCTGTCTACGTCGTAGATTGCTGCCGAAAGTCGCTTCGCGAGCCAGCCTCGCTGAGCTTGATCAGAATTTTTTTTCCGTGAGCCTCTGAATGACGTGAAAAGGGTCCTGTTTCACCGCGACCGAATCTCCAAAGAGTTTTTTTTTATAAGGCTGCGCATCCCATTAGCGTGGTCACACACACAGAACCGCTTCTCTGCCGGATGGACCGCTAGCTTATCGGCAACACACTGTAAAATAGCTTCTGTTTCTTCGTGGTTCTCGGAACGCGTTAGACCTCTTGTAACTACTTGACCTATTTCGTTCTGTACAAGAAGCAACATACGCACACTTGAAGCTTGCTCTTTGCTTCCGTCAGATCCGAAAACTTTCAACTTGCTACAGAATTTTTGAGAGTGATCTACTCTGATAACCTTTTCGCATTGTGAGCCGGCCATTTGGGCTTCGAGTAATCTACTACACACTTCCGTTTGTGAGAGCCATACCTTTTGCAGCGCCTCGCTGTCTAGACAAAGATGGTTAGTCATGTACTGCTCGACCGATTGCAAGAGTGGTGGTGCATAAGCAGTATCCGCAGCTTTTCGTTTCTCAATCTCGCAACGTGCACGAGCCAACAAAGCATAATAGCGCTTCTGACGGCGCCGTGTTACGTTGTCTGTAGCCCCCGCCAGTCCCTTGGTTGTAAGCATGCTGTCATACACTAGATCAAATAAATCTAACGAGATTGCGGTCTGGTAAGTCAACAAATTCGGGAATGCAAGGAATACCGCTTTCGATGAAGAAAGGTAAGCATCATCAATTGTAGAGAACGATCGTCCTGTAGAGCACTTGTACCTTGCATAATACAAAATGGTTTTGTGTTCGACATCATGGACAGTTCGCTGCAGATATTCCTTTACCTTCGGCGTGCACTTACATCCTTCTGTGGTACAAACAGGAGATCGACCTGCATTCAACACCTCTGGAACCCACGTGATCGTAGGCAGGTTGAACCAAGCCGATAGCATTGCGTTCCTCTGCTTTTCGGGGTACGCTATTGCAGGAGGAAAGCTCTTCGTTGCGATCGCATCTCGTATTGCAGCACGAGCTGCACTCGCTGCCATCTTTTTTTTTAGTAACTTTTCTTAGATCTATTCCTAGCTGGCGGCGCGGGGCCGCCCTTCGGGTGGCGGCGGCTGGCGGGCCGCAAGGCCCGCCAACCCGGGTCAAGCCCGCATGACAAAATGGCAACTGAACGAGATGGGTACATGTAACTTCAACATGGTGTATAATACATTACATGCAGCAATCTTTTAACTCCATTTACCTTACGTCCACTATTGCATATACTCACTTCAAGGCATTCATACGACTGGTGTCGAATCGAAAAAGGTCCCACAATCAATAATGGCGAATCTCGCGCAGCAGCTCGCGAGGCTGCAGCTCGGCGCCTCGGGGGCGCGCCACCGGCCCTCTCGGCGCCTCAACGACGCGCCTCCCATCAGATCCAACATCTCCTCTGTCTCTCTGCAACGCAGCTCGATCCAGTTCTCGCTCCTCTCGACGCTAAACTGTCCGCCGCAACGCGTCCTGGCGCTCGGAGATGGGCCCGAAGTGCCGATTAACGGCCAAACCACAGGCTTCCTGCCCTCCGGGCCGGCCTTCCAAGTCTCATACGCGTATAACAAGCCTCTATTAGCGGCTGTGGACGAGGAGGGGGCCGTGGGGATCGTGGATGTCGCTGTTGGACGTCGAAAAAGCCGCTGGGTGGGCCATGACAACGCCATCTTCGACGTCATGTGGACGCAGGACGACGCTCAAGTGCTCACGGCAGCTGGGGACCTGCAGGTTCGAGTTTGGGACGTGGAGACGGCCGGAAGCAGCTCTGGGACGGAGGTTACGCCCGTCTCGACGCTGACAGGGCATGATATGAGTGTGAAATGTGTCCGCCAGGCTCCGGATAGTGCTCACGTGTTTGCTTCAGGTGGACGAGATGGGAATGTGTTGCTCTGGGATACGCGCGCGCCGGGTAAACCCGTGTCTGCACTGGAGAACGTGCATGCAGAGCCGACTTCGTCCAGAGCCTCGTCGCCGAATGTGAGCTTCACGTCGCCGATTCAGAAGAGAAGACGGCGTGGTGCTGCTCCGCCGTCGACGTCGTCGCCACGCAGTGTTACGTGTGTGGAGTTTGGAGCTACAGGGAATGAGATCATCACGGCAGGTGCAGTGGATGCAGTGATAAAGTTCTGGGATGTCCGACGTGTTGGGTCGAGCTCTTCAACTGGTGGCCGTGGCAAGAAGAAGGCGGCGGTTAAAGCTCCGGTGCCGACTCGTGAGATCTCGTGCTCGACGCGTGAAGGTTCGCGCCGTGGTATTTCGTCGTTAACCTTCCGTAAGGGTGGGGTAGGAGGTGCGTCTCGCCTTCTTGTTAACGTGCTGAGCGACTCGCTGGCTGTGATTGACATTGGACAAAAGCAACACGACGCTAGAACGGTTCTTCGCTGCACCGGGCACCAAGCCACTTCGTTTTACAACAGAGCAACGTTCAGTCCGGATGGAAATTTCATTGCTGGAGCATCCGCGGACAGTGTCGTGTACCTGTGGGACGCGCGTGTAAGTACTTCGTTTGATGGTTCCCTATCGGCATCGAGGTCCGCTCTCGGCGTCGAGCAACGTGCACCATGCTTCGCGCTAAAGGGCCACCTGAGCGAGGTGAATGGAGTTGCTTGGAGCTCTCACGACTTCACCCAACTAGCGTCTTGCTCGGATGATGGTACAGTGCGCTGTTGGCAGGTTGGTGGAGAACGGGGCCAACGCACAGGACCCCGGCAACGAGAAACCACTGCAGAATCGACGAAGCCGTTTGAGCTCCAGTTGGCCCCAAAGAGTGATTCATCTGAAGCAGCTACGAAGACGGAATGGGCGAACTGGAGTGGGTTTGTTGAGCAGCCAGAAGGTTTTGCCTACCGCGTTCGAGGTAACGAGTCGGCACTAGCACCGCGCCCTTCATCGCCAAGGCGCAGGCGAGTCTCCACAGCGGATACGCAAAAAGGTTCACCTCAGTGCACGCGGCGTAGCACCGAACCGCGACTGCACCCTGTCCACGAGACCCCTGCTGCTCAGCAACAGCCACAACAGGAACCGCAAGACGCACACGAAGATCAACCACAGCAAAAGCGGCGCATCAAACTACACCGCAAGAAGCAGAAGCAGCCTCCAGCACAACCGAAGCGAGCTCAGCGAACCCTGCTGGAACTTTGGGGGCGGTAAAGCTTCGCCTACGTGGTTGCTGGTACCCTGCACAAGAAATTGACAATAGAGTGCACACAGCTAAATAGAATAATTAGAGCCATCGCAAGGCCTCCGCCACCACGTTGCAGTTGTCGTTTTAACGATGCCGAAGACCGCTCCATTTCAGAGTCAAGTTTACAATCTTCTCGACTTTTTCTGTGTGTTATAGCTCGGCTTCAGCGATTTACAGGACGTCCTCCTCGAAGGCCTTCTCGAAGACCTCAAGAAGTTGGTCGATGTCCTTCTCGTCCACAACAAGGGGCGGGCACAGACGGATCGTGCTGCAACAACAACAAAACACCAAAACCCGTTAGAAAATCGTTCACACAACACTCACAAGCCTCTAAATCAAACGTACTTTTCGCCGGCAGAGATGATGAGCACCTGCTTGGACAGCGCGTACTGGATGAGCGGGCCCACGGGCTTGGAGCACTCGAGGGCCACGAACAGGCCGCCCTTGCCGATGGGCTTGCGGACGTCCACGACCTTGTCGGGGAACTTCTGCTGCAGCTTCTCCAGGCGGCTGGCCAGGTAGTTGCCGCGCTTCTGCACGTTGGCCAGGAAGTCCTCGTCCATGATCTTGTGGAGCACCGTGTTGGCCACGGCGCACACGAGCGGGTTGCCGCCGAACGTGGTGCCGTGCTGGCCCGGGGTGATGGCCGACGCCACCTTGTTGGACATGAGCACGGCGCCAATGGGCAGGCCGCCGGCCAGAGGCTTGGCCAGCGTCATGATGTCGGGCGTCACGTCGTACAGCTCGTGGGCGAAGAGCTTGCCCGTACGGCCGAGGCCGCACTGCACCTCGTCCACAATGAGCATGGCGTCGTGCTTGTCGCACAGAGCCCGCAGCTCGCGCATGAACTCCGGGTCGGCCGGGTACAGGCCGCCCTCGCCCTGGATGGGCTCGATGAAGACACCGGCCGTCTTGTCCGAGATGAGCTTCTTGACGCTCTCGATGTCGTTGAACTCGGCGTAGTGCACGCCGGGCACGAGGGGCATGAAGGCCTCACGAATCTTGGGCTTGTGCGTCAGAGTCAGAGCGGCCGCGGTACGGCCGTGGAAACCGTGCTTGAACGAAATGAACTCGATCTTCTTGCCCTCCAGAGGCCTGTATTTTTTAAGGGGAAAAATGTGGTAAGGTTAGTTGAAGTTGCAGGTTAGAGAGACATACACTTGTTGCAATGTTGCAACGTGGTTAGGGACTTTTTGTTGCAGTTGTCACGTACGTTCCCTGCGAGACGCGGTTGGCGTACAGGCGCGCGAACTTGTACGCGCCCTCGTTGGCCTCCGTGCCTGAGTTGCCGAAGAAGACCTTGTCGAAGCACGAGTTGTCCACAAGCGTCTTGGCCAGCTCCAGCGGAGCCTTCGAGTGGAACAGGTTGCTCACGTGTGTCACTTTCTGCAACATTGCAACATACAACACAAAGGTTAAGTGAACTTTAAGCTATTGCTTAAAGTTGTGTCTAAACTCCACACCCACCTTGCCATTCTCCACGAGGCTGTTGTACCAGTCCTCGTCGCCGTGGCCCAGGCCCGAGACAGCAATGCCGGCGTAGAAGTCCAGGAACTCGCGGCCCTGCTCGTCGTACAGCTTGCTGCCCTTGCCGTGCGTGAACACGAGGCCAGGCTCGCCGCGCACGCCGTCCGGGTTGTACGTCTTGGCCAGGTACTTCTGCTCGTACGAGTCCGCGTTAAAGGGCTTGGCGGCGGCGGCAAAGGCACGCGAGGCGCCAGCCGAGGCACGCTGCAACTTCTGGATGGAGCGAAGGGCGGGCAGCATCGTTTAAGTGGTGTTAAACGGGGGTTCGGGGGAAAGAGCTGTTGCGAGTGTTTCCGGTTATGGGAACCTTTGGTCGTGGATCGGTTTTCAACTGCGGTTTGTATGGGGCCCATGGGAATTTACGGGAAATTCATGTGGACCCCATCGGGCCGCTCGTCCAATCACGACTTGGATGTTCGCCGAGGTAATCGGCGGGATGAGCGCTCTCGAGCAATTTGCTGGGTGAGTTGTGTAACATGGCAACTTGTTGCCGAACTCGGCGGCCTGGCAAGGTGAAGGCGCCGGTTGGCAACTTCAACTTATCGTAGGAAGTTGCCGAAGTATTCGAGTTTGCCCCGAATGATTGATTAACTTGTTTCTAAATCGTCTTTGTGCGATAAAATCTCGTTGTTCGGGGCGAAATTAACTTTGGAAAGTCACACCAAAAAAGTTGGGGGTTCCGTGACACACACTCCCATGTACTTGCCTAGATAATTCAAGTTTACGTGTCGAACTGCTGCCTCCTGCGGCAAGTTGGGCACCTTCAGCTTCGAAGCAACCTTCGTCACAGATTCACCGTTGGTCAGCCAGCGTTGCGGCAACTGTTTTGCCTCCTGGCTGTCTTGAATAAACCCTGTGAAATCCATCGCCACCTTCGCATCCGCCCTCAAGAACCGAGTTGCATTCCTGAATTGTGAACTTAAACCTTGTTTTTCTTTCACTTCTCCATCAGCTTTCAAGCCCTCCGTCTGGACGCCGTTGTGGTGTTGCCGACGACGTCGGCGAAAACTGGTACCTGAGAAGCCACCGAACGGCCGTAAAGGGGAGGACGAGGAGCGAGGAGTTGTTGATTTTCTCTCCTGAATAACGAGCTTGGCGAGTTTGCTGGTATCTGAGAACAAAGCCTCGCCGGTTATACGAGACCAGCAATCAATTGACATTAATACACTGTACAACAGGGGAATCGAAGCCACGCCACGTTTGTACTGTACTTCGTAGTACTAACTTAGTAGCGGGTAAGCATCTGCGAAGTGCTTCTACAGTTCCCGAATAATGTTTATCTCGAGCCCTCTCAGCGACTTTCAATAGTTAGGTATACAGCTAGGGCACGTTGCACTGGACGCCTACCAAAAACGAACAAATCACCCAACATATTTAAATTTAAGAAAACTTATATTTACTCAGACGATTTTTACGTCTGAGTAAACGAAGGGTCGCTGCATAGCAGCGTATTAGATTTGACTTGCTTTCAGTATTGACGTCCTTTTTCTAGCAACTAACGCATTTATCAGGCGACCTCTCACATATTTCGACCTCTGCACATTTGATATTTAGAGACAAATTTAGAGATGCATTCTATGTCGAGTTATATCCGTTTTTGGTAGGCACCCACTGCTGTTAGAACACTTGGATAGCACACGTGCAAGGCTTAGCTATCAAATCGTCAATCAGTGTTTACCTAGAGTTTTGCCCTTCGAAATCATCATTGGAGGATACGACTCGAGCTTCCTGATCTCTCTCCTGCCTCGTGCTGAAGATTGCTCGACTCACTTCTCGTTTGCCTTTCAAGCCCCCAAGCAGCACAGTCAACAGTCCAAGTTCCCATGCGCGTGGCCCACGCTATCCTACTCTCTGTGGCTGCATTCTGTATCAGTTGCGGTGGTGCGTTCGGTGCAGACCCGACAAGTCTGGCTTCCCATTCGCAGTCGTACGCAACGCTCGGCTTCTAAGACGCCGCCAGCACGAGGGCTTTTAGATTTTCTTAAGAAACAGAAAGACCTCCTTGATGGGATTAGCGAGAAGAAGCTGGACAAGATGCTCAAAAGCGAGGAAATAGCCGAGAGGAACTTTCTGCGCTGGAACAGCGCCATAAAGAAGGACGGAAAAATGGCGGCCAAGATCGAGCAAGCCATCATTGCGGAAGGCAAGCACTATGGGACTCTGCTAACTCAGTTCCATATCCACAACGAGCGCAACTAAGGAATCCTGAGTGGCTAGGCTACCGCCGATTCATGGTACACGGAAATACTTCTTACCATCAAACACAATACAGCAGTAGGGCCTTGACTAACTGGTATATTTTTTGCAAGAAACTTATCGTCAATAGATAAATATGCGGCTGTACCAAAAGACGATACTTAGTTGTCGATCTTGTCGGCCAGATCGGAAGCTTCCAAACATAACGTCAATGTTGCCGGGATGGCCGCCTCCTAGTCACTCCATAGAGACAGCCCTCGTTATTTTGACAGCAACTCCCCTCCTCGGTGTGTTTGCCCCCCAACTTATCGACGTTAACCATCATATTCCTTTGGTGATCCGCCACCATCACTTCCGGCAGCAAACTGTTGGCCGTATCCCCCGAAATGACCGTCTTCTTGTTCTTGGCGAGCGCTCCGTTCACGTAGCTTAAACTTGCGGTATTTCTCCATCTTTCCCGCGGCTGCACCCTCGGCACGCACGTGTTAATACACCTTCAGCTTAGAAGGAATGTTCGTCCGTTGTTTAGCCAGCGCTGTAGCACCTCTTTCGCCTCCTGGCAGTATGAACAAACTACGAATTGCAAGGTCACGTTCGCATACGCCCTCAAGAACCGAGTTAGATTCCTGGATTGTGAACTAGGCGGCTTGGTTGATAATCGAGGAGATGGTCTCGCCAACGAGATCACCAGAATCCCCCAACAAGTAGAAGAGGCGCATATGCAAAGTGGTCACTGGGAAGAAAATTGCAGAGAGAATGATTCGACCGCCTCCTACTCGTCGTCGGGTTAGGATTCCACGGATTTAGTTTCACTTTAGTTCTTTTGTAGTTAGCAGAACGGTTATCGACAACTAGCTAATCAACGCAATTTCCTTCCTTCCTGCCGCTGATGCCCAGGCAGAATCCTTTATTTCTTTAGATTGCAGTATTGTGCTCGGAAACTTACCGGTGGCAATTAAACAATAAAAATCTGTGCACTTAGAATATTTGGCGCTCCCAGGCTAACTGCTCAACTGAACTTGCTGGGTAACCTGATGAAGCCAGCAATTTGTTTCAAGTTTGATAAGTCAAACTGAGGTCTTGCAGATCTCGATCGCGTGTAGGAGTAGGATACACCGGGTGTTTGTCCTTCGCTTTGACGCTGTTCGCCCGGGCTTCCTCTCGCACAGGAATCCGGTGTGCAGCGACGACGTAGGAGCATCAAAACTCTGTTTGATAAAACAGCAAATATCGGTAACAAGTGTACCACGAAGCTGTCTCGACAAGAACAGGATCAAGTAGTACATAAAACACTGCCAGTAGTAAATGGGCTCGGTGGATCCCTGCGGATCGCAATGTAGCCTCACACGTGGCAAGCATAATATCATCCAAAGTCTTCGAGGTAAAATGCCTGAGCGACTGCAGCAAGCTTTTCGCCTTTTCTCCGGAGAGGACATACCATCAGGTGCAGCTTCTTTTGAGTCTCCGCTAAATGAATTCGTTCGTCACCGTATAGGACTGCACGGTGTTACCGGCGGGTTGAGTTTGCTTTGGATAAAAATGTTGAACGAAAAAAAAAAC
The DNA here is from genome assembly GCF_000149755.1 of Phytophthora sojae. Lineage (NCBI taxonomy): Eukaryota > Oomycota > Peronosporomycetes > Peronosporales > Peronosporaceae > Phytophthora > Phytophthora sojae. The sequence continues at coordinate 921,253 of NW_009258124.1, forward strand.
TATACCATCCATTTTGGATCCCACAACCTTGAAGTAGTTTTTGGCAAAGTTTTAGTGGGATGTTTTATCTAGTCCATAAATATTCATTCCAATGAGTGTGGGGATTCACACAATACCAGCCTGCCGACAATATGACACGGCAAATTCAGATGACCACACGATTTTCAACTATTCTCTCTGAAAACCATGCATGCAGGAAAAAATCGGTGTCTGAAAGAGGAGGGTATAAATTATAATTCAGGACTGAATGGACAGATCGAATCGATAGTTTTAACGCTAATAGAATGGAATGAGTAAGTACCATGTTGAGTGATCTGGAGCAGCATGTAGTATAATATGATGCAGTGATGTAGTAACGGCACCGACTGTGCTCAAGGCCAGCATCAATAACACCGATGCCTCTACTTGTCAAACCATTACTACGACGAATAGCGTACATATTATTCTTCCGACCAATAAAATGTTTGTGATGGAGCTCCACTTCCTCTGTATCTGACATCAACCTTGAAGGAGAAGAAGAAGAAGAAGCTCCTAGTTACCCCAACAAGAGTAATTGTTGAATCAGCGTTGCTAGGATTTTGTCTGTAGTCGGTAAGTGTTGGTAGATACGAAATGTTGTTTGAGGTCTTGCTTAACCGACTGGAAAGTCACCATGACGTACATTTCTCTACATGGTCTTTCTCCTTTCTCTTGAAACCACAATTACCTAGTCTAGCACTTCGAGGTACTGAAGTACATGTAATTAGTATTCAGACGATTCGGGGCGCCGTCTCAGGCCCTACCGTCTTCCCTCGTACTAGACGCCTAGGCGTTGTATTCGAGGTTGGTCAACAATCCCGAATCTGATCGCACCCTCGAATTGAAGCTATAGCAAAATAGAACGCCTACCCAAGCGTAGCACAACTCTTATTATTTAAATTTAAATTTATTGCGGTTTAGTCGGCTAACTACACTCGATACTGCGCGCTGCTGCAGCCTCGCCTACGGATCGCATGTTGAAACAACACGCGCCCGCGGTAGTCGCCCATACATGACAGCACGGATCACACAGTCGCAGAGACTGCGTCACCAGTGCTGTCGAGGTCATATGCATAATATGCAGTAAAGTAAAGAGCTTGATACCAAACACGCCAGGTCGTGCCGTCGGTACCAAGTTGTTGATTACGTTCGTCATGCCAGCGTTCGCCACGCTCACAAATCTGGTCTCTTCGTTCTTGGAGGCGGCGGGACAGTTGACTTTGAGTTCGTTGAGTCCATTGCTGGCGTCTCGTTTTGATTCCCAGGTTCACATCCCTCAAAAGCGTTTGACAATGTCTTTGAGATCGTTCATTAGCGTCGATGGTGCAGCTGTACTCCCAGTATTCTCGGAGGGTAACCCAGGTACCGAAGAAAATCGACTCATGCAACACCTTGGCCTGCCCCATAGTGTAGGATGCTGCCTCTGACCATACTTTGCTTCCTTTCGTCATGGTTGGGTACCGTTGCCATCCTTTGGGGGCTTCGTAGACGGCCAGCTGAAGGCGATCCAACTGCTGTCGAACAGTAGTCCACCACGTGGGTTGTTGAGCATTCACATTATCATGACCATACCAGTCAAAGCAGGGATGACGTTGTTGACTGCCGGCTCGCTCCTCCTCTGATGGCGGGTCAATTATCAATTCGTCACTGCCGAGGGCCTGCTCCCAGTACGACTTCGTACTACTTGAAATGGAGGGTGCATTTCCGTTCAATGTGAAAACACCGATTAGAATCGTGCGTTCATTTGTTTGGAAGACGTCCGCCATGGTGCAGCTACGACGCTGCACAACGAATGCCTCGGTACGCATTGCCAGCTGGCCTGCCGGTATTTTCACAGTCCAAAAACACAACTCTTATTAACGTTAGTAGTTGCCAACAATTCTGCTGCCATTTGGACGAGGTAGCACCACTGTGCCGACTGCCAGCCATACGAGCGGAAGTCGAGCTCTTGTTTTGTCGTATCATTATACAATCGCCCTCCCGCGACACAAAAGCCCACGCCAAGAATGTCAGCCAAGAAAAAGCGTAATAGCTATAGTATCGGATTCTAGCGCAGTGTTGCTGGAGAGTACAAGAAGGGTGTCGACGGCTTTGGGTTTGCCGCCCTTGCCGCAAAACTCAAGATACCCTCGCCGTCGATAGTTCGGAAATGGGTTGAGCAGCTGGGCGCCTTAGAAGCCACTACCAACCTTCAGGGATTTTAGATTTACTTGAATACAACGCCTACCTTTTGCATCCTTCAGAGTTTCGTAGTTTCAATTGAATATAACGCCTAGGCCTTTTATTCAAATAGAACCCCCACTAGGCGTTCTATTTTTTTAGAACGCCTAGGCGTCTACTGTAGTATGAGGGAAGACGGTAGGCTAGATATTCGCTAGCTTTGCTCGCGTATTCTCAACGCTTTTTCGATACTCCTGGAACAGCTTGAACGCTTTGTAATTCTCGTGATTCTTGTACTGACCCTTTGGGAGCTTCGACACCCCCAACTTGCCAGCAACGTAGTCGTCGAATTTGCCTTGCATAGCCCATCGTGTCAGCCACTCCTGTGTCTTCGCCTTGCTGTGGTAACCCGTGCCAAACTTTGCGAAGTGTCTCGCGCGAGCTGACATCCTCGCATACTTGACCAGGGCATTCCAGTTTGGGTGTTGGACTGCTACGTTATGCTGCAAGTTGTACACCCGCAGCTTCGTAGCAACGCTCTCCACGGATTCGTCCTCGTTTAGCCATTGTTGGAGAAACGTTTTTGACTGCGCGCTGTCGTGAAGAAGCCCTTTTAACTCCATGGTCACCTTCGCCTCAGACCTCAAGAGCCGAGTTGGACGTCCATTGTTGTCTTGGATTGATGAGAGCTGGTCGACTTCGTTGGCATCCGGGCAGAAGCTCTCGCTGACGGCAAAGAGGTCTTTGCGACCATCACAAAGCAGGAGAGACGCATATTGGACGTGGTCGGCTGGGAAGAACAGTTGCAGAATGAACCACGCTGGTTCTTACTAAATGGCCGCCGACGGTGTACACCATTTCCCGGTCAAATTGCAAGTTTTACCATCAACTTGACCGGGAAATGGTGTACTGGCGCAAACGCCCTCTACTATTAATAATACATATGTATTCCAAAGCAGTGGAAATGCTCCAATTGGTAAAGTAGTTTTCCAGTAAAACTCATCGTTAATACCCAGGATAGTCCAGAAAGTAGATGAATCTGCGACCGTGTAAAAAAAATGATACTCAATTGTAGATCTTGTCGGCCAGATCGGAAGCCTCCTAACATAACATGAATGTTGCCGGGATGACTGCCTCCTAGTCGCTCGATAGGTCGAGACAGCCCTCGTTGTTATTTTGACAGCAACCTCCGTCCTCCGTGTGCTTCTTCCCCAACTTGTCAGCGTTGAGCATCACATTCCTTTGGCGATCCGCCACCAGCACCTCCGACAGCAAACTGTTGGCTGTATCCCCGAAATGACTGTCTTCTTGTTCTTGGCCAGCGCTCCGATCACGTCCAACTTCTTCATTTCGAGCTTGAACTTGCGGTATTTCTCCATCTTTCCCGCGGCTGCACCCTCGGCACGTGCAATGATCTCCGCAGCTTTGGCCTCGGCAGTGGCGTTGATCTCGTCCGTGATAGCGTCGAGCTTCATCTGCAGCGCAGCCTTCTCCGCGTTAATCAACTGGATCTCCGCGTCGCAGTGGGCGTTGATCTCGGTCGAAATCCGCACAGTCTCCGCTTCAATCTCCGCGATCTTGAGCGCTGCCTCAACGTCGCGATGGTTGCAGACCACAGCAGTCTTCTGGCTAATTTCCCCGTCCGCGAGCTGCGTCTGAGCGTTGATCAAGTCGATTCCCTTGCGGATCTCCGCACACTTGGCCTTGCCAGTCTGATCCTCCTCCATGTACACCATCTTGCGCTTCAGCTTGGTCGTGTCGAGCTCCTCCTTGTACTGCAGCATCTGCATGTCGCTCAGCTGCTTCATCTTCTGCTCCTTGATCGCACTCAAATGCGTCGTGCGGTTCTGCATCTGCGTCTGGAATTCCTCCGGCAAAGTGACGTTGGTGATAGCAACACTGGTAATTTGCACCCCGTAGGTGTTAAACTGCTCATTCAAGCTGCGTTTGATGTCTTCCGTGACGCAATAGAGCACCTTCTTCTCCTTCTCCTTCGGTTCATCTCCTTCCTCTTTCGTTTCGTCGTCCTCCCTTGGAGAGTTAAACTCGTCAATTGCGAGCCGATTCGTGCGGAAGTTCAACGCCCCAGTCTTGAACCTCTCGCGCATCGTACCGTCTCGGAGTTGATACACTTCCGTGTGCTCCACGCTGCGGGCCAGCGCTCGTACGGCCGCGTCTTGAGCGGCTCGGAGCTGGATCTCCAGCCCGTTCGGCTCCAATTCGTACACAAAGCGACGAACAAGCTCCGGGTCTTCACCTTTGGATTCGTCGCCCATAATGCGGAGGATCAGGCACATGTCGATGCCCACAGTCACGTCGTCCGCGGTCTTGCAGCCCTTCACGGGTGTGTCGAACACGATGTACTGCTTGGTCACAAGCTGGGAGACCTGGGTGAACAGCGAGGCGAAGTGCACACCTGGAGGCCACACGGGTGTGCGTGAACCATCGGGCTTCACGTAGTCGACGTCCTGGCCTTGATGCTACACGAGCGCGTAGGTGCCTTCGGGCACGCGGATGTAAGGCTTGACGGGACTTCGACCGGGATTGATGATCACCACCGTGTTGCCATGGCGACAGGCACCGTAGAGGCGGTTGACTCCGTCCACACGCCGTGTACTACGGTACAACAAGCGCGTTTGGTGCTGCCCCGGCAACGGCTCGTCGAGTTTACTGCTCCAACAGCCCATCGAAGACTCTGTCCTTTGTCAGAAATTTCGGGAATGAACTCAAGGAGAAGAATGAAATACAGTTGAAAGAATTTGACCTTGGGAGACTGCAACACTCCCACCGTGGCGAGTCAATATCCATCCATCAGTTAGACCAACCCGTTAGTACACTTTCAGCCTCGAAATTCCTGGCTAACGCAAAGAGATCACGATGGTTGGCCTATCGAGGCCATGAAGCTTTTCAATGCCCAAGCGCAAGACGGCCAGATCTCCATTGTCCTCACGCCTCGTGACCCGACGATCATGACAGTCTTCATGAAAATCCCGTCCGGCCTGTACTTACCAAAAACTGGGGAGGATCCCATGAGTTTTTTACTAACGAGTTAATTATTTTGCAGGTGGGTGCTCAAGCAGAAGTGGAATGCTCACGCTGGAATGATGAAGCCCGGGCTCAAGATGTTTTGGCCGTCGTGGTACTGCGTCTCGCACGTTGTGACTAAACAAGCCGTAACTTTCTCGAATCCGGTGCACGGGTGCCCCACGTCCGACAACGTCATGGTGGACATTGACATCTCCATCAGCTTCCAGATCGGACCAACCGAGAACGACGCGTACACGTTCGTGTACAATTTGGGGGCTCATCGGTTCGACGAGCTGCTGTACAGTCTCACGGAGGAGGCTATCCGCGGTCTTGTGCACTCGGTGCGCCACGATCAAGTCCACGATCTACGCGAGGAGTTCGCGGTGGGGATGAAGACGGACCTCAACGCCAAGTTGAAATCCTACGGCGTCTTCATTCAGAACGTCAAAGTGACCAACGTCTCGCTCCCGAGAGCGTTATCTACGACTCTGGAGGAGACGACGGCGTTTAAGACGCGGATGGAGGAGCAGGAGAAAAACCAGGAGAACCAGATGCGGATCCTGGTGAACCAGGAGACCCAGAAGCTCACGGCGCTGGAGAAGAAGAACGACCGCGCGATCCAGAATCTGCGGGCGGAGAGCGAGCGCGCGGCGATTATTCGCGACCAGAGACGCACGATGGCTGAGGCTAAAGCCCAAGTGATGATCGCCGAGCATGTATCGCTGAATGAGAACAAGGTTAAGGCTGCGGAGGGAGACAAGGCCAATGCTGTTGCTAGTGCAACAGCGCAGACGGTGGAGCGCAAGGCGCTGCCCATCGCGGAGCTGAAAAGCCTCAAAGCAAACTTCGATCGGTTCGTGGATGCAGCGAAAGTTCGCGCTGAAGCGAAGATTCAAGCCGCGGAGAAGGAGGCGGCGAAGATTATGGCGAATGCCGAGGCTGAGATTCTGCGGAGTTTCTGGTGGCTAAGCGTGACTTTGACTACAATGAGAAGAAGCTGGGTGCTGAGGCCTCGCTGCTGGAAGCTGTCCCCATTGTTGTGAGCGGGAAGAATGGCGACCAACTCATTGAAAGGACTGTGCTGCGGGCGATGCAGACTTTGAATTGACTGAAAGATAGCACCTGACGTCCCGAAGTTTACTTTTTTTTTGCAGTTCAGTGAGTGGCAGTTCAAATGGCATTTCGATTCGATTGATGCTTAGGAACAAGCTGCGCTTCCCTGTGGCTACTGTTTTTAGTGTTGCAACATCAAATTCGTGCAAGCATTACTCCGGTGATATGCGGCCAGCGAGAGCGACGGACGCACACACGCGGGAAAAACATCTACTGCGCATGCTCATTTCAATCCAGCTGAGAGGACAGGCAACGAGTACTTCCAGCCAGCTACAACTACTTCACAGCACCACAGAGGAGACCAAGAGGATAGCCCTACATGTAGTCCGAGCTCCTAGCTCTAGTTCCTCCTCATTCTCACTTTTACCTGCTAACCAACAAACAACTTGAGTCTCCTACATCGCCGCGCTCTTCAGTCGACTTCCTAGCCTTCCATCATTTAGGTCCTGCTCATGATCCCTTCTATTGGTGTCGTTGACACAAACAACACTCAGGTGCCGCATGCAACTGCATTCCCCTTGTGGCGGCAGCTACCTTCTTTGCCAGCTGCGGTACTACGTTGGCTGCGGTTCCCACGAACCTGGAAAGAGAGGCGTCCCATTTGCAGCCCGCTGGCGTTGCTACCCAAGTCGGGGGCGAAAACCGGTTTCTAAGAAGCTACCACGCTGCCGCGGCGGAAGATGAAGAACGAATGCTGGACTTCTTGAAAGGCAAAGGCATTCTCGAACGTATCACCGCGACCCACCTTGACGACATGCTCATGAAAGAAAAGGTCGCGGCTAAAACGTTTGCGCGCTGGGATGACGCTATTGCCAAGGAAAGCAAAAAATTGTTGCTGCCGTCAGGGTATTCTTGGAGCGGTGCTTGGGGACGTGAAGGCAAAACGAGAAGTGATGAAGCTTACTGCAGGAAAACATATCGGGCGAAGATTGGGACATTGCACTGGCTCCGAGCAATGAGAATTTGTTAGGCAGAGTAGAGACAACGCGGTTACATGTTTCGCGCGTGGAAGCCACATGGAGCTACTTATGCTCCCTGTCTTCCGATCGGTTTATTAGCCCGATGGATAATCGTTGTACCAGGCGAGGCTTTTCAACTAAAATGAATATTTAGTAGTACCTTTAATCGAGTACACTCAGCAGAAATGTATGAAATCCGCCGGAAACCTATCTGACCTACTATGAATGTTTGTACTTATGCAGTGCTGCAGTGACTCTATAATGACCAGGGTGCCATTTGAACGCACAACCAGCTTCGCTTCATTGTTGTTCATTGTTGTTCAGTTATAACTCAACCCACCCCTGGTGCCGAGGTAATGGTCACACTGCTGATGCCCGAAGGAGTGTGTCGCTCCGGGACGATGAATCGATGCCGAAGGCCACAGGCTGCGCATAAAGCCCGACCTCTTGCATATATCGACCTCTGCACGATTTATATTTAGAGATGAATAGGGGTTTTCAATGCTGGCAGCAATTGTTTTGGGGAAATTGTGTTTCGGGTCCGTTATTTTAAAATATTTCCGAATCGGGTCCGTAATTTTCGAACCGAACATTTTTATGAAAAAAATTCGAATTTTGGAAAAAAACGTACCAAAGTGTACCCTGTTCCAAAAATGTTTCCTCTTCCCTGTTCCAAAGTTGTACCACGAGATATGAAATAATAAGTATATTTCCACTGTAGAGAATGCTGATATTATATAAAATAAGCACTAACAACAGCCGTTTAGGAAAATGAATACGTCAAAGCGTAGGACTACTACTATAATGGTTTCATTAAAAAAATATTCTTGTACACTATTTTTATCAGTCTACATATTCATGTATGAATGCCAAATGCAGTTTTATGGCATGCTTATCCGTAATTCAACGCGTTAATTTACTTGCAGTATAGCGTAAAACAGCAATGCTGAAACTAGTTTTAGCGTTTATAATCAGAAGTAGAGTATGTTGGTAATATTCTCTGAAATATAAAGAAGCTTTTTATCACTAGTTTGTAAGCAGTGGAACCTTATCTTGTGCCTAAACGATTATTGTTTTAGCATTGAACATGAATTTTTTATGTGCATTTAGAAAAAAAGAACCGTAAAATTTGCAATTGGGTACGGATGGCAATAGGGTGTGGAATAGTTACAGGGTGCACTTTGGATACAGGGTACCTTGGCTATGTCAAAAAAACGAAACGAACGTTTGATTTGAAAATTACGGACCCGATTCGGCATTATTTTAAAATAACGGGCCCGAAACACAGTTTCCCCAATTTTTTCTGCCCAAATCGGACAAAAATATTTAAAGCCAATCGCTAAGAGCGGCCATTGACTACCCTGTTTGGCCCGCGCAGCAGTAAGTGAAGATTTTCTGCGCGGGTTGATCGAAATGCCCATGTCCAAGGGCACGGCAAGCCGTCATCGCAGACAGAAGGCACCCTTCGACCTTGGAAGCGAAGGGATCGCTCTACTGGTGTTTTATTTTTAACCTGAGACGCTGGTGAAGGCGACCCTTCACCGCTGCCAGCAGAAAAAAAGTTGTTGCTGCTGCGGGCCGTCATGCGCGAATTTTTGTTCCGTTAGCGAGATTTTTTTCAGCCAATCACAGGCCAGGAAAAAATCAGCCGACTTGCGCAGAAAAAAAAGTGACTTGTTGCTGCCAGCATTGACAACCCCTAATTTAGCGAAACATTTTATGTCGATGAAAAGGTTTTGGAAGGCTCCCACTGTACGAGCTCTTGACGTCACACAGTACCACTTTCGCCACTGATTTCGATCTTTTTCTGGGTTGAAAATGGGCACTCCTAGAAACCTGAATAGCAATCATCCTTTTGTACACAAAGTAACCCCATTTGCCCTTTAATAAAATACGTTGCATGTGTAACGACGTTTGCGTTTGTTTACCTAATTTGTTTTGTAGAGGGATACACTCACCCATGGGATGCAGGGTAGTATTAGCCAATCACAATTGTGTCTTCAGATTGACAGGCCTTGACTTGTTGAGGGATACACCAGTTTCAAGCCAGTAATTTTTGCACTCTCGGCCGCTCAGCGCGCGATCATTTCCGCAACGGCGCGGGCGCCACCAAGTCACCCTCGCCTGCCTGGAGGTCAAGTCAGGTGGAACGACGCGGGCCCTACCATTTTACACTGCTGCAATGAAGAAGGCTATTGTCGAGCACTTGAGACTACACTGCAATGTTTGTTTCACTGTAGATACGTTCTTTCCGGGTCTACCTACAGAAAAGTATCAAGGGAGAAGAGTAGTGGTGTTAAGATGGGCTCGTCGTTTAGCTCTATAGCTGCTGGGGGTGCTTCTGTCGGCGGCAGGAACAAACGCAAAGCTTGCTCTACTGAGCTTCGATCTCAAGTTGGGGTGGTGGCGGCGAACAAACTAATAAGTGGGCCTGTGTCGGCAGCCGCATTGGTGAGATTCGGCCTTGAGAGACTTGAGGTAGAGTGCTCGGTTTAGTAATTTTGATAAATACAACTGGGCGTCCGGTGCCGATTCGTTTTTTTTTTTACAAAATCGGGCGTCTGGTATTTTAGCTCCGGTAGGGTGTATCCCTCTACAAAACAAATTCGGTACTGCAGTTTTCCAACAAACACCATCATGTGGAGTAAACTTCGTTAATTGGCAAGAGTTGCCTCTTGTCCTTGAATTGTTTCTATAACACTTGGCAGTCGTGAACAAGGTGCCCGTGGTGTGGTTCCGCGTTGGAGGTGACCGGCCAGTCACGCGGTTCCGTGACCAAGGCAAATATTACGAGTGGAACGACGTGGACAACAAAATATACGACAAGTGGTCCAGACGATCAGATTGACCGCGTTCGCATGATTGGGGTAACGAATACGAGGGACGCGGAGCTGTATACGCGTTCATCGTGTTGGAGATTGTGTTTTACCTCGATGATGGCGTTCGTACGAAAATAAATGTCGAGGCCTTGATGACTGCGTATTGTTACAGCAAGAAGGACAGGTACGAAGGATCGTGGAGGGGAAAAAAGCACAAAACATCGGTGACATTTTTTTGTCATGGTAAGGGGCGATAACACCATCTGCCACGTACAGTACCGGTTAGCTTCGCTTCGCAACTAGTTTAAAACGCCGTGCTTCCGCAGGTAGGCAGCCGCGAACTGCGTTAGCACTGCTTCGTAGTGTTCGCCGTTGCAGTTCTGTCGCGGTCGTGGAGTGGCGGGTAAAAAGTACTGAAGAAATTGCTAACTGGCTATACTAATCTACTTCTGGCACGAGCTTTCGTTCCCCTACATGTATCGTGTTTTCACTGCGCGCAGCGTTGAAGTGGTTACAAAACCGCCAATTACGACCCAAAATGAATGGCCACAAGAGCGTGACAAGCGTAGCAGACTCCATAAATAATCAATTCGCTCTTCAATTTCCATCGTGAGCGCTGATGCAGTACAGTAAGCGCTCCCGATTCCGGTATCGTGGTCCGACCATTCCCGAAGAGCTGCTATAATTTTAGGGGGGAATCCCGCCTTGTGCCACACACATGCGCGCGAATCTAAAGGCTACAGCTGCCCAAGGAGGCTCGCCCTCCCTGACTTGCTGGTACTAGTAGTGGAGTTACTCCGCAGATAGTAACAACAAGTCTCTGCATCATAGATCTATAGTATACATACCAGCAAGGCATACGTATCCTCAAGAGCCCAGCGTCATAGCAGCGATAGAATCAGACATGCCTCCAGCGCGCTCATCTGGGTGTCTGCGTGTATGCAGCGCACCTGACTGATGACGATGAGGAGCAACCGGTCAAGACGCTCGGACGTGTTGGCCAGAGAATCGGTCGGTCTTCCCTCTGGCAGGTGCTGACGTACGCCATGCTGTGGCGCGTACACATGGTGCTGCTACTTGCCTTGCTCAAACGGGGTCTCGCCGTAGACTCTGTCGACGTCCAACCTTCATGGCGCGCTCTCGTAGAGCTGCTTGTGATCCTCAGTCCCAATTGAGTTATGGCGCACTTCTGGCTCCCCGCAACAGCACTGCCGCAATGACTGGTGTGTGGGGATTCGCGCCAAAACTCCCGCCCCGGTTTTTACCTTCTCAAACCGATTGCATCATATTAAAGGGGATACAATTTTGTACCAATACCGGAAGTAACGCGATTAGTACACCAAGGATACTGCATTCCAACAGGTCAGAAGTCGGCTTGATACAGCTTTCAAAACTTTGTCGTCGAAAACTGTTCAAGGCTGCATTGACAAAGCAAGAGCCCACTTGGTGGATCTGAATGCTCAGATCAAAAGTTATGATAGCCGCAGTGAAAACGAGGATTCGGACAGCTCCGAGAGCGACGAAAGCAGTGCTAGTGATGACTACACTAGCTAATATTTTAGATAGCCATAAGTAAGTCTAGACACTGATTCTAAGAAATATGATCCGATACATTTGTAGCCCTGTACGTCATCTTTCGATCTATCGGTGGAAGAATGAGGATAACGAGCATCCGTCCAGAGTATCATTTCTCTACGATCATGACTCTGCGACTAATCCGCTGCCTTATCATTGGCCGAGAAAAATCATAGGGGTGGTAATGATTGGCCCAAATGCAAGGCATATTTATAATCAGCGCACATATTAAGGGGTGGTTATTATATAAATCAGGGAAAATTGGACTGCTGTTTCTGTGGAAACGACGCCGTGCTAAACAGTGAGACGCACATTTTCGCAATCAGGGAAGCGAGGCGGTTTTTGTGATGCCAAAACATGTAGGGGTTAGAAAAAACCTCTCGATCGGTCGTGGACTGTGAGTACATGTGTACAATCTCACTCAGGATAAGTATACGGTATACAGATGAGATTTTGTCCAATCCCTGCATTTCATTTTCAACCCATTTCAGTCGGTTCAACCCACTTCAGCACTGCAGAGCCGCGCTCTGTCCTCGCTAGCGTCACGTGGAATGGAACTCTGGGCCGTGGAGGGCGTCGCCCACTGCATCCTGCGCTGCTTGGACGTATCAACGATCGATACCGTGTTGCACGTCATCCAAGCGGTTCCAGAGCTGCACGGATATCTGCAGGACGGCGCTCTGTGGACCCAACTCTCTCAACTTCATTTCGGTGGTCGTCGCGACGCACGACTGCAAGTACAAGGGATTCTATCACCCCAAAACCAAGGTCGGCAGTGCAGGGACCAGCCCAGCGCCAATATGCGTCGAGCTTCAACTCTTTCTACAGTCGCGGGGCGACCGACGCCGCTTTCACGAAACCGTGACTGTCGTGGAAGGCGACCTCCAGCACGTTTCCGACATCGACGGCGCTCCGTTGGACGCCATCGTGTTCCCCACCAACCCCCATCTGACCAACCACCACGTGGGGGCGGCTGCCGCCGTGTTCCGGCGAGCGGGTCCTGGTCTTGAGGAGTTCGTGCACGACTCCTTATTTCGAGGCGCTCGGCCGGTCGCCTCAGCTGTGGTCACACCTGCCTTTGATGCGGGCGTGGACAAACTCATCCACTGCGTTGGACCCAGCATCATGATGCAGGAGTGCTACGAGCTGCTGGGCGCCACGTACGAGAATGCTCTTAACGCGGTGCTGCGCGAAAATCTGCACTGCGTTGCCATGGCGTCGGTGTCCACAGGTAGTCTCGGGGTCTCGGCGATGATAGGAGGGCGAGTGGCCCTGCGCACGATCCAGAAGTTCCTGGTGGGAAGCGACTGGCAGGGGAAGATTGCCATTGTGTGCAAGGAGAAGCGCGTCCTGCAGGCTTTCAAGGAGGGGAAGGAGGCAGTGCTAAAGTGCTTCAACGTGCTCCCGCCGCTACCTGGTCGATTGAAGTGTTTTGTACATGTTTTCGAAGAGTAGCTGCAATCTGGAAATTTGTAGAATCAAAAGTGAATTAATGCATCTGTCGTCGTAGCAACAGGAGGATGGATATATCCATACGAGGATTCTAACTGCTACTGATTGCCGTCCCTGGAGTTTCAACGTTTCTCACTGGTAAATGTCGTTATTCTACCCCGACAGTACCACCACCCGTCGCTAGCACGCTGCATTAAGAGCGCTAGAGTGAAGGTCTTGAAGAAGTTGAGCTTTTCGACTGAAAGCAACGCTCACTTCTCAAACACGAGCCTGAAGCACAACCCGTCGCCTCAACAACACCCACATCTCTCCGACAACCGCCACACCAAGGTTCCTTCGCAAGCGCCGACTGGAATGGAAATCTGGGCCGTGGAGGGCATTGTCCACTCCATTCTCCACTTCTTGGACTTAGCCAGCTTCGACGCCGTGCTGAGCTTCCTCCAAGACAAACCAGAGTTCCAAGGCTATTTGCAGGACGCTCTGTTGTGGTCGGAGCTCTCGAAGGTGCACTTCGGCGGCCAACGAGACATGGAGACGAACGCTGACGCCGACTCGGATCATGGTCGGACCTGGGACTGGACTAGCCGTGAGCGCGCATGTGCCGAATTGCAGGCGTTTCTGCAGTCTATGGACGATCTGGCGCGCTTTGAAGAAGCGGTGACTATCGTGGAAGGCGATATCCAGCACATTGACAATATCGACGGAAAACCACTCGACGGCATCGCATTTCCGACCAACTCGGGGCTAGTAAATCCCCATACCGCGTCTGCTGGCGCAGTCTTCCGTCGTGCTGGCCGTGGCCTCGACGAGTTTGTAGGCGACCAAGCCTTTCGCGATGGACTCGCCAATGGGTCCAGATGGCTTCCAGTGGGGTCTGCTGTTGTCACTCCAGCCTTTGAAGCTGGCGTGAGCAAACTCATTCACTGTGTGGGTCCCGGTGTCGGCACGGCGGATTGCTACGAGCTGCTCCGTCAAACGTACGAGAACGCCATGAATCGAGTGGTGAGCGAAAACCTCCAGTGTGTCGCGATGGTGTCCATTTCCACGGGCAACCTCGGCGTTCCCTGTGTGAAAGGGGCTCAGGTAGCGCTGCGTACGATTCAGAAGTTCTTGGCGAAACGAACCTGGCAGGGAAAACTGGCAGTGGTTTGCAACGATGAGCGTGTTTTGAGAGCGTTCACGGACGAGAAGGCGACCGTAATGCAGAGCTTCAACGTTATCCCGCCACTCCCCAAAGCCGACGCGGCAGCTGTTTGGTTCTCGTTGTGATTTTTCATGGGAATCAAGCGAGTTCGCTTGCTGATAAGGTGGCGGAAGATTGTTGCTGGTACAGGTATATTAACCTCGATAGCCGTGAATCCTACATACACAAAAATATACGTTAAGTCATTGGCTTCCATACTAGTTTCCAGACAAGAAAGCTGTGGTGCAGCTTTCGATTTGTTATTGGACTTGGAGTGACAATGTAGCGATGCAGCGTTCGTGTTCGGTGTGTGTGGACGCCTTGACTCGAGAATATGAGCTAGAACATCGCAGCAGAAGCTACTCAAGACATATCAAAAAGTTAAGGAATATTACCGTGTAGTTACGAAGCTTCGATCGCTGTAGAAGCTTGAGTCTAGAACGGCCAGCGAGGTAAATTGCCCTGGACAGCGGATGGTAATTCCAGCGGCTCATTGAACTGCTCAAGGAGCGCCTGCTTCTGCTTCGTGAAAGCCTTCAGCACAGCCTCATCATAGCACACGATCCCGATCTTCCCCTCCCAATGATTGGCACGCAGGAACTTCTGGATTGTGCGTAGAGCCACCTGAGCTCCTTCATCACAGGGCACGCCCATACTCCCCGTCGAAATCGACGCAATTGTGACACACGTCAACTCCTCATGCAGCACCGCACTCATGGCATTCTCGTACGTCGTCGCCAACAGTTCAAAGCAGTTGGGCATCGTGATCCTCGGTCCGACACAGTGGATCAGCTTCTTCACCCCAGCGTCAAATGCCGGCGTCGACACAGCGGAGCCCGTGGGGCGTCGTCCTCGGAACGACGGATCGTTCACATGGTCGTTCAGACCCTGGCCCGCTCGGCGAAACACAGCTTGGGCTGCACCCACATAGTGATTGGTTAAGTGGGAGTTGGTCGGGAATGCAATGCCGTCTATCGGTTGCCCGTCGATGTCGTGGATGTATCCGATGTCTCCTTCCAGGATCTTGACCGCCTCATGGAACTGCGTCCGCTCGTCCTTGGACTGCAGGAACTCCTGCAGCTCCACACAAGTGCGTTGTCTGTCCGTCCAGTTCCAGCCTCGATCGCGAGTGGGCAGCGCTAGGAAGCGCAGTTCCAGGTCGCGGGGGGCCTTGAAGTGGAGAACCGACAATTCCGACCATAGAGAGCTGTCCTGTAGATATCCCTGTAGCTCTGGGGACGCTTGGAGGAAGTGTAGAGCGGCGTCGAACGCCGAGAGGTCTAGGCAGCGCAGGATGCAGTGCGCGACGCCCTCCACGGCCCAGACTTCCATCCCGCGCGACGCAGTCTGCGGCGGCAGCTGAAGCGCCATTTTGGCGTTGCTGCTCTTCGAGTTGATCTAAGATCAAAGCGGGTTGAACGAATAAAACACACAGGGATTGGACAAAATGAAGTGTATACGGTGGTTGATGCATACAGTGTATACTTTGGTATCAGCTGTAGATCAGATTCTGTAGACGAATGGTCTGCAACTACCTGCACGTACAGCGCGTCACTCGGGCCGCAATGAAGCAGCTAGTGCAGCAGGGAGCCAACAATGACCAGCACCACCGCAGCCATTGCACTCGCGGACTGTGAGCTAGCGCCGGAAGTTGTGGCGACTTCGGAGGCCGGGGTGTCAGCGGCGCCGGCACTGGCACTGGCGTTTGTGTTGGTGCTGGCACTGGAATCGTTGTCGGTGGAGTCCTTGTTGTCCGTGCTGGTCGTGGTGCTGGGGGCCGTTGTCGTCGTCGATGTTGCCGACTCCGTACTGTTGTTGTTGCTGCTGTTAGTGTTGACGCTTGGCGCAGCAGTCGTCGAGCTGGGCGTCGCTGTTGAGTCAGCGGGCGCGGCGGTGGTGGAGCTCGTCGCTGCGGTTAAGTCCGAGCCAGCGGGCACTGCTCCGTTGCATGTTGCCACCATGCCCTCGACGACTTGCTTGTAGTTCTGGCCGTACGGACCGCCGAACGTGCAGTCGGGCAGCGTATCCACGAGGTTGGTGACGGCATCACGGCACGTGGAGTCGCACGTCCAGACGCCTCCGCTGGCGAGGTAGGCAGCCCAGCCGGCGCAGTTTGAGTGGAGCGTCTGCACGGCGGCGGCGACCTTGGAGTAGTTGTCGGCGTCGCATGGGGCAGCATCGGCGTGACCTTGCAGAGCGAGGGCGGAGGTCGCGGCGACGAGGAGGGCGGAGAAGCGGATAGGGACCATGTTTGTCTGGTGAGGGGGTGGTTGGGAGTGTTTGCTGTTGAGTTGGTACTGACAAGGCAAATTGAGTTGTGAGTTTTTGATCGGACCGAAGGTATGGTGGGGGTTACTGAAAGAGGCACGACATCACTATTATATAATATCACTGTGGATACGTGCTGACGTGGTAAAATCAACTACCGTAGGGGTCCGAGTGAACATCGGAGGGCAATCCAAGTAGATGCGGGCGTTTTAGGTTTGTTCTAGGTACACGTGTTGTGCATGAATCAGGAATTTTTGTTGAGGATGATGGCGGAAGGCAATGAGATATCCTTCCAGGATGCTGTTCACAACGACGCCATCTCTTTTCTGAAGCATTCTAGTGGCGTAGACGAGTAGAGGATCGCACGTGGCCACACATAGAGTATCCATTTGCAAGTACAAACTCGTTTGTGAATCATCGGTGAGCATAATCCTTCGCTCCAACACGAGACGAAACAGGTGCCTTCAACTCTAAAAACATGTGCTAACGTGTCTGGAGTCAAATCCCAGTGATTCAATACTCCAACTTGAGCATCAACAACGAATGAACCTTGAATGGCAGATGAGTACACGACGCAATATACGCACATGAACATGAAGGTCGGACGACTCCTTGCTAAGCCACCAAGGAATAAATCAACAAAAAATCGGCTAGCGCCACGATTTGAAAGCGAGGTGTACCTAAAAGCAACGAACAGTGCTTGTTGCTGATAGAAGAAGGCTAACAGCTAATGTCGCAGCGCATTGTTCGAACACAGCCAAGCATCCGAGACGAGTCTGGATCGCCCTCCGACGTAAACTTGAGCTCCTAGTTGATTTTACCACGTCAGCACGTATCCACAGTGATATTATATAATAGTGATGTCGTGCCTCTTTCAGTAACCCCCACCATACCTTCGGTCCGATCAAAAACTCACAACTCAATTTGCCTTGTCAGTACCAACTCAACAGCAAACACTCCCAACCACCCCCTCACCAGACAAACATGGTCCCTATCCGCTTCTCCGCCCTCCTCGTCGCCGCGACCTCCGCCCTCGCTCTGCAAGGTCACGCCGATGCTGCCCCATGCGACGCCGACAACTACTCCAAGGTCGCCGCCGCCGTGCAGACGCTCCACTCAAACTGCGCCGGCTGGGCTGCCTACCTCGCCAGCGGAGGCGTCTGGACGTGCGACTCCACGTGCCGTGATGCCGTCACCAACCTCGTGGATACGCTGCCCGACTGCACGTTCGGCGGTCCGTACGGCCAGAACTACAAGCAAGTCGTCGAGGGCATGGTGGCAACATGCAACGGAGCAGTGCCCGCTGGCTCGGACTTAACCGCAGCGACGAGCTCCACCACCGCCGCGCCCGCTGACTCAACAGCGACGCCCAGCTCGACGACTGCTGCGCCAAGCGTCAACACTAACAGCAGCAACAACAACAGTACGGAGTCGGCAACATCGACGACGACAACGGCCCCCAGCACCACGACCAGCACGGACAACAAGGACTCCACCGACAACGATTCCAGTGCCAGCACCAACACAAACGCCAGTGCCAGTGCCGGCGCCGCTGACACCCCGGCCTCCGAAGTCGCCACAACTTCCGGCGCTAGCTCACAGTCCGCGAGTGCAATGGCTGCGGTGGTGCTGGTCATTGTTGGCTCCCTGCTGCACTAGCTGCTTCATTGCGGCCCGAGTGACGCGCTGTACGTGCAGGTAGTTGCAGACCATTCGTCTACAGAATCTGATCTACAGCTGATACCAAAGTATACACTGTATGCATCAACCACCGTATACACTTCATTTTGTCCAATCCCTGTGTGTTTTATTCTTTCAACCCACCTTGATCTGCCCTTAGTTCACGTTCCTGAACGTCGACATTAGCGAAACGTATTCACAACAGCTTAACCAAAAACGTAGCCACTTACTTCTTCGTAATAAGTATCATGTTAGTAGCATAAGAAAAAAAGTATCGGGTGCTATCGACCACTTCGTATCGTGGTCCGATTACACGAGCATGCTAGCCGCCACCAGCACGATTGTCGTCATGGATGCCACAACGCCCACCGTTGCCGTACTGGCGCTCGAGCTCTCAGATGAGGTGGAGGCCGAAGTGTCGCTGTCCGTCGCGCTGGCACTAGCGCTAGTGCTGCTGCTCGTCGTTTCGCTGGTAGATGCCGAGCTTGAAGTCTCAGCCGGTATGGTCACCGTCGGCTCCGTGTTGTTGGAGCTACTCCCGCTGTTATCGGTTGACGTGATGGTCACAGTGGCCTCACTGGCGCTTGATGCCGTCAATCCAGCGCTCGGAGTGGACGTCGCGCTCGTGCTGGCACTAGACGCCGTTGTCGTCACGTTCGAGCTGGTGCTGGATGTAGTGGGGGCCGTGGTGACTGCACTACCAGTGGAAGCCGAAGTAGCAGCTGCGCTCGCGCTGGATGCCGTCGAGGTCGTGCTCGTGCTTGCGGACGAGTCGCTCGACAGCGCCGCGCACTTGGCGGAGAAGCCGTTCACCATTTCGTACACGTTGATCACCAGGCCGCTCGTCGGTACGGTCAGTGCGCAGTCAGGAGGGTCCAGCTCGATGATCGACGAGATGAGCGACTGACAGTTGGTCGACGCGCACATCTTCTCGTATTCTGCATCCGGGCATCGAAGACGAGTACATGAGGTTGAAGCCCGAGTCGTCCGAGCAGCCGTCGAACGAGCTCAGAGTAATGACGCTGGCAAGGGTCGAGTAGGCAGTCGTCTGCTGCGACGAAGAGCACGTTGCCGAGCTGGACGATCCCGAAGCGGCAGCCGAACCGACATCTGCGGCGGCGGCAATGGCGAATACGGTCTTCGTGTTCATGGTACCAGGTTTTCTAGGTGGTTGGTAGACTGAGAGGCAGACTTGAGGGTCACAACGCAAGTTGTAGAGTGAGGCACTCCCGTGAACGAGGAAGCGGACGCGGTATGAATCTTGGGCAACTTGTCACTGGCAGACACCACTCGGTACGCCACAGTTTTACTTGGCGGCCAGGTTGCAGTGGCCATGCACCGGTTCGAGCACCGCATGTGTAAGATCCTTGCAGAACTTCACCGTGGTGTCTGCTTTTGGGCGTTGGCTAGAATATGTATCGATGCCCTTAATCGGTGTGCTTGGGGTGTGACATGGTCTGGTCTGGTCTAGCGTAAGGGTGCACAGAGCAGCAGTTTATACAGGTACACCGCGTTTTGTTCGGAGATCGGATTCAAGTTTCACCACAACCACCGCCTATGCACGCTTCCGACAGACTTCAGTGTCGGTTTGCGTGCAATGGGTCTACAGCAAGTTGCATGTCTCGGGGATCACGAACGTTACCAGCCGTTGAAACTGGTCTTGTGGCGTTGAGTACATTTTTTTAGAGCCTCACGTAAAGCAGTATTGACGTCGACACTGCTTTCCAGACTGCGATTGTTGCTACTGTTTCTACTACAGCGCACAGTCAATGGACTTATCCACTAGGAACGCTAGACGCTGCGGCCCTGACTCAGGGCCTGAGGGGCGTGTGTACCTATTAGGGCATCGATCGCCCGAGGGAGACTGGCTGATGATGCTCGGAAATCCTCCGATTTGACTCACCAACACTTGAGCACTTGAGTTGAAGCTTTTGAACAGGACTTTGGGATGATTATGGCTCGGTGTTGTCGTCGAACAGCACGAGGCGCAGCAAATAATTAGTTATTGATTCATGTTCTTGGTGCAGCTGGCAAGCAAGCTACTTTAGGTACATTAGCACCACCGTTCAATACACGCGCACTACTGGGAAGGCTAGTCGGAAAATGATGTCAAATCCACGAACGATCTCGGAGTAGGAGCAGCAACGGATGCAGGTAGCCAAACCCAACTACAGCACAACCACAGTCCCACAACTCCAATTGCCTCCACAGTGACAACTCAACTGCAAGCACTTCCAACCTTTCACCAGACACGCATGGTCTTCATCGGCTCCTCCATCCTCCTCGTCGCCGCGAGGACCGCATTTGCACTTCTTGGCCACGTCGACGCTGCCCCATGCGATGCCGACAACCACTCCAAGGTCGCCGCCGCTGTGCAGACACTTCACATCAATTGCGCCAGCTGGTCCGCCTACCTCGCCAGCGGAGGCGTCTGGAATTGTGACTCCACGTGTCACGACGCTGTCATCAATCATGCGCACACCCCGCCGGATTGCACGTTCGGCGGTCCGTATGGCCAGAATTGCAGACAAGTGGTAGAAGGCATGGCGAAAACGTGCGGTAAACTGTCAGACTCGGAGGATACGACTTCCAGCGGAGCATTGAGAACCACTTCAAGCTCCAGCACGCAGTCGACAAGTGGCTTCGCTATCCTTGCGGCGAGAGTACACTGCTCCTTGCCGGTGCGCTGCAGCTGTAGGGGGAAGCTAGTTGGCGAACCTCGTACTGGTACCTACCATCCGTGCAATAACACCGCTTTAGGTCGATAACTTCAAACATGCCACTGTATTCACGTGAAGATGTTCAGACAAACTAAGTTATGATGGCGAGTTTCACCTGGGTATGCTTTGTTGTGAGAACGCCATGTTACGCTCGCATTACGCTTCACGATTTGCTGAGGATCTTTTGACAAACTGAAGTTGAAGTTATTATGGATACATTTTCGGCCAATCAAGTTCGCGCTTAATTTTTGGGAAGCGATGCTTGTTAACAAGGTGCAAGGTGCAATGTACACGATTCAATTTGCCCCGTAAGCAATGCTCTCCCCGCTGAACACTTATACTGATTTGAATTGGTGTCGGCAGTTCAGTCCGCAGTGCTGAGCTAGTGGCGCCTGCAACCACGCGATCCCGCCTTGCCACGTCAGTGGCGCAGTCCGACTTTTCGCCTATAGAGTGGGATCTCATGGAGAGTGGGAATGAGAAAAAAACTTTAGATGCAGATTGAATAGCTGAATAAAACACTTCCACAATCTGCTACAGCATTTCATCTTATCCGCCAATCATCTCCCTCTTCTATCTCAATATTCTCGTTTCGATTGCTCTCGAATGTTGCGTAACGCAACCCCCCTCAGAATCGAAGCCCACATCTTGCTTGTCGCCCCGGTGGCCCAGTTGCCTCTCGTTCCTCGCCTTCCTCACGCCCTCTCGACGCGCGGCGCAGACTGCAACCAGCGCCCGCAGCTTCGTCTCCGTCTCCTGTTCGTCCGCACGCAAGTTGCTTCTCTTAACGACCAGCGGTTCGCGCGCAATCCCCGTCTAACGCCAGCCTACAAGCGAGGACTCTTTGAGCGATGCCCGACCACGGCGCGGCACGCAAGGGCACGCCGCTGCCCATCTACGTGGGCGGGGCCAGCGGGCGCCACGCGCCGCGCAAGAAGTTCGCCAAGCGCGGCAGCCGCGGACGCGACGAGGAGTCCCCCGGCAAGAAGAAGAGTACTGGCGTGCTGCTGAGCGAGCGGCGCACGTGGAACCTGCTGTGGGCGCTGTTCATCGTCGCCTTTGTGATCTGCATGGTGTGCCTCGTGACGCTCGGGCGCATGGTGCAGGACGGCAGCATCTCGAACAATGCCGTGAGCGGCGGCGACGGCAAGCGCGGGCTCTTCACCGTGTGGAAGGAGAACCAGATGCTGGCCAAGCTCAAGCGGCTCTCGCACATGTTCACGTCCGTGGACGACTCCAAGGTGAAGAGCCATGTGACGCGCCAGGAGCTGAGCAACCTCGGCGACTACGAGTGCGTGGGCTGGCGGCAGACCAAGAACTGCACGCCCAGCGGCGAGCGCGAGTTCGAGAACGACAAGAACTGCAGTGAGCTGATCAGTAATGGGGTTTCAGGCTACTGCGAGGTGCGCAACACGCGCACGGGCGAGCTGAACCAGGTGCTGGCCATGCACTGCGACTCGCTGCGGCCCGGCGTGCAGTTCAAGTGCGATATGTTCCAGAGTCTGCTGAGCTACAGCATCATGTCCAAGGACTACGAGCACGACGCCAACTTCTCGTACGAACACAACCAGAATGTGTTCCGAGCGACCAACAAGATATCGGACACGCCGGTGCCGCTGGGGGATGATGGACTAAAGAACGAGAGTGTGGGCCAGTTGGAGCTTTCCTTTGACCGCGGGATTGTGTTCGTCATCTATGAGAAGCTGCTCCTGGGCGCGTATGTGAGTGTGCGCTCGCTGCGCGCCTTGGGCTGCACGCTGCCCATTGAGATGTGGTACAAGACGTCGGAGACGAACGTGGAACACCCGCTGCTGCGGCTCATGGTGGAGGAGTACGGCGTGTACCTGCGCGTGATCGAGGACCCGCTGGCCACGCACTTCTACACGAAGCTGTACGCGATTTTTTACAGCGCGTTCGACAATGTGCTGCTGCTGGATGCCGACAACTTCGCGGTGCGCGACCCCAACTATTTATTCGACACGCAGGAGTTCATGGAGACGGGCGCCATCTTCTGGCCCGACTTCTGGAAGCCGGGCAACACCATTTTCAACATCCACGAGAACAGCTACGTATGGGACTTCTTTGGCCTAGACTACGTGGACATGTTCGAGCAGGAAAGCGGCCAGGTGATGATCAACCGACGGATGCACTACAAGGCGCTGAACGTGCTCATGTACTACGGCTTCTCGCTGCCTCGAGCACACGAGGAGCTGCGGCTGGTGTGGGGTGACAAGGATCTGTTCCGGTTTGCGTGGCTCAAGTCGAAGAGCTCCTTCCACATGACTCCGCGGCCACCGGGCTCTGCGGGCACGAAGCACCCGGACTACGACCTGTTCTGCGGCGTGACCATGGTACAGCACGACCCGAGCGGACGCGTGATCTTCCTGCATCGTAACACGGAGAAGCTCACGTACGCGAACAACCGGATCCTGTGGACTCACATCCAGCAGTACAAGCGCACGTCCGAGCTTTCGGACTATTACGTGCGTGGCGCCAACGGCGGCAAGGTCTTCCCGCAGTTCAAGCGGTGTTTCGGCAAGGACGTGCACTACGAAAAGCTGTTCACGCTCAAGCCTATGAGCGCCTTCCCGTTCGAGAACCTGGAGGACGACCTGCTGCGGTTCGCTGCTGCCGGTGCCGAGGTGCTTCGGCTGGCCGGCTATGAAGAGAAGGAGGAGGACGAGCAGCAGCAGCAGCCAGGAGATGAAGAAAAGAAGCAGGAGTGAGCGCCGTAATAGGCGAGCCATAGAAGAATGACCGTCCGTCGAGTAGGTAGGAAATCTGTAGTGCACCATTACTCGTGTGTGGGTGACCGACGACGAGATAAATAGCATAAACGCTTTATTAGGGACTTGCATTGAGAGCAGGCTCGACAGATTCTTCAGCGCAAAATGACACCATTGGTACTTGCACCAAGGAGCTGAACTAAAGACTTCATGGATTTGGACGTCAAAATGACGGGCCCGCTTGGATGACAGCGCCAAAGAGTCCCGCGTGACTTGTCCTCATTGCTCGTACAACTTGCCGGAATCAAACAAACACTGGAACTTCTCCGTGATAGTGATGCCACACAAGTGGTAGTTCTTGCCTGATCCAGGACTGCGTAACGAAAATGAACCGCTTCTTGGAGTTTTCGTCCGGCCGTCCGTAGACGTGAGCTCATTTCGTAATAACTACAGTACATGAACAAGAGAACTGTAGTTCTGGAGCGATTTGAGGGCGGTTGAAATTCTCAAGCACACACAAAATTTCCTTCCCCCAACTTGGGCCGGTAAATCTAATGATGGCTTCGTTTCTTCACCGCTCGACAATCGCCAGTATTCCAAACCATACCACTAACCAGCACGCAACCTCTGTGCTTTAACTTCCTCTTGCAGATAGTCAATTCAGTTCAGCGTCGAAGTCATCCTTTTGAAGATAGCCTTGAGGAAGCTCCACCAGAGCGGATCAAACTGCCGCGGTAGGTTGGAAAGTGGACCATATTGTCGATTTTGACAGTACGAACTTATACTACCGCGATGCTGAAAACTCGTCAACTCACCGTCAAGTACCATACCGCTACCACCAGGAGAACTTGGCTCGATCCATCATTTCACTTTTGAATTTGCGCTGTACGATTAGTCACTGTTCCGAAGACTACTAGAGGTAGCTCGGGGCTGCAAGTAACATCATCTCCCATATGATCGATCTTCTTCGTTCCAAAGCCGCCACGATCCCATCACTTGAACTGTGAGGGGTCCAAAACAAGCACTAAGTCTCCTTCTGGTTGTCAGCTCTTCCTCCACACACACACATCCCGTTACGATCTCGGCTGCCACCGGGACGACCGACGGTGCTTTTCCCCGTAATAGCCGTCCTCTCGGCCATAATCGCGCGAGTGAGACCGGTGACGGTCCTCCGAAGGGGAACGCCGGTATTGCAGCTCCCGCGAATGCGAGTGTCTGCGATCAGGCGAGGGGGAACGGCGGCGGTACTCTTTCGTCGGGTAGTCCTTTGAGGGGTACTTCTTCGGGTAGCTCTCCACGTACTCCTTCGGGTAATCCTTCGCGTATTCCTTCGGGTAGCTCTTCGAATACTCCTTCGAGTATTCCTTCGGATACTCCCTCGGGGAGTGCTCCTTCTGGTACTTCGGCGGGTAGTCCCTCGGGCGTTCACTGGAGTGAGAGCGGCGGCGCGACGAGTGGCGGTGCGAAGACTTGGACTGACTAAGATCAGACGAACGTCGACGATAGCGCTTGGTCGGTGGCGACGCAGACGGCGAGCGCGATCTTGAGCTGCTGCGAGAGCGCGCGCGTTGCTTGCGTGAGTAGGCCTTCTTTGACTCCACCTTTCTGCCTTCGTAGTCGCGGCGACGGTCGGCGTAGTCTCGGCTGCTGCGACGGCGCGAGTGACTATGAGGCGACGGCGATCGAGACCGCGACGGGGAAACCGAGTACGACCTCGACCGCGAACGCGACGACGACCGAGAATAGGATCGGCGCCGTGAGCGACTTCCTCCACGCCGCGGAGAACGTGAGTGCGAGCGCTGTCGCTTCGCTTCGTAGTAGTGTTCTTTTTCTTGGCGGGTCGGCGGCCCCTCCACCGGGTATTGCTCGCGCGGAGATTTCTGAGGCCGCTGATAACTTCCATATCGGCGCTCGTCTCTCACCTCCGCTGGAATCTCGTAATTTCGACCAGCATTTTCTCGTGGGGAGATTTGAGACCGCTGGTAACCATAACGGCGCTCCTCTCTCCCCTCCCTGGGGACATCATAGTGCCGCTCAGGCGCAGATTCCCGAGGAGACTTCTGCGGCTGCTGAGGGCCGTATCCACGATCCTCTCTGATCTCCGGTGGATAGTGTCGACCTTGAGTCTCGCGCGGAGATTTCTGGGGCCGCTGATAGCTAAATGCCTGCTCCACTCTCGTCTCCATCGGGGCATCGTATTGCCGCCCGGGTCCAGCACCGTACCGTTGTTCAAAATTACCACTGCGCTGTGGCGGGGGTGGCGGTGCCTGTGGGGGTACAACGTGGCTTCCATTGGGCGGAAACCCGGGCGGCGGGGGCGGAACCGCACCATTCGGGGGAAATCGTCCTGCTGGAGGTGGAGGGGGAGGAGGGCGCGGATGTCCATACGGCCCAGGACGCTGTACCGATAGAGGCATGCCAGGTGGGGGAGGCGGGGGAGGCACTGGTGCGCCATGGCTTGAGCCGTGGTCCCATCGGTTCCCGGGAGGCCCCGGCGGCATCATGGATGGAGGCTGACGGGGTGGCATTGGTACTGAGGGCGCAGAAGGACGCGCGTTTGCGTGAGCTTGAGCAACACTGGCAGCAGCGTGGTCATGACGTCTCGCTTCGACGTCCTCACTGTCAGACACCTCCATAGAACTCTCCGACTTCACAGGCCGCTTCACGCCATTCTGCAGTTCTGGTGTTCCCTCCCGACTAGCGATCCCGCGCACAATCTCGCTAGACCCTTGGGTAGGAGCTGCCATTGCCATTCGTTGCTCATTCTGAAGCTCCAAAGACTGGCGCACTTGAAAATCACGCTCGCGTCGCTTCCGTAGTGCATCCGAACGCATCTTCTGCTCGGATTGGCGGCGTTTAACAAAACTCTGAATGGGCGGAGGAGCGAGAAAGCTTGACTTCGCGCGCGACTTCTTTTCAATGCGATACACAGCGCCCTGGACCCACACTCGTTCATTGAATGACAGTCCTTCGGTGTCGAAGAAGGTGTTGTATCGCTTGGCAATCGTCAATAGCAAGTCTGACGCTCCGTCACTGTTCTTCTGTTCTTCAGCTTTACCAGCCCATACCAGTGCTCGCTCACGCTCCGAGTCAATAGCACTCCAATCCACTTCAGACACAGCAGCGACCGCTTGCGCTTCCTTCCTGTCAGCGCTTGATTCCTCGTCGCCGCTGTCACTATTCTCCGAAACCAGTGAACTCTCCCCAACTGCTTGAAGCTGCTTGCGAATCTTGGCGTAGTCCGGGAAGTCCTCGTACTTCAGCGACTGCAGATAGTCCATCATCTCCAGCAACTGAGTGGCTCCAGGGAGACCCTCCACCAACAAGCCCGGGTTCTTTTCCGTGAAGTGTTCTTTCAGACTCAGCACAGTCTGACGGTTCTTCTGCTGCGCATCATTTGCCCAAGGGAGTTCGCCGCGCAGAAAGTCCAAGACGAGATAGAACCACGACCACAGATCGTCCTTCGGACCCAGCTCCTGTCGACGATGCGAGCTCAGCGACGCATACATCGATGTGCCTCGAAACTCAGCCACCGGACGCGCAGGCAGCACCTGCCGGTCCTCTCCAATGTGCTGTCTTGACAGTCCAAAGTCGATGATGTAGTACCGCGCCTGCTTCATTGGGTTTCGCTCCGGAATCGCGCTCAGCGCGAAGTTCGAAGCCTTAATGTCCCTGTGCACGTAGCCGTGTCGGTGGAACGCCTCGATGCAGTCCAGCATCTCCAGCCCCACCGACACCGCCTTGGCCAGGGGCACTCCGTGCATCGAGTCCGGCGATATGCGGAGCATCGACATGCTGTCCCCCAGCAGCTCCATCACCAGCACCGTGCTGTCTCCATGCTTGCCGTGGTAGTAGTACCTGCACACATAGGGGCAGTCCTGCAGACTCTTGAGGATCAAGCTCTCCCACTCCAGCACGGGCTTGAGCGAGCTCGGGGCTTCGACTTTCACCGCCACTTTGTCCCGACTCTCGATCGAGTACGCCGAGTAGATCTGGCTGAACGTGCCCTGCAGCAGATAAAATTTAATTAAATTTAGTGAAAATGAATCATAACAAAGAATAAAAACTAAGAACCATTCACGCACCTCTCCGATCTTCTCCCCAATCTTCCACTTCTCGGCAATCACCTCTCCAGCCTGGAATAATCACAACAACAATAAATAAATAAAATATCAGTTTCCAGCCATTTCTCTCTAGCTCCCTGGTATCTTTCTTCATATTCCACCACTGCTTTACCAGAAGTATATTCTTGTTGAGAGGTTCCATCGGCGACGACGCGGCCCGCATCATGGCTCACTCCCTCTGTGTTGGAATAATCCACCACGACTGCCGAAATCCTCTCGGTCCGCTCGCTCTGCCGGCGCCTACGACGCGATCTGCGCGGCCCTGAAAAGACGACGGGGGCTCTGAGACCTGCTGCTTGCTGGTGCGCTTGGGGCCAGAGCCTACGGCGGTCTGTGGGGCTCGGGAGGGCGGCGGGCGGAGGCTGCGCAGGGTGCGGCCAGCCACTCGGAGGAAAATGTGTCGAACAATTGGAGGTACACCATGATTGGCGCAACATTCTTGCAACATTGTCATACTATTTGAAAATTGTATGGGGGCAGTTTACTTTATCCAAGTGAAAAGTAGCATGTTGCTTGAGTGTGCTCTCGTTTGGGTAACATGTGGTATTGTGTCTTTCGGTCATTTTGCCGAGTCCTGCGTAGGACTTTGGAGGTCAGTTAATCTGAGGTTGGCGGTCTCTAAATCTGAGATGCAAATCTCGGACGAGTCCGATGAGCGGTCTCCCGGAGTCTTCCGTTCAATGGACTCCGGTTGGAGTCCAAGCCAAGCAAGCTTTGTTTAGGGAAGCAAGCAATGCCGGAACCCACGAAGGCGAAGGGCGAAGACTGGAGTGTTTAACGTATCGACTGCATCGTGTTTCCCTAAGTTTATTCTGCGTTTGACATACGCCGTATTAGAGTCAGCTCGTATGAAAGTCCTGCCACAAGACTTGGCAGGAGTCCTTCGTAAGACCTCAAACCCCGAATGCCGTGAAAATGGGCGACATTCGGGCTTTCGACTGTTTGTAGGACCTGCGCAAGTGCTTCCATCGGACTAGCAATTCTTGGTCCTAATTCCCTACGACGGACCTGCTAATCTGCTCCGATAACCTAGCCCCATCTTAGTAGGTAGCTGTTTTACACGTCCGATTCGCCAAAACAACTGAAAAGCACAATACATTGTACCTTGTTACCATTTGATGCTACCATTTGATGCTACCATTTGTCCGCACGAACTGAAGTTCTGTGTGGCGCTCCTGCGGGGGCCTGCTGCGCGTAGGTTTGGTAAGACAGAGTTTCGAGAAATGTGGCCACCGCAACTGCTATCAAAATTCTTTAAGAATGTTGTGGGGAACAACCAAGTGTAATTCGTGTGTTGGTGGAGCTTCCGCAAGATTGAACTGCCGCTGACGATTCTCAAAAGGAGGGCGAACAAAAGCGGTCGGTTGCCCGACAGCGGTGAATTCTTGGAGATGTTGACGTGGAATGACGACGATGTGAAGGACATCCGAGCAGTTGGAGATGCCGTAGATTTTGTGTGTGCTGGATAATTTCAAGATTTTCTTACGAGAGGAACTGAGCACCACTGACCTAAACTTCAAGAAGTAGTTCGTTTTTGTGGGTAGTCCGGGAACAGGCAAGAGCTCTATCGTGGCCCTGATTTGTTTCTACGTTGCAATTAAAGAGAAGGTGTCGGTTGTGTGGCATCGCTATCATGAAACTGGGGATGAAGTTCTTGTGACGTGTCTGTTTGACCAAGGCAAATACTACGAGTGGTTCGACAGGTATGGCGTTATCTATGAATCGTTCTGCTACCCTGGCATCGGGATCGGTTATGAGCGTTGCTGGTTTTGCATCGACGGCACGGATCAGGGTGGTATTGCACGAAGACGCTGGACTAACACTTTTACGCTGCTGGCAACTTCTAGGAAGTTTGTGACGAAGGGCGAAGGTGGCGGTAAGCAGGAGGTCCGCACTGGAGGCGAGACGACTTAAAAGATCTGGCTGGAAAGCTCGGCAAGAGCGACGTTACAATCGGTATTTTGTTTCAGGTGGGAATCTTCGTGATTTTTGCGAGGCCAGCGAGCTTATAGGCGCGATATTGCGTGATGCCACTTCTGAGAGCGCAAACGAGCTGCTCTCTAGGCATGGGCGTCGCCCAGATTAGCAGCTGAACCGCATTCGCACGATCAGGGTCGCAGATACTTCAGACGCGGAACTATATACATGTATCTGCCCGCTTTTCTGGAGATCGTGTCTTACGTCGGAGATGGCTATGCAGAACCTGGTGCGTATAGTGGAACCCAACTTTTTCCTAAAGCTCGTCGTGACTGCGAAAAAGCTGAAGGACCCTTATCTCCAAGGTGTTGCAGTCAAATATTTTTCCACTCGATTGTACGCTATCAACGTTCCGTTGGCTTATTCTACTTAAATACGACAACCTGAATCGGGCGGAGCACAACGACCACGTAAACACCATGCATGGCGAGCTTGTATTTAGCGGGCAAATTGTGTTGGACGATCACTCACCAGTGAAGCGTGAAGGTGAAATAATGGAGGACTACTTGGAGGTGATAAATAGGTGGGCCGCACACCCCGACGAGATGAACTACTGGGTTCCTCCCTCCAGTATGTGTGAAGCCATTGATGCTATTGCAAAGCGGAGGCTTACGAGCGATGCAGAGGCGTCATCCACTGCTGGATCTTCTCCAGTGGAGCAATTTTGCATTTTGCAGGTTACATCAGATGCTACAGTCAAGTGCGATAAAAACATTTTGGACAGTGCTACTGCCCATGTTTAGTGTCCAGGTTGAGCCCATGTTTTGGTTTTTCTATGGACCTCGGCCCATGTATTGCCCACTCCAAATGGGACGACTCCTCTCATCTGCGCTTCTAGGAAAGGGTTGGTGGATATCGTTCGACTCATTGCTACACCTTTCTTCCAAGCTGACAGCAGTGTAAAGCAAAACGACCTCAACTTGTACTTGGCTTGTCATTTCCTACTTTCAAGTATACGTGTACTGTACCTTCAAGAAAGAGTATTTTGCCGCACTCACTAACAATCTCTTTGTCTTTCAGTTCCTACGCAGCTGCCACCTGTCTACCTACTCCTCTTTTCGCTCTAATTGAGTGGCCGATCGACTTCACCTTCGCCAATGCTTGCACACTCTCCATCGTCATCTTTGGCAGCTTTGCAGGCTCCTTCACACCAACACCAATGTCACTCAAATCGTCCGCGATCTCCTCCTTCATCTCCTGCAGCCGCTCCTGGAACCGCTCCTCCTCCGCGAAGCCTCTGATCACCTCGATCGCGTCCGCAAACTTCATGCGCTCAGACGGCTCAAACGCGCACAAACGGAGTACCAATTCCCACTGCGCGTCGCTCTCGAACGTCTTCGGACGAGGCATGAACTTCTTCCGCGTCACATGGAACTTCACCACCGGGTCAGACACTTGCTGCCCCCACGGCACGTCACAAGTCACGGCCTCCACCACGCACATGCCGAACGAGTACACGTCCGACTGCGCGTTGGGCGCCACGGGTTTGTCCTTGCGGATGACCTCGGGCGCCTTCCAGCGGATGGCTCCGACCGTCTCCTCGTCTCCGCTCTGCTCCGTGGCCAGGAAGCTCAGGCCGAAGTCCGTCAGCATGGTCACGCCGTCCTTGCTCACGAGGATCTGGTTGCACTTGAGGTCGCTGTGCACGATGTGTCTCTCGTGCAGGAAGTGCAGGCCGAGAGCGGCGTCCAGCAACTTCCGCCACACCAACGATCGACCTTCTTCTCTTGCGTGGTATAGATAATCAAGCAGCTTGCCGTTCTTGGCCTCCTCGCACACGAAGAAGTACGTCGAGCCTTCGTCACAGGCGCCGAAGAACGGCACGATGTTCGGATGCCTCGCTTTCTGCCAGATACGCGCTTCTCGGTGGAAGGTGCGGCTCTCCTTTTCGTTGGCGACGGTGACGGTCTTGACTACGACTCGAGTACTGAGCCACCAACCTCTGTAGACTTGACCGAAGGATCCGGCGGAGAAGGGCTGTTGGTCTTTGCGGACTTCTCGACTGGGAATGAACCAGTCCGGTTTCTCCCGCTTCAGAGTGACGACATTGCCTCGGTCATTGCCAGGCGGAACAGCCCGTTCCGCCTGGTGACGTTGTAGGATCCGCATTACCTTGTTTCTGCAGTTGAAGCGAGCGATACCGGTAGCAGTGCGGCCAGAAGTGTCCTTAAGATAAACGTCGGTATCGTTGTCTAAGAGAATCTCGACAATTTCGTCGTGACCTCGGTAGGCGGCCTTCATCAACGGGGTTTGGTTCTCTGAATCCACAATATTTACAGCTGCACCTTTATCCAAGAGAGCACGAACGATGTCAAGATGCCCCTCTTCCGCCGCAAGGAACAGCCCCGTGCGTCCGTCACTCGTCTTCGAGTCAACCGCGGCACCCTTTTCCAGCAAGAAGTTAGAGATCTCCACGCGTCCTCGTTGAGCCGCTCCAACGAGAGGCGTCCACCCAACGCCATTTTCAGCGTTGATATCGGCTCCATGGTCCAGTAGAAAGCGCGTTCCCTCGCGTTTGTCTTGGTAAATGGTCTCATGGAGTGCAGTGTCTCCGTCATTATCCCGAAGGTTTACGTCCGCACCTCGGGAGATCAAAAGTTTGGCCATCTCGATGTTACCGGCCCCCACAGCAATCTGGACAGCTGAACAATTGTTGTTTCCTGGCATGTTGACGGCTGCTCCATTGTCCAGAAGCAACGATGCACACTCTGTGTTCTTCTGTCTCGCCGCGAAGTGGAGCGCGGCGGCACCATCTTCCGCCTGAGCATTAACATCGGCGCCAGCTTTTAGAAGCTGGTTGATGATACCCACCGCCTCGCTCTTAGCTGCCAGTATCAACGGGGTCTGCCCGTACGAGTCTGGTATGTTCACATTGGCGCCGTGTTCGATGAGAGCGAGGGCTGCATCGTTATGCCCGAACGTTATCGCGATCACGAGAGGGGTCGATCCATCCGTTGGTGTAGCGTCGATGTTCACTCCACTCTCCAGTAGAGAGGTTACGACTGCAGTGTGGCCATTCTCCGCCGCACAACCTAGAGCAGTGAAGCCGATATTGTCCATTTTACTGCTGTCAGCCCCCTTTTCCAGCAAAAGGTTCACGATATCAATATAACCGAACAACGACGCTCGCATCAGAGGGGTACACCCTTCGTTCGTAGTGCGGTTGATGTCCGCGCCGCTCTTCTTCGTCGGCCTTGTTCAAGTCGGCGCCTCTCTTAATCAGGAGTCGAGCGACGTCGAGGTGGTCGTGCTCAGCAGCGAAATGCAGCGGAGACCTGCGAGCTTCATCGGTGACGTTCACGTTAACGTCCCTCTGCAGCAAAAGCGTCTTCAAGACGTCGAGATCTCCGTCTCTTGCAGCTGCAAAGAGAGATTCCTCTGCGTTCTGCTCGCTCATGCTTGTCGTGGCAAGGTGGTGTCTTCCGAAATGAGAGAGGCTCGAGCCATTCCATTCCCACAATAATGGATACCTTCGCGCGTGTCTTTTGTGGTCTTCAATGAATGGCTACAACGAGTGACCGGAGGTCATTGGAAGATTTTTAAATGGGTCTTATGCAGAACAGGTCTTGGTTTTGATCATAGCGTACTTTTTCTATGATCTCGTGATTGGATCACATTCGCCATGTTTTGACGACAAAAGCCACTTCACCGTAGACTACGAACGCCCTCGAGCTCACCGCAGTGGCTGCAATGGCGCTGGTGGGTACCGGTATCACCAAGTTGCGAGCAGCTAGGTGATGCGGGGTCTTCCAGCCCTGATCGTCCAACCCGCTATGGACCGAGCCTCCTCTCCACCCAGGCTGGCAGAGCGAGCTGCTGGACATGGAGCTGGAAGATACAGCAGCAGGCCACGGCACGCCGGCGTAAGGCGCCCGCGGCTCCCTCGAGCTCGTCGCTGATCAAGTCGCCGCTTGCACGAGACAACTCCTCCGCTCCAAGAAGAAGGTGGGCGTGGGTGCGCTCGTCGTGTGAAGCGCGGCACGCCCCTCGTGATCGAGAGCCGCCGCGGCGGAGCCCGTCTCGATGCTTTCGATGTCGCCCGAGCCCGTGGATGTCCATCCTGCAGAAGGAGAATCGCAGGTCTGTGGAGCTCACCGTGGGCACCGCGGCGCTCAGGTCCTGCTACGGCAAATGACACCCGTCTGAATTTCGCTGCGCTGGCGACGACTTCGGCGTGTGTTGCGCCCTAGGCCCGTGTTCCCGTACGACGGTCAGAGGTGGCAGCTACTGCTTCCCCGCTCACGAGCTCTTCGGACGGAGACAAGGCGTTACGAGTCGTAGCCTACGACGCCGTCTACGGCGACGATAGACGCGGACAAGATGAATGGAGCATGAGGACACCAAGTCCATGACGGCGGTCGGCCGGCCCGCCCACGCCCGCCATCGCCGCAGCATTGACCTCGAGTATTCCACGACAACTACAGACTCAAGTTCGCCCACGCTTCGTGCAGCTCGACATACTGTGCTGTCCAAGCTCTACGACGAGGATTCGGAGTGGTGGGGAAGACGCAGTTCGCCTCGTTGATGAGTTGTAGGTCAAGTCTCGCCGCACTCCCAAGCTCTACATCCAGGCCAGCACGTTTTAGGGGCACCCGTGCGCCACTCCGCGCACCCGCTACAAGAAGGAGAAGGATAATTCGTGGCACCCAAGCCCGTGACTGCGTATAAGCTTCGCCAAGCACTTCTCGTCGGTTGTCATATTCGCTACGGAGGGGATAAGCTGCAACGCGAGGTTCGTGCAGGCGAATTCTTCACCCTGCAGAGCGCTGGCATCGCATGGGAGCGCGAAGCATGTCAAGCGGCGTGAACACTGAGGGTTGGCTGCCATACTGCTCGAAGGCGCTCGCAGGAGCGACTAGACCGTGCTGCCTTACACGGTAGCGTATAAGTCATTGCTACGTCCAATGCATAGTTTACATATCGAATCGAATACAGTTGCCTCACTATATAAGAGAGCCCATCATGTAAGGTTACCGTCTATGCATCTTGCTGCGACTACCAGCTCGATAAAGCAGCAGAATACTGCAAATTGAGGTGCAGGCTTTAAGAAATGACTAAAGACGTGATTGTAAGGCATCGGGGCCTTGCTACTGCATAATGTCTGCTCATTCAACGTAGACCACCTTCATCTACAAGAAGTCCTGCCATTACTTGGCAGGGCAGAACGTTGAACGGAGCATGGAGAAGAATTGTCGTGTCATGTTCCACTTCTGTGGGTGTTTGGTTCAGGTCTACCGATTCGGTCTCATAATCAGCATGTTCAAATCCCAGACCTGATCTGCATAAGAACCAAAATAAAGGCAACCAGGTCATTGACTGTAGCCATGTTGTCGGGAGCTGCATGTGCACCGAGGACTATGTACTACAGCTTTGTCCCAATGTATCCATTTCAAACGGGACGTCGAGCAAAGTGCGATTTGCTGGCAGTCGCTGACTTCGCCTCACCTCACTCTGACTCTCCGCGTTAACCCCCCCCCCCTCCATGTCGCTCGATCTCGTGGAAGACTCGGAGGCCTTCGAGGCCGCTCTGCACTTC
The DNA here is from genome assembly GCF_000149755.1 of Phytophthora sojae. Taxonomy (NCBI): domain Eukaryota; phylum Oomycota; class Peronosporomycetes; order Peronosporales; family Peronosporaceae; genus Phytophthora; species Phytophthora sojae. The sequence goes on from NW_009258124.1 coordinate 956,590, forward strand.
GTGGACGAGTACGTCGAGGCTGAGCAGCAACACGACGACGACGACGACGACGCAGCTCTCACGCTCGCTCTGGACGGTCTCCCGTCTCCCAATGAGTTGGCGCTCGTCGACGCCCAGCCAGACGCCTCAGCGTCTCTGCCAACACCCAAACGACAGCCAAAGAAGACCACGAAGAGCCCCAAAGCCACTGCGTCGAAGCCCAAGCGACCGCTGAACTACAACCCGAACCGGGCTCGAGACGAGCAGCGCAAGGAGCTGCTGTATCTCCGGGAGAAGGTCGTGGAGATGGAGCAGGAGCTCAAGGCGCTGCAGAGCACCCGTCGGCCCAAGCCTCTAGATGAGGTGGAGGGTGATAATGATAGTGAGGAAGGCAGAGGTGAAGTGTCCACCTCATCAGGCTTCCGAGCCCCCGACGTGTGGAAGGACATGGCCAGTCACCAATTGGAGCAGAGACTCAAGTCTGAGAGGGAGAATCGTCGGCTGAAGGCGGTGCTGGAAGGCCAGATCAAGATCGGCAAGAGTCTGGCAAAGCTGCTCGAGGCCACGTCCACCACAGAGGCACAAAGATTCTCCTGTCTGTATATTTGTTTTCATCATTTCCTAACTTTTTTATTTATTTTTTGCAGCCGATGGAGTCGTGTCTGCATGGAGTTCAACGTACGCGACGTATGCACGCCTCCGCTCCAGACCGCACTGGACCAGGAACCTTCGCCGAGCTCATGGCTGGAGTGGACGACTCGTACCGCGAGGTGGACGACGTGTTCCGAGCCAATAGACTCGGAGAGATGGAGTCGTCCTTCAGCGACGCCAAGATGCGCGTGGGACCAGACGGCGTCTACATGGAGATCTTCGCCAACAAGGTGCTGCCGTTCGACGTGGCGTCGACTGGCACCGCTGCCTGGAAATACTTTGCCAAGTCCATGGAGCACATGCCCTTCCGCTTCTTCTACCAGAAAGACCCGCAGGTAAATTTTACGTTTGTTAGCGGCAAAATGGGAGTGTGTGTTTATGGATGCTGTGCCTTCTACAACGGCAGAACTTGGAAACCACGGACGACACGATCGTCGAGAGCTTCGGTATGGAGTTACACGCGAACGGGACGCAAGCCGATTTCCGCGTCAAGCAGATTCTACGTCGATACGTGGAGGAAGACCGCGTGGTGATCGTGTGGCGGTCGTTCATTGACCCCGTCGAGTTCTCGGGCGCCCCACTGCGCGGAGCCGAATTCCGAGAGAAAGGCTACATTGTCGTCCGCCGTCCGCGAGGCATGGCCGAGAACTTCGCGTTGCTGCAGACGTGCTACCTCATCCACCCGGAGACGCCCGTGCACTCGCTGTCCGACGACGGCGCCATCACTGGCGCTCTGACCGATTTCGTCCTGAGCGGAACGGCCGCCAACATTGCTGCGGGACACCAAATGATCGAGAACATCCTGTTCAACGAGAGTATGAAGACGCACAGCCGCGTCTGAGTTGTGCTCGTTGTGAACGTTCAAGCTTCTCTATTGCTTCGCAGATATGCAATATCGTTAATGAATGTAGGTGTATGCATGATATTGACCAGACATTTCGAGATGTGTGATACAGATTGATGTGTAGGGAGGGACCTGGAGATCTTCAAAACCATTTTTCTTTTGGTCGTGACGATGGAACCAGCAGTGCTAAACGCCACTCTGCCGATTAAGGTGTTCTGCGGAGTCTTTCGCGCAGCGAGGGTGCTATCGGTGGAGACAGAGTTCAACGCGGACGTGGGGAATGTGCGAGATGCGCTTGGTGACAAATTGGATATTCGTCCTCGCGAGTTGAATTTGTACTTGGCGAAGAAGAATGGTCAGTGGGTGAAGGCTGACGAGAAGTTGGAGGATTTCTTACTGCGCGGCAAGTCTGGTGACTTGGAGCTTCAGAGAGTTTGGCCACGACTAAAATTGTCGACGTTCTTTGAGCCAAAATCTGGAGGGATTCACCTGCTGGTGGAACCTCCGCAACACCACACGTACATAAGGAAACACCCGAGCTTGCATAAACTATCGCTGCCGGATTTCAAGAAAAGCTGCAATAAAAGCGGATTATTGCCGCAAACAGGGGACTTTTTGAAGTTATTTGAGTGGGACGACAGTGATTGCGGAGACGTGAAGGACATTCGAGCGATCGGAGAGATCTTGGGTTTTACTGGTTCCCAGTTCTACATTCGCAAGGAGATTCTTTGTGTGTTGGCGAGTTTCAAGAAGATTTTTTACAAGAAGCTGACGGACACGAATACAAAGCTTGGAGAACAGTTCATTTTAATGGGAAGTCCTGGAACGGGCAAGAGCTGCATCGTGGCGTTGATCTGTTTCTATTTCGCAATTGAAAAGAACGCGCCAGTTGTATGGCACCGCAAGAGCGACACTATGAACGGCGGCCTAGCTGTTACGCGTTTGTTTGACCAAGGCAACTACTACGAGTGGATCGACTTAGCTGGACACGCGTATTACACCCTTGTGTACGACTCCCACAGAGGGGACGATCACCATCGTCGGTGGGTTTGCCTCGACGGCTTTACCCAGAGGGAAGTTAAACGTAGAGACTGGGGCACATGCTATTCGCTATTAGCGGTCTCTGGACAGTTCGACTACGATCCCTTTGTGCAACAAATGGGTCTGTTGCCATACGGGAGGCGAGACGAATTGGAGGATTTGGCTAAAAAGCTCGAGGGTCTAGACGAGAGCGAATTTGCCAGTCGGTATTTCGTGTCAGGTGGAAACCTTCGCGACTTTTTGCTGCCGGTTGCTGAATCCCGCCAACTTGTAGAAGCGTCGATGTGTCGTCTTACTTGTGAGGACGCGAACGCACTGCTTTCCGAGTATAAATCCAGCTTGAACGAAGAGTTTGATCGCATTCGCATGATGGGGGTGCCGGATACTACAAACGTGGAGCAGTATATTGATCCTTTTTGCGGATTGATGACTACGTCGCGGTGATGAAGAGGTGGGCTGCAAACCCTGCTGAGATGGATTACTGGGTCCCTGCGACCAGGGTAAGCGGGGCAATTGATGCTGTGGCGAAGTGGGAATTGTTGAGCGATGCAGTGAAGAATTCCAGTGGTGGACCCCCCATGGAGGTGTTTTGCTTGCTGCAGGTGATGGCAGACGCTAAGCACAAGTGCGACGAAATAATTTTGTGGGATTTAGCGAAACCATTTCTGGACGCGAAGATGCAAGTTTGCTACATGGCGCTGCAGTGCGATAGTGACTTTGGCAAGAAACGGAGATTCCGACTGAATCCTGACGAGATCAAGATGGATGAAGTGGCGAGGGATCACATCCCGCTGTACACCGCGACGTACGATCGGCCCAAAAGGCCCGAGTTTGTGGAATCGTTCGTTAACTAAACGACAGTTCGAAAGTCATTTTTAAGTGGACATTTAGTGCGGTAGCTAATCCACACATAACTCGTCTAACTTGGCTGAACAATAAGTAATACATGTTTTTATACTGGGATAGGAAGCGACGAAGTGCTGATAGCCCAGCCCACACAGCGCTGCCCCCCCCCCCCCCAATCGACACCGGTGATGAACCGGTAACATGTCTTAGGTCAATTTACAGTAAGTGACCGAGTGTTTTAGACTTCTCAAGAATGATGGAGGCTGGTCCAGTTTGCCAATTCGTCGAGTTGAGATTCGTTTTATTGATTTTGCTCTAAAATCGGTTGTACGTCGTGACCACAGTGGCGATACATTGTCGGGCAGATTCTGCGGCTGCGAAGCAGGCGCAGGAGATGCCCGTGCAGCGTGCGGATTGAGTTTATCAATGGCGGTCAAAGGCGAGTGAACCAATCCTATCCCAGCCTTCGCGAAGGCCCTAGTTTCGATTTCCAAGTTCTCAAGGCAAGAGAGCCTACCTTATGCAGTCCTGATGGAGATTCGTAGCGCACGAAAGCAAAACTACGCAAAGCATATCCAAATGGGTACACTTCCTCTAGCAAGGTTAGCACAATACGCGGATTGAAGGTGTTCACCAAAATGAAAATTGACCATGAGTCCAGAAGCACAGTGCCGTACAGTCAGTAGAAGGATGCAAGTTTGGAGTTTACACTTCCGATCGGTTGGAGACTGTCGCCTGGCGTTCGTGCGCGCGTGCCAAAATTATGGCTGGCGCAGTAACTCGCGTCGAGTTGTCGGTCACTCGTAATATCCAGGCGGCGAGTCTGTCGCCATGGACCGTCATGCCGTCGCCGCTAGCACTTGACCGCGGCTTCTCCAGTCGTGCGGGCCTATAGAGCCTATAGAGCATGGCGGGCAGGTCGATTTGCAAGGGTATCTATCTATCCCATCTATCTACGTGCGTGGAATGTAGGGGCACTCAACACTGCTCCACAGCTGAGCTGAGCGGAGGGGGATCCTTCATCAATCCTGTTGGCAACGACAATATTCGCGGCCGTGGCGGTCCGGATGGTTCAGCTCGATGGCGGCCCGTTGCTGTCGTGCGAGCGGTGGCACTCGGTTGACACCCGGCAGACGATCGTCACCCCAGGCGGTGTCAGCTACACGTGACTCCGCCCACAAGATTCGCTCGCTTTTCGCTTCGTCTCCAAAGGTTCGAGCGATCGCGCGACAGAGCGGCTCCGATTTGCGCGCTGATGGCCAGGCCGCCGCTGAAACAGCGTGTTGGCTCGGAACGGCGCGAAAAGGCCCACAACGAGACCAACGTGCTGTCGCCACGTGCGGCGAAAGGCATGAGACGCGAGCTCTCGAGCCCGAACCCAGCTGGCGGCTCGCTAGCCGGAGGACTGAACTGGGACGGCGCCACAAGTGGCTGGTTCCGGCATCGCACCGCCCGTTCTGGTCCACGCGACCAGAACGCGCCCGAAACGAGATACATACCACAACTAATAACTCGGCAACCTATTTGCAGGAGGGCTATGCATGCTAACTCGGTGCAAATAGGACACGGCGACATGAACAGCGGTGGCAGCGTGTGACAGGGGCACGCTTTGATAAGGGTGCGTCGATGGCCAATGTTAAAGCCGCGCATTTCGAACCAAGCAGCCCACATCCAGATCATAAACCAGCTGGGGGCCGAAAACTGAAGCTGGCCGCGCGCGATTGGCCGCTGGGTAAACTTTGGCGCTTGGGGATTGGCTGAAAACGCGCCCGCCTTGACGCACCCTGAAACGACAGGACAGAGATAGGGCGGGCGGAAATTCCACCTTGGGTCTTGCCGCTGGCTCGCGCGCGAGCCGATGATCGCTGTCATCACTCGTCGTTTCTTGCCGCAGGACCCAAGTGAAGTGAGGAGGATTCACCCGGAACTGGGTTGGTTAGCACCACTTAAAGGGTTAGCACCACTTAAACTGCGTCCTAGAGTCCGGCGATGCAGAAAGCGGATCCACCTCGAGTCGCTCCGCTGTCCAAGGCCGCCGTCCACCACCACGATGCCGCCAGCAAGGACAGGGACGCCAAGGCGCTCTGCGGCCAGCACAACAAGATGTTCGCCTTCTTCTTCCTCATCGTCATGAGCTGCGCGCTGGGGCTCATCTGCGTGGCGTCGCTCATCCAGCAGCGCGACCTGCAGCTGCAGCGGCTGGCCGTCCACAGCCTCCACAGCGACCACGACGGGGGCAGCACGGGCCTGCGCGGCCAAATGACAGAGCTCATGCAACAGCCCGCGGACGAGGAGGAAGTTGCAACAACGGCAACAACGGCAACAGTTGCAGCAGACACGGATTGGAGCAACTACGAGTGTGTTGGGTGGAAAGCTCAACGCGACTGCTCCCCGGACGGCGGAGCGGACCCGCACAACGACAGAGCGTGCAACGTCACGGTGCACAACGGGGAGAGCGGATTCTGCCAAGTTAGACACAAAACCACGGGCGAGTTGCAGCAGGTTATGAAAATGCACTGCGACTCGCTGCGTCCGGATGTTGCGTTCCGGTGCGACGAGTTTGCCACCTTCTTGCAGTTCGGACAGAAGGCAACGGAGTACGAGCACGACCCAAGCTTCTCGATGGAAAACTGCCGCCAAAAGTTGATCGACGACCAGGTACGTGCCATTTCCGCGGGGCAAGAGAAGGAGAAGGAGACCCCGCGAGAGAACGATGATTGGGTGGATAAAATCCGACGAGGAGTCGAGGTGAAGCGGACGATTACCCCGCCACAAGCGGATCTGGAGAAGTTAGTGCAACCACCGAGTTCGTACAAGCGGGGCATTGTCATCGTGGTGTATGAGAAGATGTTGCAGAGTGTGTACGCGTCGGTGAAGTCCATGAGGCTCATGGGGTGCACTCTGCCGGTCGAGTTGTGGTACAAACGCTCGGAGACGGACCCTTCTCATCCGCTGCTTCGAGAGCTCACGGAGAAGTATGGGGCGTACATGCGCGAGATCAACGACCCGAGAGCCACCAAGTTCTACACCAAGACGTACGCCGTGTTCTACAGTGCGTTCGACCAGGTTCTGCTGCTGGACGCAGACAACTTTGCAGTGCGAGACCCGACGTATCTCTTCGACACGCCGCAGTTCCAGGAACACGGGGCCATCTTCTGGCCCGACTTCTGGCGCCCCAAGAAGACCATCTTCAACATCCAGCCCACGAGTTTCGTCTGGGAGGTCTTCGCTCTGGAGCCCGTGGATATGTTCGAGCAGGAGTCGGGTCAGGTTCTGATCGACAGGAGCAAGCAGATGAAGGCGCTTAATGTACTGCTGTACTACGCCTTCAACCCGAGCATCTTCGAGCGGCTGCGGCTGGCGTGGGGCGACAAGGATCTGTTCCGGTTCGCGTGGCTCAAGACGGGCAGCTCCTTCCACATGATCGAGACGCCGCCCGGCTCCGCTGGACTCAAGCTGCCGGACCAGAACATTTTCTGCGGCGTGACCATGGTGCAGCACGACCCACAGCGCGGGATCGTGTTCCTGCACCGCAACCAGGAGAAGCTGTCGAGCGAGAACCAAGCGAAGGTCTGGGCACACATCCAGGACTTCCGCATGGACGAGGTCTCGCTCGACGACTACGACGTCCGCGGCGCCAACGGCGGACGCTACTTCCCGCAGTTCAAGCGCTGCTACGGCAAGGATATTTATTACGAGAACGCGTTCACGGTCAAGTCCATCAAAGAGCTGCCGTTCGCCGGACTCGAGCAGCGGCTGCTGAGCTTCGTGCAGGAGGCGGCGCGTATCGACGGCACACTCGAGGAACAGCGGAATGGCAACGAAGGGGAGACTGTCGTCGACGTAGCCGACCCGGCGGAGCAGTAAGACACACACGACCTGCTGCTGAGGGCAGGTCTTCATATACTACAAGCTTGTATAGTAAGCGAGGAAGCGAGTGCGCTTCACCGGCAGCCCGGAAGAGTGAGAGAGATGAAAAAATTAATCGTATGCGGCGAAATGCCAGGTGACAACATTTTATCTCGCGTGCTGTATCCTCCAAGTTGAAGTGAGTGTAGCCATATCTATTGTACGCGCGCGTCGGTGCATCCAGCAAGAGAGCGTCGAGACATCGATGCACTCCTTGTCAATACCGCCCTAAAGCGTCCGTTTCCAAACACCGTCACCAAGCGCGAAACGGACAGGGACTGGCATGGGATGCGGAGACTTTGGCTCTCAATGCGGATGGCTCCAACGGCTTGAGAGTCTACAGGTCACCGGATCCTTGTGAAACGACTGAAGCTTCAGCCAACTAGAGGACGCAGTCTAACAATCTCGGTTCGACACAGAAGTCCCTGCCAACATGCTCGGGCACGCTCGCGGTGAGGCCCGTGGCGTGCGACGGTCGCAGCCTCGGATTGTCGGATGGATGACGGTACTGCTCCTGCTCACCTTGTCAGCTTCCTGCGGCTGGTACAGCCAGCAGGTCATCACCTTTTCGTATGAGAGTGAACACGAGATCAACAGCGTGGTGCACGAGGTTATCGTCCGTCGCCAGCAACTTCTGGCCAAGCTCACGGCTCAAGCTGGCGGCTCTGGGTCGTCTGCACCGTCGAAAATGATGCTGGAGCCGCTCGATTCGTCGTCCGATGCGTCTCAAGATCAAGACAACGACTTCATCATCAACCCCATGCAAGAAATCCCCGAGGATACACCAGAGCCGACTGAAAAGAGGACCGAAGCACCTACCAAGCCACCGACACCTGCTCCGACACCTGTTTCAACGCCGAATCCAACACCCCTACCGAGTTCTGAGCTGCCTTCTCCGTCCATTCAGGCACCAACGAAGGCGCGGGCACCGAAGGAGACGCCAAAGCCAACGCCGGACCTGAATTTGGAGAAGCTCTGGGCTCCAGTCAAGACCCTCGCTGAACTGGACGAGTACGAGTGTGTGGCCTGGCGCCAGACGGCAAATTGCTCTCCTCGTGGCGATCTCAAGTCACAGAGAGATGCCGGATGCGACAAGGTGATCCTGCCATCGGACTCGGGCTTCTGTGAGTACCGTCACCGCAAGACCGGAGAGCTACGACGCATCATCGCCGCGAAGTGCAAGTCCCGTGCGAGTCAAATGGAATATTCTTGCGCGAATGCAACGATGTTGGTGCGCTACAATCTCATGGCCGATGACTACAAGCCGGAATACCCTCTCTCGTTCGCGAACAACCAGCGCGACTTCCTACAGGAGAATGGTCTCGCCAAAGACAATTCGAGCAAAGCTGTGGTGGTGAGTGGACAGAAGATGGAGCCGCCTTCGTCGTTCTCTCGGGGTATCGCCTACGTGGTGTACGAGCAGTTGTTCCTCAGTGTGTACGCCGCTATCCGGGCTCTGCGTTCAACGGGGTGCACGCTCCCTATCGAGCTCTGGTACCGAGAAGAGGAGACGAACACCTCGCACCCTCTTCTTCAGGAACTTACGACGAAATACGGCGCGTACCTGCGTATCATCAAGGACCCGAGAGCTGTGAAGTTCTACACCAAGCTGTACGCAGTCTTCTACAGCGCATTCGACAACCTACTGCTGCTGGATGCCGACAATTTTGCAGCGCGTGATCCATCACATTTATTCACCACGGAGGTCTACAACGAGACTGGTGCAGTCTTCTGGCCGGACTACTGGATGCCCAACCGCACCATCTTCAAGACCAAGAAGAACAGCGACCTGTGGGATCTCATGGGTGTCCCCTTCGTCGACATGTTCGAGCAGGAGAGCGGCCAGGTGCTGGTGAACCGAGCTAAGCATACGAAGGCATTGCACACGTTGCTGCACTATGGACTCACTGAGCCGCACTTACCTGCGGAATTCGACATGCTTTGGGGCGATAAGGATTTGTTCCGCTTCGCTTGGATGCGTACCAACTCCAGTTTCCACATGATCAAGCGACCCGCAGGTAGTGCCGGACTGAAGGCCCCACATCTCAACATTTTCTGCGGCAACACCATGGCACAGCACGATCCTAACGGGGAGATTGCATTCCTGCATCGGAATATTGTCAAGTTTTTACCGGAAGGGAACAACACGCAGAAGCTCTGGCAGTATGTGCAGCAGTACAACATGAACCAAGACTTGCGCTTCTACGAAGTCCGTGGCGACGTGGATCACCGATGGTTCCCGAGCATTCGAAAGTGTTACGGCAGACGCATCAATTATCTCCGGGCGTACTCACTCAAACCTATCACGGACTTCCCATTTGCAGGACTCGAGGATGAAGTCATCGGTCACGTTCAAGAAGGTGTCGAGATCGTCAAGAAGTCTGGGTATGTGAGTACGCCCGAGCCTCCTGCTACACCAGCTCCGAAAAGGACCAAGAGACGCAGGAAGGTCAGGAAAGACAAGAAGAACAAGAAGAATTAACTCGAATCGAATCCATTTTTTGCTTAGTTGGGTTAGTTTGCAGGCAGGTAGTGCAGTCTATCAGACAACAGCCTAAAGTGAAGCTGGAGCGGAGCAAATACGGTTAGTTTATTCTCTATCATGGAGACGGGTCTAGCTAGAGTTCCTCAGAGAGATCGGTCAGGTGCAGCGGCGCGCCGATGATCTCTTGGTACTTGTGGTAGGGGTGGCGCTCGATGTACTTTTGCACGATGTAGCCAAACGCCAGCGCGATCACGTTGAGCGAGAAGCTGGTCCAGGACTTGGTCAGCTCGTTGATCATGATGAACACGCCCAGCGTGAAAGGCAGCAGCATGGCTACAACCAACGAGCGGTCCGACAGGTTCACGCGGTATGGTCGTTCGATCTCGGGGTGCGAGAAGCGCATACGCACAGCAGCACTCATCTCCACGAGCGACGACAGCGCCGACAGGAAGTTGTCGACCCCCAGAATCGTGTCAAAGTCGAACATGCCCATGAACACGATGATGAAGAACGCCAGCAGGATTGCTCGTCGCGGGACACCAGTGTCCGGGTGACGTCTGCGTACAGAATAGATAAATATGAGCTGAAGAGTTTAGTCGGTACAATTCCCGCATCAATTCAGACACGTACTGGGCGAAGTAGGGTGGAGCCAAGCCTGAGTCAGCCATACCAGCAAGCTGGAAGCCGTCCTTTGCCATCTCCGCGACGTAAAGCCCCAGGTTGCCAAACACCGACGAGATCAGCACCCAGATGCAGAGCCACGTGCCGCCAATCTGCTGCGCGATCACCGAGTACGAGCCGTCGTCCCAAGTCGTGTAGTGCGGCATGTCCGCCCCCGAAATGGCAATGAACGGGATGATATACCTAGCAAAACCAACAATGATAACATGCAATTAATTTCTCTCCCTCTTCCCCACAAAAATAATAAACCCGCACGTACGTGAATGCAATCATCACCACCGTCAGCACCATCGCCCTCGGGTACGTCGTCTTGGGCGACTGGATCTCCCCCGCGTAGGCCCCCGCAGCATCAAAACCACTGTAGTTCCAGTACAACGCACTCATCAACCTTCCCCAATCGCGCTAAAACCACACAACAACAGCAAAAACTCATTAGCCTCCTCAGATTTTCCAGCAACAGTGACAAAAACGCACTTACGTCCTTGCGGATGACAAACCAATTGGCTGGTTGAATCAGCGGCGTGGCGTAAGTCACCAGCACTGCAAACGGCAGGAAGATCATGACCCCCATGACCAGCAGCGTCTGTCCCACAACCTTGATGCTGGTGAGCGTGGGTAGCATGAACAGCACGGCGAACGCCGCGCGCATGGCGAAGACGCTCCAGGCGACGCCGTCCGCGCCGTCCGCCGCGTCCTTGTCGCCCTGCAGCAGCGCCAGCAGCGTGTCCACGATGAGGCACGGGTAGATGGCGTTGTCGATGACGCCCGAGGTCCAGGACCAGTAGCCGACCTGGAAGCCCATGGGTCGGCCGAACGCCACGCCCACCCACTTGCAGAAGCTGCCGTCGGTCGGGAACGCCGTGAACAGCTCGGCGAACGTGAGCGCCAGCGGCAGGCACCACACCCACGGGAACAGCATCACGGCCAGGATGCCCACGAAGGGCCCGCAGGCTGCCAGCACGGGCTCGCTGCCCCACGGGCCGCCGCTGACGTTGAAGTAAGTGATGAGCGCCACGGACAGGATGCCCATCTGGCGGTGCGAGTGAGAGCCCGGCATCGCGAGGAGGAGCTAGAGCAGGAGGACGGCCTTGCTTGGTCTCAGCAGCTGCGCATCCTTTGGCGACTGACTGTGGTGACGGGAGCGACCTAGGGTAGCCATGTTGGAAATGACTGGGCGTGAGTATGGGAATCAGATGGGACCAATTTTGAACGCTTGAGTAAGGTGGGGCTAATTTTTGGTACGAATGGATGGCGTGGACCACAGGGTTCGGTTCAGTTTGTGTGCGGATTGTGTGCACGTTAGCGTTCTTGAAGCCATTGCACGACGTGCCAGTGCTCGGACTGCCTTGCCAGTGCAATTATCTCCTCGATGTCGTTCGCGGCCTCTGGAAATGCTTGCAGCGAGTATTGCAGCACGTCTAAATGGCCGTTGGAGGCCGCGCGGAATACAGCGAGGCGGCGACTGCCCTCGAGTCGATTCTCGACCAGAAATTTCACGACAGACAAATGTCCGCAGTCTGCAGCGTACGGCAGAGCCTTGCCTGAACATCCTTCTGAGCGGTGCCTGTGCAGCCATTGTACGACGTCGAGGTGGCCTCTCCACGCTGCGCAGTCCATTGCGTTCGTGGTGCAGCCTTCCTCGCGATGCTCATGCAACCACTGACCAACTGGCAAGTATCCGTTCGCAGCAGCACCGTCCATCGCCGTTTGTGCGCATCCTTCCTTCCGGTTAATATGCAGCCATTCCACAACGTCGAGGTGTCCGTTCGCAGCCGCCCCGTTCATTGCTCTCGTTGTACACTTGGCCTTCTGTCGATGCAGAAACTCGACGACCTCCAAGTATCCGCCTCTCGCTGCAGCGTCCAATATACGAGGCGAATACTCAAAGTAAAACAGCTCTTCCAGCCACTGTAGCATGGCCAGATCACCGCGCTCCGCTGCGTAAAGGGCACCTTGCTGCGAGCAGCTCAAGCTCCGAGGCGCGGCGTGATCCACCAGCCACTGTGCCATCTTCAAGTCCCCTGAAGCCGCCGCTTGATCCAAGACCCGCGTCGAAAGCCTCGCACCAGGTCTGTACCCAAATAACCATTGCAGCACCAGCAGATCGCGGTTCTTCACGGCCACAAGCACCGCCGCCTCAAACTCGCGCACCGCAACACTTCGCGACGCCAAAAACTCCAACAGGTGCACGGATCCTCGCCCCGCCGCTTTGCTGAAGCTCCGGCAGGCCCCCGAGTAGTTGATGAAGCAGGAAACGAGCAGCAACAGAGCCTCGCAGTCGCCCAGAGCCTCGTGCGCAGCCAGCGCCACAGACGTCAGCACGGGACTCATTCGCTTGAATCTTCAATAGCCTTATTATCAGATCTGACTATCCAATCACAATCCGCCCTTTCGCCTCTTTTTCCGTCCAATCGCGTCGCTTCAAGACTATCCTTCTCTTCATTCTTCAATATTCAAGTCCTCAAAGCCATGGCGTCGCCGACCGACGAGAACGTTCCCGTTCAGCTGAACCACGTGGCCCCAGCACCTGTCGACGGCGTCACGACCAAGCGCCAGTGTCTGCGAGAGTCTGCGGCCTCCTCCAATGCCATCGGCCGCGTCCTGGACGTCGAGATGCTGCTGCGCAGCCTGCTGACGCTGCTGGACTTGGCGTCGCTCGCCAGTTTTCTGGAGGTTCTGGCCGTCGACGAGTCCTGGCGCGGGATTTTAACCAACCAGGAGCTCTGGGGGCAGCTGCAGAAGACGCACTTCGGAGGGAAGTTGCCTGCAGTGGAGCAGTTTAGTGACGATCAAGAAGAAGAAGATGGTGAAGAGGAAGAAGACGAGATTGAAGAGGAAGAAGAAGAAGATCAGCCGATGGATCGAGACGATGAAGAAGAACCGGACCTTATTGAGCTATTGGAGGGAGATATGGAGGTGGAGGAGGACGCTGATTCCATGGTTGGAGACGATGTGGAGAATGAAGACGAAGAAGATGATGACGAAGCATTCGTGATGGTTCCTCCTCCAAGACCTAGAGCTGGCCGCAGTGCTCGCCAAGTGGCTGCAGTGGCCGCTGAGGCAGAAGCTGAAGCTGCTCGGGAGGTGAGTCAGGAGCTGAGTGTGAGCTGGGTCGAGGGCGTCCCCAGTCAGAAGGTGCTGAATCTGGCTGGCTCGCAGTTGAAAGACTTCCTGCGCTCGGTGGAGGAATTGCTGCAGTTTAACGCCCGTGTGCAGATTATTCGAGGAGATATCGGGCGCATTGAGGCGGTGGGGGAGCAACGAATTGATGGACTGGCCTTCCCCACGGGGTCACTTTTGGCCAACCCGCACACCGGGGCGGCGGCGGTGATTTACGGCCGTGCGGGACGCGGACTGAGCGCCCACGTGGGCGCGCTACATGCCTACTTGCGTCTTGGGGAAGCATACGTGACCCCGGGGTTTAACGCGGGAGTGGACAAGCTTATCCACTGCTCTGGGCCAGCGCAACTTACGCCGCACCCCATGAAAGAGCTGCAACGGACGTACAGGAACGTGCTGCGCTGTATCCGACGCGAGAATCTCAGCTGTGTGGCCATGACGTCCATCTCCACGGGCAACAATTCCCTGCCTGTGGATACTGCGTCGTGGTTTGCGCTGTGTGCTATCCAACGCTTCATGCGCTCCACGCCCAACTGGACGGCGACGATTGGCATCGTTTGCTACGAGGCGGATGCGTACGCGGCGTTCTCTAAAAACAAGTCCAAGCTCCTGGCCCAGTTCAACGCCGACTCCATCCGCGCGAATCCTCCGGTTCGGCTGTGGTAAGTCGGCGGCACGTGAGCCGTGTGATATGGCGAGGACCTGCTTGATTCATATTTTATTTAGGTCGAACCTCGTGGAAGTCGTGTTTGGTGGGGAGAGTGCTGGAAGAAGAAGAAGGTGTAAGCGGCGTAGCAAGATGCGTGTACGAAGGTGAGATGTTTCCCATGTGATATGCATGAAATATATGGAGATCCTATTTACTGCACTAGGATACTACCAGTTCGACAAAACCCAGATTGGTTCCCAGGTCCAAGTGATGTACTACGTAGTATGATATCGTCAGTGGAGGTTTGGTATTCCAGGCAAAGCTCTAAAATGTTGCAGGGCCCGATGTCCACTCCAAGCTGCACTGACGAACGAGCCCGTCCGTCCAGTCAAGTGAGCTCAAGTCGATTGGACCAAGTAAGCCGAGCGCTTCATTGTGCGTTTAGCTATCGCCTCCACAAGACTGCTTTGAACCACTCAACCACTGCATCATGGCTTCTCTGGTGAAAGGACTTGCCGGTGATCTCCTGGGCTCTGGAGACGTGTGCAAGATTGTCTCCGACTTCTCCAAGTGCCAGGCGTCGGCCCAACGAAACCATCGCGTTCTCAATGGTTTTCGCCAAGGAGGAGTTCACGTTCACCAACATGGCGTTGATCAAGCTCATCGGTGAAAACTCGACCACCACACGCAAACTCGTGGAGCGCCTCGATTACAAGGACAACACGATCAGACACGTCCAGTTCGAGAGCGCTGGTATCGCGGACCGAGACTGTGAGATCAAGCTGCACATCGGCACGACGGAGGTCTCGATCGACATCGCCAGGGGTGAAGTCACTGCAGCTCAAGGCATTTACAAGGTGCTGGAGCTCATCAGCCGCGCGCAACGATCGAAAGAGCGTCTGTGGGAGATCAGCACTCTGGGCATGAAACATGCCAGTGAGACCTTGCGTCTTGGCGAGAAGAGTGGCCAGGCGCTCACGAAGCAGTCCGACGAAGCTACGGGATGGCTGTATGAAGCGTACAAGCGCACCCACCCGCACTGCTACCGCGAGGTCATCCCGACCGCCTTCTCGGACCTTCACCTAGTCAACAAGTTCGCTAACTAAGCAGGCTGTTTGCAGGGGAGACAGAGATGGCTGCATCGACGGTAAGTGTACGGAGGACCCGAAAGCAGCTTCGAAGATTGCATATCCGTACGATTGAGTAGCGACACATGCAGCAGAGTAGCAAGTTGTGGCATCAATCGGTTAATTTGTTTTACGTGCAGCTCGTCTCGCACACCTAATTTGTCTTTGATCGCTTGCTCTGGTATCATGTAAGTAGCGCTACCATAGTGGATTTTGTTTCGACACACATGAGCGGTAAGCTCGAACAGCGTAGTAAACTTCAAAACGAGCTGGATTTTTTTTCTAAAAGTGTATCCATGTTGATCAGTAAAATCGATACCCAAAAGGCAAGTGCCGTCCGTTCGACCAAGACGCGATCCTTCATTCGGATATTCACCTCCTCTTCGACATCACCGCACTACTTTAAACGCATCATGGCTTCACTGGTAAAGGGCCTTGCGGGCGACATCACCGGATCTGCGGACGTCTGCAAGATCGTGGCGGACTTCTCCAAGTGCCAAGCATCAGAGTACCTTCTCCCAAATGAGACCGTCGCCTTCTCCCTCGTCTCCTGCAAGGAGGAGTTCACGTTCACCAACATGGCTCTCATCAAGCTCGAAGGCGAGAATGCCACCACCACTCGCAAACTTGTAGAGCGCTACGAGTACAAGGACGACAAGATCACCCACGTAAAGTTCGAGAGTGCGGGTCACGTCGACCGCGACTGTGAGATCAAGTTCCACATCGGCGGCAAGGGGATCTCCATCGACATTGCCAAGGCTGAACAGACGTCGGCTCAAGGGATCTACAAGGTGCTGGAGCTCATTGGTCGGGCTCAGGTGGCGAACGATCGACTCTGGGAGGTCAGCACTCTGGGCATCAAACACGCCAGTGAAGCTCTCCGTCTTACGGAGAACAGCGGCCAGACGCTCACCAAGCAGTCGGACGAAGCTACTGCGTGGCTCCTTGAAGCCTACAAGCGCTCGCACCCGCACTGCTACCGGGACGTCATTCAAGCTGCCTTCTCGGACCTCCGACTCGTGGACAAGATGGGGCAGTAGAAGGCTCTCTCCTTTGGTTTGCTTGGTCGTTGCGACCAAGTGATAAAATAATAATGTTACGGACATACCCAGCACGTTGTCCCTGCCTACTTGTTGCTGTGCGCCTTCATCGCCTCGTTGAACAGAATGTTCTCTATCATCTGGTGGCACGAGGCCACATTGGCTTCTGTGCCGCTGAGCACAAAGTCCGTGAGCTCGCCTGTGACTGCGCGTTCGTCCGAGAGCGAGCGAATGGGCAGAGCGGGTGAGATCAGGTAGCACGTTTGCAGCAGTGCAAACCGCGGAGACATGGCTCGAGGACGACGCACCACGAGGTACCCCTTCTCCTGGAACTCCGCGCCACGGACTGGGTTGCCGGCGAAACTCACTGGGTCGATGTAGGATCGCCATACGATCACGACACGGGACTCCTCGATATATCGGCGGACAATCTGCTTCACGCGGTAGTCGGCCTGCGTGCCCTTCGCGTGTAACTCCATGCCGAAGCTCTCGATGATCGTGTCCTCTGTCGTCTCCATGTTCTGCATTAACACAACCAGTCAGTCACTGGTGGTTAACCTGACAACGAAATCTAATGACGCTCTTACCTGAAGGTCCTTGTGATACAGGAATCGGAACGGCATGTGCTCCAGCGACCGCTTGAAGTATCGCCACGCCGCTGTACCCGTGGACGCCACATCAAATGGTAGCACCTTGCTCGCGAAGATCTTCATGTACACGCCGTCTGTTCCTTCGTGCATCTCGGCATCACTGAACGACGACTCCTTCGTGTCCAGACCGTTGTCGTGGAACACCGTGTCCACCTCTTTGTACGCCGCATCGATTCCGTCCATCAACTCGTTGAAGATACTCGCGTCGGAGCGATCGGGCTTGGACATGTGCATCCTCTTCAACCTCTGACCGTCCCCCAAACAGCTCTCAATCGCCTAAAAAGCACAACAACAGCAAAAACATCAATAGAGGCCCCCCTCTTCCCCTCCCCTCCACCCCCTCACTTACATTCGTCGTAGCGCGCGCCTGCAGCAGCTTCTCCAGGCTCTTGGCAATCTTGATCTGTCCCTCGAGCACGACCTTGAGCTGTCGGTTCTCCCTCTCCGACTTGAGTCTCTGCTCCAGCTGATGACTCGCCATCTCCTTCCACACCGCAGGAGCCTCCTCATCCTCCATCTCCTGTTGCTGGTTCTCTCTCTTAGGCTGCTTGATCTCCTGCTTCCCCGACGTGAGCGCCGGCACGCGCGTCTTCTGCAGCGCCTGCAGCTTCTGCTGCATGTCCGCCACCTTCTCCCTCAGGTACAGCAGCTCCCGGCGCTCCTGGTCGCGCACCCGGTTGCGCGTGCTGCTGCGCGACGTCTTGCAGGCCTTGGCCCCGCTCTTGTCCGCGCCCTTGTCCTCGCCCTTGCGCTTCTTGGGCGGCAGCTTGGGCGGCTTAGCGTCCACTCGAGCTAACGTTGCGCTGGCGTCCGTGGGGGACGAGCCCGGCAGCCCCTCAAGCGCCAGAGAGAGAGCGGCCTCGTCCGTGCCCGCCGTCATGAACTCGTCCACGAAGCACAGCGCGGCCGTGAAGGCGTCGTCCTCGTCCTCGAGGCGGAGGGCGGCCATGACTTGACGCCTTTGATTGATTGACAGTTATTTAATACAGATTGGAATGACAGGCGAGTCTTGAGCCATCCCCTAGTTTGCACTTGGTTTTTGTAAGAGTGAATTTGTGACACGTTTTTTTGTTGGATGACATTTTTACGGCGTGACGACGTATTTCGCCAGTTGAGCCCCACAGGAACCAATCGCGCCCCGTTCCTTTATTTATCAGAAAGAATTCTGATGAGCTACATCAAGCGAAGGGCGCTATGGATCTGAGAGATATTCTCACGAGCATATTGACAACCGTCGTGAGAGCGTGAGCTTTAGCTACCAGCGCTAAAGTTATGAGTATCACGCCAACTATGAAAGACCCGACCATTTCAGTTACGGAGGCCACAACGGACACCAAGTGACTCTGGACTACAACGACTGGGGCGACTCTGGAGGATCTGACGGTTACGATGAGAATTACGACCCCGAAGAGTTTATTTGTAACGTTGGTGATTGTCATCGCTCTGGAGAGATGCTGCTCTTCTGTGCATTCGTCGGAGAGAAGTACGCCCCGTTTTACATCGAAATCGACGGAAACAGCTCTTCGTCGGGAAGACACTCAGCGGTGAGTGGATGAATCTTGAAGAAGCGTACGACGTTGCGCTTGGTACGGATGGGCGCCCACGAGGTCTTCTGGCCATGGGCCCCTTAATACAGATCAAGGACGCTGTTATCTTCGGGAGCGGCTGCGAGTTTGGCGAATGTCAAATTCACGTGCTGGTGGGTTTGTCTCCGAGGGGCCTGAATAGGCTAAGAGAAGGCGACAACGAACTGCACCATTCCAATATGATCTGTATTCAGACCTTGCTGAAGAATTGTGATGTTTCTGGCGACTTGCTGCAACCTGGAAAACTGGTGAACTTGTTCGAGTGGGATGACAGCGATTGCGGAAAAGTGAAGGGCATCGAAGCGGTTGGGAACGTTATGGAGTTTACCGGCCCCAGCTTTTACGTGCGCAAAGAAATCCGGTGTGTGTTGGAGAATTTCAAGAATTTCTTGCAGCAGAAGGATACGAGCGTCAACTCGAAGAAGCAGTTCATTTTCGTGGGGAGCCCAGAAACAGGCAAGAGCTGCATCTTGGCCTTGATCTGTTGCTACTTGGCAACTGTGGAGAAGGTGTCGGTTGTATTGCACTGCTGTGTGAATACTAGAGGCGACACCCTTGCCACGACGCGTTTGCTTGACGAAGGCAAGTACTACGAGTGGATCGACGTGGATGGCGAGGTGTACAAGTCGCTCCGTTTGAATGGGAGGACGATTTTCCCCGGCTGCTGGTATTGTCTTGACGGTTTGGATCAGAAACAGCTCGGCGCTAGAAACTGGTCCAACCTTTATACGGTGCTAGCAACCTCTAGGCAGTTTGAGAAGAAGGGCCAAGGTGGGTCTAAACAGGTGAACTGCTTGGTGCCGTACTGGAGGCATGACGACTTGCAGCGTATGGCCGCAGAATTTCCGAGTCCGGACGAGCGAGATGTAGCGGCTCGGTATTTTGTGTCTGGCGGAAATGTTCGTGACTTCTGCCTGCCACCATCGGATGAAAATGATCTCGCTGACGCGTTGCACGAGTTGAACTCTATGAACTACGACTCACTGCTTAGTACAAGCGGATGCAATTCACAGGCGATTGACCGCATTCGTATGATGGGGGTAACGGATACAGCAAACACGCAACACTATATCCACTCGTGTTTCTGGAGACCGTGTGTGACTTCGGCGATGGTTATGCGGCACCTGATAGGAAACGTGGGACCCAGCTTTTTCCCAAAAGCTCGTCGTAACGGCGAAAGAGATGAACGATGGGCATCTTCAAGGTGTCGCGCTCCAGTATTTGTTCCACTCTTATGCGCGCTGCCCGCGCGATGCGAGTATATCCTACTTGAAGTATTGTGAATTCCGGCCAAATTTGCCGAATCGTGTCGGTTTTGGGCAACCGACCAATACAAACATCAAGTCATTTGCCGAATCGCCGGCCAACAAACATATTGTTCTGTGCCCACATGTCAAGCCCAATCCGTACTTAGTAGGGTGTCAAGGGGGCATAGCCGGGCGGCCATAGTCAACCCAAGTCGCCACGGTCGATTCAATCCGCCCCGCTCGGAAAATTAGAGTAGAACTCACAATATGACAATGTGAATCGGGCGCAGTGCACGAACTATGCGGACATCATGCGCGAGGACACGGGTGCGATAACATTCGACTCGAGCGAACGACTACAAGTCAAACGTGAAGGTACCACCAGCATAGATGAGCACGTAGCGGTGATGAAAAGATGGGCTGCGGACCCCACCGAGATGGACTACTGGATCCCTGAATCCAGCGTGTGCGAAGCAATTGATGCTGCAGCGAAGTGGAAACTATTGAGCGATTCAGTGGAAAGAGCCAAGGTCGGGTCTATCGTGGAGCGAATTTGCTTTCTTCAGGTGACGACCGACACGAAATGCAAGTGCGACGAAGAGGTCCTTTGGGAGTTTGCGAAACCCTTTCTAGACGCAAACAAGCAGGTGTGTTACATGGTGCTTCTGTGCGATAGTGGATTTGGCATGGGCACGGACAGCAAAGAAGATAAAAAGTGGAGATTCCGACTGGAGCCTGAAGAAATTAAAATGGATAAAATCAAGGAGCACACCCCTGTGTATGTTGCACATGCTTAAGACCATGAGCTTTGCGAGCACTACTTGCTGTATCGGCTAATGAATACTACTTTCTATCTTCAGTCTACGAGGCAGTCGGAGGATGATAGGATATTTGTACTTTGGCCCTCAACACCTCCTTAGGCCCCCTACCATGGCGGAGCCTTTAATAAAGGAATTGGAGCCAAGTTGAGAAGGTTGTGACATAGTCACACCTTATATATTTCTTCGCAAGAGAGAGCTACACTTTCTGCGAGCTTGCTAACCAAAGTTGTGCTTACATGGATGACGCAATATCTGCCATACCGCTGTCGCATTCTTGTCGACGGCAAGAGTGGACGAACATCTACAGCTCATCTACATGCTCTTCAAAAACCCGTCTCAGATAACCGACTTATATGTCGCGACATACGGCAGCACTTGCTCCTTGACTGTATCATCGTGATCTTCTCAGGATCCAGTCGGAACCTCCACTGCTTATCTTCTGCACTACCGCTGATGTTGTCTTCGCTAAAAAGAAGCATCATGTAGCACACGTGCTTCTTCGCATCTAGAAATGGCTTCACAAACTCCCACAACACCTTTTCATCAAATTTCTGTGTGGTTGCCTTTATTTTGGTTCTTATGCAGATCAGGTCTGGGATTTGAACATGCTGATTATGAGACCGAATCGGTAGACCTGAACCAAACACCCACAGAAGTGGAACATGACACGACAATTCTTCTCCATGCTCCGTTCAACGTTCTGCCCTGCCAAGTAATGGCAGGACTTCTTGTAGATGAAGGTGGTCTACGTTGAATGAGCAGACATTATGCAGTAGCAAGGCCCCGATGCCTTACAATCACGTCTTTAGTCATTTCTTAAAGCCTGCACCTCAATTTGCAGTATTTTGCTGCTTTATCGAGCTGGTAGTCGCAGCAAGATGCATAGACGGTAACCTTACATGATGGGCTCTCTTATATAGTGAGGCAACTGTATTCGATTCGATATGTAAACTATGCATTGGACGTAGCAATGACTTATACGCTACCGTGTAAGGCAGCACGGTCTAGTCGCTCCTGCGAGCGCCTTCGAGCAGTATGGCAGCCAACCCTCAGTGTTCACGCCGCTTGACATGCTTCGCGCTCCCATGCGATGCCAGCGCTCTGCAGGGTGAAGAATTCGCCTGCACGAACCTCGCGTTGCAGCTTATCCCCTCCGTAGCGAATATGACAACCGACGAGAAGTGCTTGGCGAAGCTTATACGCAGTCACGGGCTTGGGTGCCACGAATTATCCTTCTCCTTCTTGTAGCGGGTGCGCGGAGTGGCGCACGGGTGCCCCTAAAACGTGCTGGCCTTGATGTAGAGCTTGGGAGTGCGGCGAGACTTGACCTACAACTCATCAACGAGGCGAACTGCGTCTTCCCCACCACTCCGAATCCTCGTCGTAGAGCTTGGACAGCACAGTATGTCGAGCTGCACGAAGCGTGGGCGAACTTGAGTCTGTAGTTGTCGTGGAATACTCGAGGTCAATGCTGCGGCGATGGCGGGCGTGGGCGGGCCGGCCGACCGCCGTCATGGACTTGGTGTCCTCATGCTCCATTCATCTTGTCCGCGTCTATCGTCGCCGTAGACGGCGTCGTAGGCTACGACTCGTAACGCCTTGTCTCCGTCCGAAGAGCTCGTGAGCGGGGAAGCAGTAGCTGCCACCTCTGACCGTCGTACGGGAACACGGGCCTAGGGCGCAACACACGCCGAAGTCGTCGCCAGCGCAGCGAAATTCAGACGGGTGTCATTTGCCGTAGCAGGACCTGAGCGCCGCGGTGCCCACGGTGAGCTCCACAGACCTGCGATTCTCCTTCTGCAGGATGGACATCCACGGGCTCGGGCGACATCGAAAGCATCGAGACGGGCTCCGCCGCGGCGGCTCTCGATCACGAGGGGCGTGCCGCGCTTCACACGACGAGCGCACCCACGCCCACCTTCTTCTTGGAGCGGAGGAGTTGTCTCGTGCAAGCGGCGACTTGATCAGCGACGAGCTCGAGGGAGCCGCGGGCGCCTTACGCCGGCGTGCCGTGGCCTGCTGCTGTATCTTCCAGCTCCATGTCCAGCAGCTCGCTCTGCCAGCCTGGGTGGAGAGGAGGCTCGGTCCATAGCGGGTTGGACGATCAGGGCTGGAAGACCCCGCATCACCTAGCTGCTCGCAACTTGGTGATACCGGTACCCACCAGCGCCATTGCAGCCACTGCGGTGAGCTCGAGGGCGTTCGTAGTCTACGGTGAAGTGGCTTTTGTCGTCAAAACATGGCGAATGTGATCCAATCGCGAGATCATAGAAAAAGTACGCTATGATCAAAACCAAGACCTGTTCTGCATAAGACCCATTTAAAAATCTTCCTTCTGTGTAGAACCATCCGCCAACTGCACTAAGCAAAACCACTCGACGACACTGGGCTTCTCCTCTGGATCATAATTCGTTAGCTCACATTTCGCAACCGCATCAATAATTTCACACGAGCTCGTCGCGGGAACCCAGTAGTCCACCTCGGTAGGGTTTGTAGCCCATTTCTTCATCACGGCTACGTATTCCTCCATCGTTTCACCTCGGCACTTGATGAAGTGTTCATCTGACCCAACCAACTGGTCGAATGTTATCGTACGTGTCTCCTAACGCAAGATATCTGCATAGTGCCTGGACTGTGGGCGAGTTTCATTGTGGTACTTCGACTGCTGTTTGGGGGCTGTTTGAGGCGCTGAGGTGGGCTGAACAGCGTCCGACTGCGTGTTCGATAGTGCCAACTCATTGGGAGACGGGAGACCGTCCAGCGCGATGTTGAGGGCGGTAGAGTCGACACCCTCCTCCACGGTCTCGACGTATTCGTCCACGAAGTGCAGAGCGGCCTCGAAGGCCTCGCAGTCGTCCACCAGGTCGAGGTCGAGCGGCATATTATAGTGTAAGTTGGGAGGCGAATGTCGAAGTGGCGGGGCGATTTGCTGAGTACGAACTGCATCGCTTCTACCGCGCAGGTAAACAATTTCAGTTTGAATTAAAATTGTTGAATTGACATTGAAAAAAAACTGCGGATTAAAAAGAAATATTGCTGGTGTCGGCGCTTCGAAGGATTTTTACGCACTAACTTAGACTTGCATGGTAATGCTGTAAGACCCCAGATTTTTTATCCAACCTACCCGTTATAATTACTGTAATATTTGAAAATTAGATAATAGCCGTATAATATATTTAACTGTTATTATATTTTGATCAACTATTGTGGTAATAATTATTATTAGCGGATTTTACCGAATACAAGCCCTGTATTTATTAAAAGCCCGATGGTGAAAATGACTTTGCAGTCTAGAAGTAGAAGCCCTGAATATATATAAGCCCGGATTATTAAATAATTTAGTACAAACCCGGGCTACTAACTAGAAAAACGCTAACAAAAACTTACGAAGGAAATACCTCTTGTTCTAAGAATATGTGAAAATACTCGCGAAGTTCATAAAGATAGTCCCTTGAGAACAACAAAAACAGATTTTGCTCAACGCTAGTAAGTAAAACAATATTCCCCAATTGCAACGGTTTTATTTTCTTATCTCCATTCACTATGTAACCATCAGTACTGGATTGAGCAAAAATGGGACTAAACAAATTCAACGGACTCAGGTGGGTTGTTTACCTCGGCGACCTAGCAGCTATTTTACGCTTACCAACACATAAATTAGATTCCATGCACCTGTGATTTAGAGTCAAGAATCGCAAAGGTTGGATAGTTAGTATTTCTTTCAACCTTTGTTTTTACGGATATTGGGATTTACCTAGTCCTGACAATCAGACTAATACTAGCAATGCAAAACAATGTTCATTTTAGTGGTAGAGGAGAGTAACAATTACTTGCACCGTTCTACTAAACTAAAACCAGCAACAAAAGACACTCCGTTTAATCTATTGATGAATTTAACTGCCGCCTGTATTAAAACAAGCGTGCCAAATACCTTTGCACACCTATGATATC
The DNA here is from genome assembly GCF_000149755.1 of Phytophthora sojae. Classification (NCBI taxonomy): domain Eukaryota; phylum Oomycota; class Peronosporomycetes; order Peronosporales; family Peronosporaceae; genus Phytophthora; species Phytophthora sojae. The sequence continues at coordinate 981,217 of NW_009258124.1, forward strand.
GTTTATCGGTTAGTCCATAAAATAGAAGCCCTTACCCAAATAGAAACCCCCTCGTTAAAGCCGATCATTTTTCGAGGGCTCTAATAAATAGTAGTCCGGGTATTATTCGGTAAAATCCGTTATAACTGTCCGCAAATATATTATGTGCTTCAATATAACCCCTCCGGGTCGCCGCAAAAAAAATGTATGGCCCTGCCGCCCCGATAGCACGTACACGTTCGCATATTGGTGGCCGACTGCGCGAAGATGACCTAGTTACGACATTTTTCGCGAAAATATTTGAAGTCGAACTCAGATGCCGCCGCGCGCGGCAACAATAAAAAGGGGTTTATACGAAAATCCCCCTATCAGTTGTTCTTACTAGCCGCGGGTATCTTCTGCAGCCGAACCATCGGCCAGGTAATTCGCCACAAAAGTGTAAATGCAGGATATGAGCCAGCAATGCTTATACAAAATAATCTTGCTTGGGATCAGTTTGCAGCTTGTAGAAAATGTAAGCGCTTACCTTGCCCCTGTGTTATTGAGCAATAGTCCATCCGCCTCAATCGTTCTCTTCACTTGACATGAAATGGAATTAGCGGTTATGTCGGCTGACTACGCGCCCAAATTAGTTCTCTTTACTTCACTTCATCACAGCGTACCAAATTCGATATTTATGTTACTGGTTCTGGACTTCCGTTTCCTGGAAGTAGATTAGCCTTTAATGCCCGACTCCACTGGAGTCCCTGGAGTCACTCCAGGGTACCCAAAGCGCTCGACGGGGACATGCAAAAAGAAATGTTCGACGGTGACAACGCAGACCAGCGGCACCGGGTTCGTACCGGTTTCCTAGGAGATGAACCAGTTCGAAAGTCAAGATGGTGTACCACGGAGATAGCACTAATAACGTTGCTTCCTGTCTTCTTTTACAGTAATGTACGGGCGACACCCGAGGGGGTATCGATTTTAATACGACCACAACTCGGCAATCGCTGCAACTTCGATTCAATGAAGAAGCGCGCTGAGCTATCGGATGATATTGGTCTTGATTTCGTTATGCGTTTCTGTTCTAACTCAAATTAGCTTATCGGGAAGCTCAATTCTTTTTAGGTGTATGCGTAGAGGCACAGCCTTTTAGAAAGAGATTTTCCTGTGTGCCTCCATATTGAAGCTGAAGGTACACATGTCGGCTCTGATTGCTGCTTACATACGCTGATTGCGTCTGCGATGGGTCTCACTCTCGTTGTGTGCTTGTACCGTACGAGTCGTGCGAGTACGGTACAGCGAAATCAGAAACTGGTACCGCGGAAACACACACACTGTAAATCCTTATCGAGCGCCCGCCGGTGTATGCTTACCGCGACGACGTGGCGAGACTTCAATGTGAATCATACAGAATTAGCGTGCAAGTTGTGAAAAGTAGTCTCCTAGGCACTAAGATGCGTGAAGACCCAGCAGTATAATTGCGTGCATAGCCGCTGATAACATACGCTGGAGCAGAACTACAAAAGGGTCTGTGCACTTCACTCGACAGGATCGCTTGCATTTCTACTGTATTATACCTGTATTAATATAATAATACACGGTGAGCGCAACGCGTGCAAGGCTTTCAACAATACCCACCCCACGCACTCGTATTATTAAAATTCTGCATGCTCTCATTGCAGTATTGAAGAAATAGAGAAGTAGGACACATGAGAGGTGTCGTTATAGCGAACATTTTGCCGTGCAGGACTTCCTAAACATGCCAGCAGCAAGTACACATCGCACGCTATTGGCCAACATCTGCTCGGGTTTGCACGAGCAACCGTTCTTCAAAGAGCTGGAACACGTTCGAGATAACGGTTGACAAGAACCAGAAAATACCGCAAGCGCTTACCCAACATGCCAAACGAGGTTCCTCAAACTACCTGTACGTGCGGCGCAGCTCTATCAAGAGGGGTATGTACATGTACGGTAAGGGGTCATTCCGATATGTACGCCATCAACGTCAAATTGAGAATCTGAACGGTGAAATACATGTATGCAAAGTACATGTAAGTTGTACCGCACCAGTAAAGGAAGCCTGCTGGGATTGGACTCCCACCCCAAAAAGCTAACGACCCTGGTGTTATCGCTCAGTAGAGTTTTTGCTCCCAAGACCCAAGGCGAAGATAAAAAAGCAGCCACCATGCGTCTAGCCTTCCTCGTCGTTTTCGTCGCAGTCATTCTGTTTGCAAGCACCGAAGCTGGTCCTGTCAACGCTGCGGCCGTTGCCAAGCTTACGAAGAGCTCCTCGCAGAAGTACAACACCGTGTGGAACAATGTGCTCGCGAAGGTTTTCAGGTCTCTGACCCACAAGAAGTACAGAACGTCCCAGGCAGACATGGGCGCCCACACCGCTCGCTTCCGTCCGTTACGCCTAACCTTAAAGGCTGGGTGATACTCTCTGCACTTACTGCATGCCTTTGTGGACTCTTGATGAGCTCAAGAAGGCGGTGGCCCTGCTTAGGATTGATATCAGCGACAATGTCATCGGTGAGCGGTTCAAATGTTTTGGCTGAGATCTCTGGTATTCGGTCGGCAGGAGATGGAACTCTGGAAACGGACGGCTGCCTTGAACTGCACCTTGTTGCGCGCGTCTTGATTGCTCCGCCATCACGTTCGGAAGATCGGCACGGTGACGAGCGCACCGCGCCAAACGTACTGCACGTGGCAAATGTACTGTCCGACGTGCAATCCGTTGATCGCTGGAAAGCGTGGTCCTGGGCAGCAGATCGCGCTGAGCAAAGCGGTGACTGCGAGTCTCGCGTGGCGGACGTTGGTCATAGCCGCTGGGCCCGACAGAGGCCCAACACGACCCGCTGGAATGCCATCCGCGAAGTGGTTGATGATGCTGGTGGCTTCGAACTGGAGGGCAATGCCGAGCTCACGATGTGGGCACCTGCCGGTGCCTCGTATCGCCGCTGGCGGCGAAGAGTGGGCGATCACCAACGGGTTCGGCAAGCGAGGAAGCCCAGACCTCGTACACGTTCCACGCCTCCGTGTGCACACCGTCAACGCGCAGGATCCGCACGTCCTCTCCGTCGAGTTCCTCCTTTACGGCGCCTCCAGTCACCATTGCCGCGATCACGTTCGCGTGGACGCGGCTCCGAGGCACAACTGGCACCGGGTGCTCGCGCGCAGTCACGCACCGGTCATCAGCTCGAGCTGGCGCCATCTGCGTCGACTTGCTCCACTTGCCCATGCTCATCGTCGCTGACTTGCTCATCGTCGCTGACTTGCTTGCTCTCTTCTCTCTTGCTCGTCGACCTTTCCTCGGCTTGGATTGTTCGCGAATGAGAGAGATCCGTCGGCTTCACTCTCCGGGGCCAATTCGGTCAGTTCGGGCCAATCAAGCACCCATGGGTTTCGCCACTACATAGTAGTACTGCAGCCACTTTCGGTCCGACGGCGGGAAGAGGTCAAGCCTTGACCGGCGGCAAGGTGAAGGACGGCTTCAAGGAGACATCCCTCAAGCCGTCGCACACCGCGCACCGCAGTGGAAGGTGCGCTAGATGATCTCAACCCCCCCCCCCCCCCACCGCCTGACGCAGGACGCCTGCCAGGACGCCAACATCCCGATCGCAAGCTTTCACCGCACCACCAAGTGGGCTTTCAGCTCATCATACGCTGCGAGATGCGTCGCTCACATACCGGTACGCGCGGCGTGTGCTGGAAGTGGGCGCCATGACCCGCAGCCTCAAGCTCGCAGGTAAGATCCAAGGTGCTCGTGCAAACATCGTCGACGGTAAAGCTGAGGACGAGGGAAACACGAGGGAAGCAAAACAAGTCTTGAAAACTCGACTCATGCTGAATAATCGACTACTGTACTTCAAAACTAGACGCTTACTGCTGCGAGGCTCGAAGTTAACTCGCGAGTTCTGAGTTGCTGATGTCGCCGGTTTCTTGACGTGTTGTTGCGCGAGATGGATGTATTCGGGTGTCTTGCTCTGATGGCTTGCGCTGCACTTGGTTACCGGTACGCTTCAACAGCTCCGTCATTCCATTCGGAAGATTGGCACGACCACAGTTGCAGTCGTCCACATGAAATGCACGTGACAAATGTATTGTCCGGTGTGCAATCCGTTGATCACTGGGAAATCCGTCCAGGGGAGCGGATCGCACCAAGCAGCACTGTGACTGCCACTTGTGCATGGTGGGCGCTCACCGGGGCTGGCGGGGCAGCGAGAGGTGCAGCAGCTGCGAGCAGCGCTGGAATGCCATCTTCAAAGTCCTCGATGTGGAGGGGTGCAAAGTGGTACACGATGCTGTTGGCTTCGTCCTGGATGGCAGTGCCGAGCACCAGCGGAGGGCACACGGGCGTGCGTTGCATCGCGGGTGGCGGCAAGAAGTGCGCCTGGACCATGGGGTCGATCTTGCCAAGCGAAGAGGCCCAGCCTTCGTACATGCTCCACGCCTCCGACTGCACACTGTCAACCTGCAGCACGCGCAAGTCCTGTCCGTCGACTCTCTTCTCCTTGGCCTCCTTGGCACCGGCGGCCACCATTGCCGCGATCACTTCCGTGGGGATGTTGCCTGAAGACACAGCTTGCTCGGGATGCTCGCACGCAGCTAGGTCCGCCACGCACCGGTCATCCGCTCGTGCCACCGTCGTCTTCGCCGTCTTGCTCACCTTGACTTTGCCTTGCGCTCGTCCTTTCCGTACTGCCCACCGTGGCACCACTCCACCTTTGATCCACCTTGCTTTAGCAGACACGTGCAGAACGAACCGAACGCCGGCGTTGTGGGCGGCCGGCTTCATTCCTTCACGCAGTGCAGCTGCAAATCGATGGCCAACTTTAAAGTCTGCGTCGCTCAACAATGCCCCCTTCAGCTCGACGCCTCCCGATCCAGTAGCCAGGGCGCCTTAACCCGATCGTCTAAAAACCGAGGCTGAGGCCTCCAGTGTACGCCCGACCTTGAGGCCAACGTCGCCGAGGCGGAAGATGCCGATCGTCAACTGGGAACGATCTACATGTGGGGGAACTCGCGCTTCTCGATGTCTCTGGCCTGATTACAGAATCGACAATTCACGGCGCGACGCAGCTCGGAGGCATTGACACGGAACTGACGCCACAATCGATCCAGTGATGGGCTCGTCAGCATTGATGAAGCTGGTACCTCCCAGTCGCTTCTTCATGAATCCACGCGAGCTGTGCCATCGTTCGAGTATGCGGCGGCATCCTGCGCTTCTTCTCTCCGCGCCCAGACCCCAGTCATGCAGGAGTCGAGGAAGAGGTCTCCGTCGACGGGGTCCCGCGGCCGCGACGCTGGTGGCGGACGCGCCGTAGGGGTCTTCAAAGGTGAGGAAAACCTCAACCAGTTGTACGTGAAGACTGCCGAGCTGCTGCGACTCGCCAAGACGTCATCGGAGGAGAGCGCCAAGCTCAGCAACACCAAACGTCTTCCCGAGGAGGCGGAGGCGGAGGCGCTGACGATTGACTTTCGAAGTACTGGACGACAGCGACGACTACGGTGGACCAGAGCCCCAGACCGATGCCAAACTTCCGCCGACCAAACAGCCAAATCTTCACGCGTTCACGATCAGGTAGAGCCTCCTGCACTCGTGGATCCGTCGCTGAGGATCCCCCATTCAACGAGGTAACGATACCGTCCACCCGTGTATGCGGCCGCCCAAGCACGGGTGTCGAGTGGCCGAAGAACGCCTTCCAACGAGACAGAAAGGAATCACCAGCGTCGTCACGACCGAAGCGTATTGGGGGTAGTGTCGTCGAAGATGGCGGGTTACTGCTTCAGCAGAAAAGATTGCGGGCGAGCAAGGAGTCGATCAGTGGCATGATGAGGCGCGCGTGGAGAGAGGCTGAGGGGGCCACCCAGGACGGATCTCACACGAGCACCTACACCGCAAAGTCGCTCAGCGCTGCTGAGTTATGCCTTCCTCCGGTGCTGTGTGTGTCGGGAGGCACTAGGCAGCTTCCGTGCAGCTGCGAGCCAGCACACCACAGCTGCAAAGTGGTACACTAATGGTACAGTAGGGAACTATGACAAAAACTACGACGACAAGGACTACTATGGCAAGGACTACTACGGCCGTGGCAAGGACTACTACGGCCGTGGCGACGACTACTACGGCAAGGACGTCTACAGCTACAGCTACGGCAAGGACGACTACGACTACGGCTACGGCTACTACCCCGACTACTCGTTCGGAGGCGGCTATGGATACGGATACTACCCGGACTACTACTCGTCCTACGGCGGCGACTACAGCTTCGGCTACGGCTACGGATTCCCCGGCAACTACGGCTACGCTGGCTATGGCTACGGCTATGGGTACCCTGGTTTTGGCTTCGGCTTTGAGTCCGCACCGACGGGTGGCGACGCTGGGCAGCAGGAGACTGGAGGTGCGAGTCCTGTCACCACCACGGAAGACGTTGCCTCCAAGTCGGCGGAGAAGGACAGCAAGACGCCGTCCAAGGGATCCGCCAAGTCCGGCGCTGCGGACAAGTCCAAGGGCAAGGGCAAGTAAAGTAAAGTAACGTAACGTAAACCAGCGTAAGAGGCGCGTGCGTCCGTGCGAAGGCAAGAAGTCGAAGTACCGTAGACGATGGGCGAGGATGTAGCCCACGGCAAGTGTACTGTCGTGTACACCATGTAGCGTTGATAAAAACTGGCAGTGGTAGTACTAGTAGTAAGTAGTAGTAATACGCCGCCAATGGATGTCATCTTTCTTTTTGCGAACGTTTATTTATGTGTGAGGTTAGTGGTGTTAGAGCACTCTTCTAACCGCATGTTACTTAGTCGGTGAAACAAGCGCTGGACACAGTATATAGCCCACCTTTGATTCGCATTGGGCAGATTGAAGACGACTAAAATAACATTTAGAGCAGTTCAGATGAGTAGTTGGAGCTGTTAGACGTTTAGAACAGTACAGATAAGTACTAGTAGTATAGTATCTCTGAAACGAAACCAGGCAGGTAGATAAGCTGTGGCACGTTGATGCGTTGGTTGCATTGTATTTTTTGGTAGCACTGACGTGAAACTACGCAGTGATACTACACATCCTCTTGTATCGAACCATCTTCTTGATAGGTTTTCATTTCTAGTTGATGGTGGTTTCAGATCCTGAAACCGTGATTGGATTGATGGTGCGCTCGCTCGCTGCCTCTCAACCTTGTGAGAGACTACTGAGTGGTAATGGCTTCGTCCATCATCCAGCCTCCGCGCTGCCCCAACTCTCTCACTTTCCAATTCGCCACCCCACAACACTCCACCACTAAACCGACCGAGCCCACACCCGAGCTGGCCTCCGCCTTCAACATGCACTCCAAGCTCCTCGCCGTGCTCAGCCTGTGCGTCGCCGCCTCCGTGCTGCAGGCGACCGACGCTGGTGCCGCCGCTCCTGCAGGCCTCTCGCCGCACCGCCACCTCGGCGCCAAGCAGGAAGACTACGGACACCACCCGCGCCACCACGACCACGACCACGACCACGATCACCGCAAGAAGCACCGCCACCACGATCACGACAAGTACTACCGTCGCCGTCTCGAAGACGCCAAGAAGGCCACCGAGTCCTCGGACTACGACTACGGCAAGGACAACTACGGCAAGGACCGCAAGGACGACTACAGCTACGGCAAGGACGACTACGGCAAGGATGACTACAGCTACGGCAAGGACGACTACGGCAAGGACCGCAAGGACGACTACAGCTACGGCAAGGACGACTACGGCAAGGATGACTACGGCCACCACCACAAGGACGTCTACGAGTACAAGGGCTACGACGACTACGGCTACGGTCACGGCAAGGATTACTACGGGAAGGTCTACTATGGCAAGGATTACTACGGCAAGGCCTACTATGGCCAGAGCTACTACGGGAAGAACGACTACGGCAAGGACTACTATGGAAAAGACTACTACGGCAAGAACTACTACTATGACAAAAACTACGACGACAAGGACTACTATGGCAAGGACTACTACGGCCGTGGCAAGGACTACTACGGCCGTGGCGACGACTACTACGGCAAGGACGTCTACAGCTACGGCAAGGACGACTACGACTACGGCTACGGCTACTACCCCGACTACTCGTTCGGAGGCGGCTATGGATACGGATACTACCCGGACTACTACTCGTCCTACGGCGGCGACTACAGCTTCGGCTACGGCTACGGATTCCCCGGCAACTACGGCTACGCTGGCTATGGCTACGGCTATGGGTACCCTGGTTTTGGCTTCGGCTTTGAGTCCGCACCGACGGGTGGCGACGCTGGGCAGCAGGAGACTGGAGGTGCGAGTCCTGTCACCACCACGGAAGACGTTGCCTCCAAGTCGGCGGAGAAGGACAGCAAGACGCCGTCCAAGGGATCCGCCAAGTCCGGCGCTGCGGACAAGTCCAAGGGCAAGGGCAAGTAAAGTAAAGTAACGTAACGTAAACCAGCGTAAGAGGCGCGTGCGTCCGTGCGAAGGCAAGAAGTCGAAGTACCGTAGACGATGGGCGAGGATGTAGCCCACGGCAAGTGTACTGTCGTGTACACCATGTAGCGTTGATAAAAACTGGCAGTGGTAGTACTAGTAGTAAGTAGTAGTAATACGCCGCCAATGGATGTCATCTTTCTTTTTGCGAACGTTTATTTATGTGTGAGGTTAGTGGTGTTAGAGCACTCTTCTAACCGCATGTTACTTAGTCGGTGAAACAAGCGCTGGACACAGTATATAGCCCACCTTTGATTCGCATTGGGCAGATTGAAGACGACTAAAATAACATTTAGAGCAGTTCAGATGAGTAGTTGGAGCTGTTAGACGTTTAGAACAGTACAGATAAGTACTAGTAGTATAGTATCTCTGAAACGAAACCAGGCAGGTAGATAAGCTGTGGCACGTTGATGCGTTGGTTGCATTGTATTTTTTGGTAGCACTGACGTGAAACTACGCAGTGATACTACACATCCTCTTGTATCGAACCATCTTCTTGATAGGTTTTCATTTCTAGTTGATGGTGGTTTCAGATCCTGAAACCGTGATTGGATTGATGGTGCGCTCGCTCGCTGCCTCTCAACCTTGTGAGAGACTACTGAGTGGTAATGGCTTCGACCATCATCCAGCCTCCGAGCGGCCCCAACTCTCTCACTTTCCAATTCGCCACCCCACAACACTCCACCACTAAACCGACCGAGCCCACACCCGAGCTGGCCTCCGCCATCAACATGCACTCCAAGCTCCTCGCCGTGCTCAGCCTGTGCGTCGCCGCCTCCGTGCTGCAGGCGACCGACGCTGGTGCCGCCGCTCCTGCAGGCCTCTCGCCGCACCGCCACCTCGGCGCCAAGCAGGAAGACTACGGACACCACCCGCGCCACCACGACCACGACCACGACCACGATCACCGCAAGAAGCACCGCCACCACGATCACGACAAGTACTACCGTCGCCGTCTCGAAGACGCCAAGAAGGCCACCGAGTCCTCGGACTACGACTACGGCAAGGACAACTACGGCAAGGATGACTACGGCCACCACCACAAGGACGTCTACGAGTACAAGGGCTACGACGACTACGGCTACGGTCACGGCAAGGATTACTACGGGAAGGTCTACTATGGCAAGGATTACTACGGCAAGGCCTACTATGGCCAGAGCTACTACGGGAAGAACGACTACGGCAAGGACTACTATGGAAAAGACTACTACGGCAAGAACTACTACTATGACAAAAACTACGACGACAAGGACTACTACGGCCGTGGCGACGACTACTACGGCAAGGACGTCTACAGCTACGGCAAGGACGACTACGACTACGGCTACGGCTACTACCCCGACTACTCGTTCGGAGGCGGCTATGGATACGGATACTACCCGGACTACTACTCGTCCTACGGCGGCGACTACAGCTTCGGCTACGGCTACGGATTCCCCGGCAACTACGGCTACGCTGGCTATGGCTACGGCTATGGGTACCCTGGTTTTGGCTTCGGCTTTGAGTCCGCACCGACGGGTGGCGACGCTGGGCAGCAGGAGACTGGAGGTGCGAGTCCTGTCACCACCACGGAAGACGTTGCCTCCAAGTCGGCGGAGAAGGACAGCAAGACGCCGTCCAAGGGATCCGCCAAGTCCGGCGCTGCGGACAAGTCCAAGGGCAAGGGCAAGTAAAGTAAAGTAACGTAACGTAAACCAGCGTAAGAGGCGCGTGCGTCCGTGCGAAGGCAAGAAGTCGAAGTACCGTAGACGATGGGCGAGGATGTAGCCCACGGCAAGTGTACTGTCGTGTACACCATGTAGCGTTGATAAAAACTGGCAGTGGTAGTACTAGTAGTAAGTAGTAGTAATACGCCGCCAATGGATGTCATCTTTCTTTTTGCGAACGTTTATTTATGTGTGAGGTTAGTGGTGTTAGAGCACTCTTCTAACCGCATGTTACTTGGCAGCGGTTTGTTGAGTTGAATCAGCCACTCATACGAGGTGTCTAGCGAGTCGGCATAGTCCTGATCTCCCTCCGCAGTCCACTGCAAGAGAAGTTCGCCATGTTGTACGCCATTGAAATGATGCTTGTCGTGGTAGAGGATGAGAAATGTTGGCACCGTGTGTAGCATCCCACACTCCTCAAGGTATGCTTTCGCAGCTCTATCGTTAAGCACCTTGCTATATCCGGATTCGTGATCAGATCCGCTTGATGTACGATACGTTTTGTACATGTATATATGTACGTGTGCATCCCCATGTTCGTCCACATCCAGCACAAGCAGTGGTTCACGCATATACTGAGCCATTGCACGGAGCTCGTGAGTTCCCGCCCAAAAGCTTGATGGTACTGTTGCCGAAACACAGCGATCTCTCTCCTGGATATAGTGGTTGAACAGACTAGCGGTGGCACTGGCAATACCGTCGCCGTGCTGGCGATTAGGATACAGCCGTCGGATCTCAGACACTGGGTCGACGAGACCTAGCTCCACATCTTTGTGAAGATTCGCCAACATGATAGTGTAGACAAATCGTTTCAATTTGTTGGCGCCTCTCGTTACCTTCGACGTTTTGGGCAACAATTGTCCATCATAATTTGTTGTCGTAGCGTGCAGCGCAAGGATGGCGCACTGTCCGTTGGCAGCCACATCCACGGGGTTTCCCTGAAAATCCTTGAGCCAAAGCGGCAAAGGAATTGGTAGATCACTATCTCCAACCTCAGTACCCGCATGCGGGGCTCCCATGGTGAACTCCTCGTCAGAGGCTGGGCTCGGCGGAAGGATCTCCGTCGAGGCCGCGGTGACAATCTCGGCCTCACTGTCAATGATAGCTTGGCTGGTGTGCACATAGTCTGCCATTGACCGCTGCACAAGTTCCGTCGACGCGATTGCAACAGCATCTGGATTAGCAGCAGCCGCAACCGTGGGTACGTCTCTGCGAGCTTTTTTCTTTACCACAACCCGTTCTTGATCATCATCGCGCTGACGTTCTTCATGGGCAGTAGCGACCCCAGCATCCTCCGGTGAATCGCCAGGAAAGTTAGTATCTACCTCCATATCGGTAGCGTGGCGTTCCCCCGTCGAATCCGCATACGCGTATGGGGCCTCGTCGTCGTCATGATGGTGCACTTCAGAATCCGATATATCCATGTCGTCGTCTACACTGTCGTCCTCATCACTATCATCATCGGCTAATGGACCATATTGACCGAGCGCCTCCGCACGTTGAAAAGCCGCAAATCCGGTAGCTTGCTTCGTGCGTGATTTGGCCTTCGCACTTGGCTTTTGTTTTGTGCTGGATTTGGAGGTCTTAGCTCCGACCGCTGCCGAGGTCTTAGCGTTCTTAGCCGCAGACTGCGTCGAGTGAGACGTCTGCTCCGTCTTCTTTACTGCGCGTTGATCCTTCTTCGACCTCTTTACAGCGAAGCCATCGTCGCGAGCAGTGAGCGATGAAGCTGCATCCAGTCGCACGTCAGCTGGTGTAGTCAACGCTGGACTGGAGGCACTGGGCGCGATAGAACTAGTGTCGTTCGCCGTTGTCACTACCTCCGTACGTTCCAATAAGGCCGAGCCATTTTGCGCCAACTCGTCTTGCTGTGCCGTGAAAAGAGCGAGAAGCTCCGTAACTGAGTTCACCCGGTACGCCGAGTCTCCTGCCGGTGTAACCTTAGTCACCTCACCCTTGTATACTCGCGAAAACCGAGCTTGCGTCTTGGCGAGTAGACGACCAGGGACCTTGCACATTTTAGCACTGTGTCTTGCATTGAAGCATCGCGTGCACGGAAATCGTAAATTGGCTTGGAAGTGATGGAGAGTTATCATCGTTCCGTTTAAGTCAACCCGTGTGACCCCCATCAGAGCGTCAGGACACTTGGCTTGAGCAAACTTGACTTTGTGGAATCTGTTGTCATAGATATCCGTTTTCTGCGACCGTGGATATTCAACATCGAGGACTTTAGCTCCTGCAAACTGCGACATCGCTCGTGCCAGTGCGGCAAGACCCAGCGCTCCAGCTCCATGGACATATAGTGCATACTGCAACTCCAGCTGTGCCGGCGAAACCTACCCGTTCCTTCATCTTGGGGTCGGCGCACCGTGTCATGGAGTGAAATCACGGCACGCTGGAAGCGTAAGGCTTTCTTCACCCAGCTTTGAGCTGCACGCTTGGAGTAGAAACCAAAGCTGAGCGTGTGGCTGCCGTCGTAAATTAATCGCTTCACGTCGTTGAGGAGGCCGCGTAACACCGGAAGCCCAATGCCAGTCGCGGGGTCTACGTTAGCCTTGTGTAGCTCTTCTAAGATGGCTACATGCGGCGCGTTCCTGGGTAGGTTAACGTAGGGTGGGAGGTTGGCCGTCAGCGTATAATTCATGTGTGCCTCATGAAAGTCTTCCAGCAGAGCACGATGTTCGCTGACCAGAATCTCCTTGATGAAGTTTGGAGGATGAGGAAATTCCAACATACCGCTTGTATAAGCAAGTAAAGTCCCTTCTTCTGCCTCTGACCACGCTCGAATACTTTCGTCGGAGCCCGTTTATACTCCGTCCGTCTTTTCCCTACCGGGTGATTTGGAGAGTTGTCGTAGTCGTCCTTGCCGTAGCTTTAGTCGTCCTTGCGGTCCTTGCCGTAGTTGTCCTTGCCGTAGTCGTAGTCCGAGGACTCGGTGGCCTTCTTGGCGTCTTCGAGACGGCGACGGTAGTACTTGTCGTGATCGTGGTGGCGCGGGTGGTGTCCGTAGTCTTCCTGCTTGGCGCCGAGGTGGCGGTGCGGCGAGAGGCCTGCAGGAGCGGCGGCACCAGCGTCGGTCGCCTGCAGCACGGAGGCGGCGACGCACAGGCTGAGCACGGCGAGGAGCTTGGAGTGCATGTTGATGGCGGAGGCCAGCTCGGGTGTGGGCTCGGTCGGTTTAGTGGTGGAGTGTTGTGGGGTGGCGAATTGGAAAGTGAGAGAGTTGGGGCCGCGCGGAGGCTGGATGATGGTCGAAGCCATTACCACTCAGTAGTCTCTCACAAGGTTGAGAGGCAGCGAGCGAGCGCACCATCAATCCAATCACGGTTTCAGGATCTGAAACCACCATCAACTAGAAATGAAAACCTATCGAGAAGATGGTTCGATACAAGAGGATGCGTAGTATCACTGCGTAGTTTCACGTCAGTGCTACCAAAAATACAATGCAACCAACGCATCAACGTGCCACAGCTTATCTACCTGCCTGGTTTCGTTTCAGAGATACTATACTACTTGTTCATGAGTCTTCGGGAGCGCCGCCAATAGATGCACATGGACGAGGAGCACGTGTGGACACACCCGCCGATGACTCGGAGGATCCGACGGCAACAGGAGAGCCGGCGGCAGCCGGGCTCTGGGTACACCAATGACTGGTCAGGGAGACCCATATATACTGAGATCAAGTCAAGCGGAAACCGGGAGTAATCCGTCTGATGAGAGGCACCAACGAGCACAAGGAGAACAAGAAGGAAAGCAGGAGGGGAAGACTAGAGAGTAGTTTGAGAGACGATAACATTTAATCTCACTTCGGAATTTGCCCCCTCAACCACAAGCTACAAACCAACACTACTAGTACTTATCTGTACTGTTCTAAACGTCTAACAGCTCCAACTACTCATCTGAACTGCTCTAAATGTTATTTAGTCGTCTTCAACCTGCCCAATGCGAATCAAAGGTGTGTGTCCAGCGCTTGTTTCACCGACTAGGATATGGAGATGCACTTGAAGAGCTAGATGTGCTGTCAAGGAATGCGAATGTGAACGCGATGCTTCTTCGTAACATGAACATGCGAGATAGACTGGATATTGTGCTTGCCCGACTCGGGTTTCCCACGCTGTCGACAGCTGAGCTAGATGAGTGCGAGCTGGAAGCAACAATGACAACTGAAGAAATGATTATTCATGAAGCCTACGGAGTGGATGGTTACGCAAGCGGCTCTCAATCGTCTAGCGCAAAGGTAGAAGGTGCCACGCAGCTCCCGTCTCGGAGCCCGCGGATCGCCTCGGGCAAAGTAGTTGAAGATGTGTACATTCGCTTACTACGCGTGATCAGCACAGATGCTATTCGAGAGGAAGACCGCCCTCAGTGCGAGTTAATGCAGGCTGCGAATCAGGAGGCGTTTAGTAGATGGGTGTCGCTTTATCGAGAGTCGTTGGGAATCCCGATGATGAAGCGAACTGAGACAAAGGTGGATTTTCTCCGTTCTTGGCTCCTGAACAACTGCAACGTGCTCAGGCATTTGTTTGCTTTCTTGCCGTATCCTGAATTAGAGGTGAAAACATGGTCAATTCAAGATTTGCTCTCCTGGGGATCTGCCGAAGTTTACTTTGAGCAAACAACTGCAATTGCTCGTATTCTTCACGATGAGAACACTTCACCTGCAGTTCGGGTTTTCTGTTCTGACTGGCATCCCCGCTGTGTCTCGAGTGACAACGTGGCCAGCATGCACCGGCATGCGGAGGCACCGGAAGAATGGCGGCGTCTTAAGCAGTGGTTACCAGCAGAGCTGTGCAGAGACAACTACGTTGAATTACCTGATGACGAGTGGAAGCTTCTCCATGTGCTGCCATACGTTCTCACGATGTGGGGAGCTACACCGATGGGAAGGACTCCTCACTGTGCTCGTCTTGTTCGGCACCATGAGTACCCCTTCCTCGACACGCTATGCAAAAGTGTTATTTCAAGTGCTGACTACTCCACGCTCCATCGGGGCTAACCTGGGCAGAGTGCGATGCGGTTGGGCTGCAACGCATGGACTGCTCCCAAGCGCACTAGTGGGCCACCCGGCCCAGCACGGGTCTTCGGCGGATGTCTCGCCGCCGCAGACCCGACAGTCGTCTGCCGCACGATTAGTGCAGACGACATTACGAGACACGTTCCTGCCTCAGTCTCCCCAAGCCGCTAACAAAAGCCGTCGAAAGGAGTTCCAGCGGCTGAAACGCAAGCTAGCCAAAGCTCGCAAGAGAGAAGAGAAAGCTTTAGCCTCTGCAAGGTTGAACAATGACCGCGGTATGCTCGCGTCTGACAGAACGTTTGGCCTCATCACTCAAAACGTGAGAGGTTTTGGTGCGACGCCAGCCGCGCACAGTGCTTGGCTGAATTCTCTAGGGCGCACAACATCTCACGGGTACCAAGATATCGCAGTACTGCAAGAGACACATGTGCACACGTCAGAGATCGAGGAAGCGCGGCGTGAACACGCTGCGCGTTGGGGGTTTCGTGTCGGTGAAGGTTGTCCTGTTTACTCTTACTGGGGTGCAGCGGAAGATGGAAAAGGAGGTGTGGGCATACTGATCAACCCCTTCGGAGCCTACCAAAATGTTCGACCGTATTGGCAACATGCTTGGTCTCCTCACTTTGTCGCGATTGTGGGTCAATTAGACGGTTTGGATATTGTGGTTGCAAATGTTTATGCCCCTATAGATCAAGACCCGAGGGAACAGCTTTTCAGCAGTTTACTAGAGTTGGAGCGACCAGAGCATGGCAGAATCCTGCTCGGGGGAGATTTCAACTGCACACTCGATAGGGTACTTGATCGTACGTACACTTCTCGCTCTAACTCGCACGACTCGCCCGCGCTTAGATATCTTCTCGCAACATGGAGCGCCTGTGACTGCTTAGCATTGTTCACACCGGCGGGTGACGATTACGCACGAGTGAGGATGCTTCAGCAGAAATACCACACTTACACGTACAAGGTGGACAGAGAACCTGAAACGTGTAGACTGGATCGCTGGTATGGCACTGCGTCTGTTAGTCCGTGGGTGGCCGCAGTTGAAGTCGTTGCTCCAGCAGCTAACGCTGATCATGATGGTGTACAACTCCATCTGCGCTCTCCCAGGAACCCGCTCCGAGTCAAGCGACCCAAGCGTACGTATCCGGTCCCTAGCTATGCCAAAAGTACGGCTGATGCCTGTATACATGGGATTCTCGATGGACTATACGATCGACTACGAGATGAGCAACCGAATGCTGACGAAGCTGTTATTCTTTGGGAAGCCATGAAACAAAGGGCCTATACTGGACTGCGACGGTGTGTCCGTCAAGCACGACGGCACTTATCGGCAGAAGCTGGCACGACTATTACGCCAGCAACGCGCTGCGCTTGCAGCTGACACTCCCCGTGAGGATGCAATTGACGACATCACCGCACGACTAGATGCGATATCCATCCGGGACGCTGCCAGCACCTCTCGACTGGAAAAAATTCGTCAGGCAATATCGGAGCTCCAGGCTGAGCGCGGTAAGCAGAGGATGAAGCGGCGTATGCGCGACCACGCTTGGTACGACGGCAAGACTACGCACACGCTTTTTCGTTCTACATCTACAAAGTTCACGGATAATTCTGTCCCAACTTTGGTCCCGGATACTAGTGCGCCAGCTCGTGACATTCATGACAAAGCGAATATTTTCGCAGATGCCTGGTCCCCCATTTTCAACCAGACACCCGCTGATCCTTCCGCTATCGACGATCCGCTGCGGTGGACGGCTGACAACAGCTTTACTGACGAAATTCAACGCGCCGTTGCGGCGGATATTTCTGAAGCTGAAGTAGCTGCTGCAATTGACGAATGCGCCGCTGGAAAGGCATGCGGTCCTGACACACTTGGCAATGATTGGTACATCGATTTCCGCGCCAAGTTAGTTCCCGTACTCACTATTTTGTTCAACTTGTGGTACACAGCCGGTGTTCTCCCTCCTTCATTTTCGGAGGCGGACATCTTTTGTCTTAAGAAGAGCGGAGATCAGTCGAACCCGCTTAACTACAGACCGCTCGCGCTTCTCAACTCCGACTACAAGATTTTCACGCGCATCCTAGCAACTCGAGTTTGTAAAACACTTCCTGATAGGATTCATGGGAATCAAAATAGTTTTGTCCCCGGTCGACAATTACACGATACAATTGACCTATTTGCAGCGGCTCAAGTGATGGCAAAGACGGATAACACGCAAAGAGAAGCCCTCGTCCTTCTGCTGGACTTCCAAAAGGCGTACGACTCGTTGGGGCGTGAATACCTTCTCCGTGCTCTTGCTGCTCATAGATATCCTCGGCAATTTGTGGACGCGGTAGCCTCGTTACACCAGCACACCCGAGTCCGTTTCTTAGTGAACGGTGAACGATCAAGGTGGGTTACGGTATCTACAGGCATTCAGCAGGGATGTCCCCTGGCACCTCTCCTTTTTATTTGAGCGCTGGACCCGTACTATCGTGCTCTTGAACGCTCACCACTGCTTCGTGGAGTTGTGTTGAGGTCGGCGGACCGGCAAATGGAATTGCGAGTTGGTGGATATGCGGACGACACGGCTACATATTTAGCATCGACCAAGGAAGTACCTGCACTTTTGAATTTGACTGCAGAATTTAGCAGGGCAAGTGGGCTTCATGTTAACGAGCACAAAACGGTGGTCATTGCCTTACACTCAGACGGCCCCAGAAAATCGATGCAGTTACCAGGACGATTGCAATTTCAGGGGAAGGACATGTTCGGCCGTTACTTGGGCGCGCAAGTCGGTAGTCAGACTGCGACGGAGCACGCTTGGACCAAAACAATAGCCCAGCTCACCACCACCTTGCGATTGGCCTCACTGAAAACGATGACTGAAGATCAACGGGTTACAATAGCCGCTGCGGTTATTATCCCCAAGTTTACTTTCGTTGCTAGTCATATTTGGCCCAGTTCAGCCTGGGTCAAAACTCTCCAACGCTACGTACATAATTTCGTATGGCACGATCAGTTTACGGATAAGGCACTATTCAAGAGAGCGTGGATTTCACCTAAGATTGCAGCGCTTCCCAGGGAAGATGGCGGATTGGCGCTACCTGATGTCAGACTGGAACTACTGGCGATGGCTGGAACTGAACTCGCTCGTTGGGCGTTATCAAGTGATGCGACTATGTTGCTTGTTGGCTTCGTCATCGGAAGCCAGCATCTTGATCCCAGCGGCTACATTACGGTGGGGGTGGGAGAATCAGATCCGACCCGCGGTTCATTTCCGCCTTCATTATAGCATGCAGGCTATCGGTTGCTGACTATGGTAGGACTCCCTTCACCTCGAGCACCCGACAAGGCTCTAACAGCAACACTTCAACGAACCCTAGTGGATATCATTCCTAGTGAAGATGATTGGACGACTGGCACATGCCTTGTGGATGTACGAACGCTTAAAGGCGAGAACTATGTCAACTTTCGTAAATGGCAGCGAGAGAAGTATGGTGATTTCTGTGCGGAATGGTTACCCAGCATGGAAATTCGACATCTGCTTTTCTTCACGGCTAATGGCGACCGCGTACTACCTGACATATGCTCTTCTAGTCTGACGGGGAACCACTCACGGCAAGTAAACGAAAGCAACCAGGGTGCGCGTGCGTGCGTGCGAAGGCAAGAAGTCGAAGTATCGTAGACGATGGGCGAGGATGTAGCCCACGGCAAGTGTACTGTCGTGTACACCATGTAGCGTTGATAGAAACTGGCAGTGGTAGTACTAGTTGGGGCGAAGCCCCCCTATAATGAAATCGCTCTGTTTTATCGCTCTGATTTACTTTCTTTCGATGAATTTATGGATAGGGCTAGGGAAAGGTTTAATGGTTGCCTCTCCCAGGGGCAAAAATGCTGCATTTTACCTCCATATAAGATCCTTTCAGGCCAACGGTTCCGAGTGACTGTTCATAGAAGATCAGGGATTTAGCCTCCTTAAACTGAGGCCCGTCTTTTAGGAGGCCTCTTCCAAATAGAGCATATATGGTCTGTGGGCCTTCTAAAGTGGATTTGGCTTAAAACTGCGTTATTTTAGCTAAATGGGTACTCTGATTTGATGAACTATTGACCCTATTTTAGCGTCGTATTGCACATAAATCGGGGTAAGTGCGCTTGTTGAAGGTCTGCTTAGAATAGCTCTGCTGCTTAGCTATTGCTACTGCATGCCGCAGGTTGCTTGCCGTCACCTCACGCATTCGGCACGCCTCTTCCAGGACCGCCCTAGGATGCGGCCAGGTCGGTTGGTACACTGGGAGCAGGACACACGAGCACGGAGTAAGAGGCACCGGCGACGGCGTGGATTTGGGCGGGCGCCTGACTCACGCTTAGGACGAGCACGCTCCTGAAACGCTCTGGGTAGATCGCCCTCCCGCGCAGCCATGCGCGGCAGCCGCAGCGCCTCTGGCTACCGCGGGTTGCAAATTATTAACTGGTCAGATTTACATTTTTAACTAGTTACTTTTTGAACTGCATTCTCAGGCTAGTCACTTCTGCATTCTTTTCTAGTTACTTGTGACTAGCCGACAATGCATAAGTGACAAGCGATAATGTAAATTAGGGATAAAATTGCATTTTCAACCAGTTACTTTTACATTGTTCTTCTACTGCGCAGTCTCTGGGCCTGGGTTTACACCCGCGTGCTCCGCACACGGTCCGTAAACCACAGGAGGCGTTCCACATTGGCCTTGGCCTGGGTTTAAGCCCGCGTGCTTCGCACACGGCCCTTAAACCTCAGGAGGCGTTCGACTCCGGGATTTGCCTGGGTTTAAGCCCGTGTGCTACGCACACGGATCCTAAACCACAGGAACAGCGTTCTACACCAGCATTTGCCTGGGTTTACGCCCGCGCGCTACGCACGCGGCTCATAAACCGCAGGTGGCGTTCCTGCTTGGTATATCCCTCCTTAACATTTATTCTACACCCTGATCCCTAAAGCCCCCTTACCCTCAGTGCACAAAACCCTAGACCCCCCTCTACCTCTCCCGTGGGGGGAGCACCTCGCTGCGCTCGGTAGTCGACATGACCCGCCTTCGGCGGGCGTTGGCGCTGTCCGTGCTTGATGGTGTCGTTTGACAATGTGCTGGTACGCTGAGTGTAACCGTCAATCGCCATAAAAAGGACAGCGTAACCAGTCAAAACTGTAAAAGTAACAAGTTTAAATTGCACTTTTCCAAGTGACTAGTCTAAAATGTATAAAAGACGAGAGAGAGAAGATGGTATATTGTCCCTTTAGTTCTAAGTTGCTGCCTATAGAGAGCGTACCAGGCAAAAAGAACCTGGCCCTCTGAACGTCGAACAGGAAATAGCCTTCTGGCTTCTTTTCTTCCTCCCGATATCTCTTCTTCCTGTCGTTGCGCTTGTCGACGACTTCCTAACCACCGGCGGGGCACAACGTGGAACCGTTGATCAAGTCCGGGGAGTCTGGCACTCGAGGCAGCTCAAACACCGGACCTGCCACCGCACTGACTCTCAGCGGGCGTCACGGCCACCACGGAGTTCACTTCGTAGGTAGTGATGGTTATGAGTAGCCGCGGTTCAGAATATTTTAAATAATCTGAATGTTCTAAATGTTATGATGGAATTAAAATGAATCAAAATGAATCAAAACTCGCAGCTGCCCCCTCGAAACTAGAGGGAGACCCCGGTGCAGCGATCTCCTCGCCTCGCCGCTCGGCGAGTTACCACCTCCCCACTTGTCCAAGCGCGAACTCCTCGCATTCCAGCTACCCGCAAGCCTGGGCGGCCTAAGCACTTCATCTGGCGCTACTTCGAGAAGATCACGGATGGCTCGGCGAAGCCGCACGCTGAGTGCCACTACTGCCACGTGGTTGTTCGCAGTGCTCAGCCTGGAACAAACATGCAACGCCACCTCAAGAGCTGCTGTTCCGTTCCTGTTGCTGTCAAGCGTATCCAGGACGCGTTCCGGGACCCGCAACCTTCAGCTGCTAGGGAACCTGTACCGGCTGCTGTTGGGTCTACTGCTGCTGCTCCTGGTGGTGACGTCCGTGATGGACATCCCGCGGTGCCCGTCCCAGCGCCAACGCCGACCCAGCAGCAACAGTTTGAGATGGCACTGGCTATCACGATTTACCTGTGTGCTCTATCATTTGTGCTGGTTGAGTCTCCAGCATTTCGCAAACCGTTTGAGATTTTAGCCCCGGGGATTCGATTTCCGTTTAGGTAACGATTGAGTGGAGAATTGTTGCGGCGTGCACGAGATGAAATCCGCGAGAGAGCCATTGAATTCATCCGACTACAAAAAGTTGTTACAATTGTACCGGACTCCTGGGCGAACGTGAATCACTCGACTATAATCAACTTTATGGTTGTAGCCCCCGGGATGCGCTCCGTCTTCTGGTCTTCGCTAGCAACCGGCACAGCGTCCGAGACGGCAGAGTATTTGGCGGAACACCTTGGACGCGTAATTGACGAGGTTCAACAAGAAACTGAAGCGGTAGTGGCTGGCGTCCTAACGGACAATGCTAGTAACATGAGTGCAGCGTGGGCGATATTGGAGAGGACGCGACCGATATTTGGAGGAGGTTGCGCGGCGCACATGTTGAATTTGCTGATTCAAGACGTGTGTGAGATAGATTTTTTCAGCGAAATACGGGGTAAGGCAGTAGCCATTGCTACGTACGTTCGAGACCATCACGCCGTGCTGAGTCAGTTTGTATCCACGTTGCACGAGACGGCGAATGGCCACCGTCGTGCATTAGCGCTTCCAGTGAGCACGCGATGGTATTCGCTACACGCATGCTTTTCGCGTGTTCTCGAAAACCGGTCTGTGCTTCGGAAGCTGTTTACAGAATCGCAGTTCAAGACGCTGCTAAAGAATTCAGCCTCAAGCGTTGCAGCAAAGGCGAAACTCAGTCAAGTGAAAAAGACAATCCGTGATCAGTCGTTTTGGAGTAAGCTGGAGCAAGTTGTGGCGTTCCTCGACCCCATCATTGAAGCCCTCCGCGAACTTGAATCGGATAACTGCTCGACTTCGCGCGTGTATTCCCGATTTAAGTGGCTGCTGAACCACCCTGCCTACGGTACTGATGAAGTACAGTCCCCAATCCAAGCAGCAATCAAGGGCCTGGTTGACAAGCGATGGAAACATGTGCACACCGACGCCATAGGTCTGGCATTCCTGCTCGACCCGCACACAACCCTCACCGACTTCGTTGGCACAGATGAAAAAGATACCATCAAACAGGGGTGTGCTTTCGCTGAGCGAAGTGGCATACTCGATGAATTGGGTGTAACGAGGGCACAATTCAACGGTGCGATGTATAGCTTCGCTAGTGAGAAGCGCAAATGGACGCCTGCAATGTGGCGTGACAACGAGGGAGCCGCGCCTCAAGACTGGTGGCCCACACATGCAAATCAGTATCCAATGGCGTGGGAGATTGCCAGACTCGTATTCGCAATT
Source organism: Phytophthora sojae (assembly GCF_000149755.1). Taxonomy (NCBI): domain Eukaryota; phylum Oomycota; class Peronosporomycetes; order Peronosporales; family Peronosporaceae; genus Phytophthora; species Phytophthora sojae. The sequence continues at coordinate 1,003,824 of NW_009258124.1, forward strand.
CCACCATCATCGGCGGCGAGTGAGCGGGCTTGGAGTATCATGGATTTCATCCATTCCAAGAAGCGCAACCGCTTGGCGGTCGACAAGGTCGACATGTTGGCCTCCATCTACGCCAACCACCTTGCCGTGTCCACAGAGGGTGCGGACTGGGCCCGGCTGCACTCGTATCCAGAAAGTGGTGAGGCCCTGGAGAGGGAGGCGACGGAGCAGTAGTGAGTGCATGTCCAAGCTGCGCATTCTATATTGAGCCAGGGTAGTTTTGATCTATTTTGAGCTAATGTGCAATTAATATTGAATGGTAAATCGTTTTGAATGATTTCGAAAGTTCCTCCAAACCAGGGGCGGAGCCAGGGCCAAAATGGGGGGGGG